>NC_016090.4:7210169-7530038 GCF_000004515.6 Glycine max
CTTTCTCCCTCAAAATTGTGGCCAATCTTATTGTAAATGGCTTTTTCAATAGTCATTTTACCGATGCCTCCCATCCCCCACATCCCGAGTAGTAGAACATCATTTGATTGTTTTTGGTCTATTAGTTCAATCATTTCCTGGACTCGTGGTTCTACGTCGACTGGATTATCAGCAATGAACAACTCTGTCTTGTCTAACAAACGCATAACATTTTCAACAATAGTTTTGATAGCCTCACTTTCATTCCTATAATAAAACACATAATAAAAACAAAGAAAAGGTGTGTCCATATATGCATCAAAATTTAAGAGAAATTTGAGTAAAAAGTTATAATTGTACAAGCGTCTGTTGTTCTCCATTAGGTTCATCCACTGCATGGTACTTACTAACATTTATGTAATAGTTCTTAGAGTGTGTCTTATTCTAATTTTATTTTTTGGTTTTGAAAACTTTTTTGCCGAACATTTGTCAATACCTAAGACTTAGAATGGGAAAAAATAAGTTACTGTTGGATCAAGTGGCCTCAGAATAATTAAGAAGGGGGGTTGAATTAATTATTCCTAAACCTTTACTAATTAAAAATTTGCTCTTCTAAGGCTTTTACTATGTTGTTAAGTAAATAAAGGATAGAAAAGAAACTTAACCAAAAGTAAAAGCAGGAATTAAAGTGCACAGCGGAAATTAAAAGAGTAGGGATGAAAGAGACAAACACACAAGAGTTTTTGTACTGGTTCGGCAACAACCCGTGCCTACATCCAGTCCCCAAGCGACCTGCGGTCCTTGAGATTTCTTTTCAACCTTGTAAAATTCCTTTACAAGCAAAGATCCACAAGGGATGTACCCTCCCTTGTGCTCCTTGAACAATCTAGTGGATGTACCCTCCACTAGAACTGATCCACAAGAGATGTACCCTCTCTTGTTCTCAGTCAACAACCCAAGTAGATGTACCATCTACTTGTACCACAAAGGATGTACCCTCCAATGTGTTAAGACAAAGTTCTTAGGCGGTTAAACCTTTGAAACTTTGTGAATGGGGATACAAAAGAATTCTCATGCGGTTAGTCCTTTGAAATCTTTTGTATATGGGAAAGGGAAGAATCAAAAGAATTCTCAAACTGTGTCATTTTGAATTCTTTGACAAGGGAGAAGAGAGACACAAAAGAATTCAGGCGGCTAGTCCTTCGTTCTTTTGGAAAAGGGAGAAGAGAGACACAAAAAGAATTCAGGCGGTTAGTCCTTGGCGAATTCTTTTTGGCAAAGGGAGAAGGGAATGAAAAAGATGAATAGCACAAGTTTTCAAGGTTTGGAAAACCAAAAAACTTTTGAAGGCTTTTGATAAAAGAAGAAGAAGAAGAAGTACAAAGAGATTCAGAAATCAATTGGCAAAAGTTTGTTGTCTAAAGAATGAATGTATGAATGTCTAAAATGCAAATCAAAGCCTTGCTTTTATAGACTTTTCAAGTCTAGTCAAGAGACCATTAGAAGAGTTATAACCTTTAGAAAAACTTAAAAACCATTTGGAAAAGTTATAACTTTTAGAAAAACTTGAAAACTATTGGAAGAGTTACATCTTTTGATTTTGTTCAGAAACTATCACTGGTAATCGATTACCAAATCAATGTAATCGATTACATAAAGCTTTTTTGTGAAAGGATGTGACTCTTCACAATTAAATTTGAATTCCAACGTTCAAACACACTGGTAATCGATTACCAAATCATTGTAATTGATTACAACATTTTGAAATCAATTGGAACGTTGTAAATTCAATTGAAGGCTTTTTTGAAAACCATTTTGCTACTGGTAATCGATTACAATAATCTGGTAATCGATTACCAGAGAGTAAAAACTCTTTGGTAAAAGGTTTTTGAGAAAAATTCATGTGCTACTCAGTTTTTGAAAAAATTTTTTAATACTTATCTTGATTGAGTCTTCTCTTGATTCTTGAATCTTTAGTCTTGAATCTTGATCTTGATTCTTGGAACTTGAATCTTGAAACTTGATTCTTGATTCTTGAAATCAAATTTCCTTTTGAACCTTGAAGTGTTCTTGATTCAATCTTGAACTCATTCTTTGATTCTTGAGATCATCATCTTTGTTATCATGAAGTGTTCTTGACTTTTGAGCTTTTTGTCATCATCTTTGTTATCATCAAAACTCTTTGAATCAATCTTGATTCATCATGAAGCTTGCTTCTACGGTTACCGGAGCGAGGAAGAAGATGAAGCAACAAAAATAAGAAATGCTTAAATATAATTTTAGTCTACCTGCAATTTTGGTCCTCCTATATTCAAATAAAAACATTTGGTCAATTATTTTAGAAAAAATCCACAATTTCTGTATATCTTTGAATTTTGCCTACATTTATTTCATTCTCCTTAACTAATTAAAACATTTTTATGGTACCATAAAGGAAGACATTAGGCCCAGGGTTTCATTGAGGATTTCTTAAAATAGATGAAGTAAATATCTTTATTTTAAAATAGATAGACCAAAATTATATATTCAAACAAATAGGTGGACCAAAATTGTATTTAAACCAAGAATACGAGTCATTAACTAAAGAGAAAAATCAGAAATTGTTCACTTTCAATTTTAAAAACTAAAACCAAGATTATTTTTTAAAATATCCCAAATTACTTTTATCAAACATTTGGTTTGTTATTTGAAAACAAAAAATAAATATGTACAATAAACAACAAGCTCTTGTTGTTGTACTACTTTAAACAACATTTGCTTGATGATTTCCTAAAAATACAGTTAACCATCATTATTGATATCTAATTAATTATAAATATTAGTTAATTTGAAATTTATGTTTATAGTGTTTTAATCTCCTTTTGAAGGCTTTGCTAGAGTTTCTCTAGTTGTGAGCAGTAAGGTTTTTCTCAAATCTCAAGACAACTGTTCTTGTCTTTTCTCTGGTCTGCCTACTTGAATTTCACAAAATGAAGAATATGAAAGATGTTGATTTCGAGGAGGAGGGGGGATAGTCAAAATACCTAAAGTGGGAGAAAGGAGTAAAGATGAGGGTTTTTGATTGGTGGGAAAGATTCATACGAAAGAATCTTCCAATGTGATGAAGGAGTTCAAAACTACCATTGCCCAAGCATTGAAGACGAAAAAAGGGGTGGAGATAAGGAATTTGGAGAGAAACCTTTTAGCGTTCAGGTTTCTATCAGTAAATGATAAAGAGGCAGTGATAAAGGGTTGCCCACAAAATTTTGATAGAAAATTGATTGTGCTAAATGATTTGATGCGTAATCAAAACCCTAACTAAGTAGACCTATCATGAACTCAACTTTGGGTGCCTGTCTATGAAATCCCATTAGGGTTCTGTACTAAAGAAATAGAATAATCTATTGGAAACACTTTGGGATCCTTTATCAAATGGGATCAGTTGGAGGAATATCGAGTGGGAAAGTCCATGAGGGTTAGGATTTTGATGGATATTACTAAGCCACTCCGAAGAGGAATGATGATGAAAATAGGAGTTAAGGAGGCAAGGGAGATTATTTTCAAATATGAAAGGCTTGGTAATGTTTGCTACATGTGCAGATGTCTGGATCATCTTCTGAAGGAATGTGAGGATGATGAAGACGTTGATATCGATAACCTTTCGTACGAACCATGGCTGAGGGCGTCTCATGTACATCAAAATGAGGCTGCAGGAGTCTGATATGAAGAACTATTTGGGAAGGTAAAACGTGTTATTGTGTATGAAAATAAGGTAAAGAAGGGGGGCTATAGTGGAGAAGGATGCAAAAGCGATGGAGGAAAGTGGGTCTGCACGTGAGGAGGAGGCATAAATGTGGCAGATGTAACTAGAATTTTGAGCCAGTGTCATCTATCATTAGGAGAGGAGGACCAACATTTTCAAGGGGCACCAAACCCGAGGCATTCAAGGAGGACGTAGAAGAGACATATCGTGAAAAGCATGAAGTGGAAAAGGATGAAGAAGGTCATAGCGAAGTGAGAAGCAGTGGACATGCCACAACTGCTGTTATCTGAACCACCACAAAAAAAAAAAAACAAAGTGGAAAAGGATGGCTCGTGAAGGGGAGACTGTTGTTACCTCTGGATCGCATCCAACAGAGAAGAGACACATTGATGATAGGTTGATGAAGAGGGGGACAAGGAGGGACCAAGGGTCTATTACAAACAATCAAAAAAGGAAATGGTGGGCGTTGCTGACCAGCCCCGCCAAGAATCTTGAGGACCTTAAGCTGGAACTGCCATTGGCTTGGAAACCCATGGGCAGTGAGAGCTCTTCGTAAGCTCTTATACATTGAAGTTTCCACCATAGCTTTCTTGATGGAAACAAGGAAAAAATACTGCAGAATACATTTTTTAAAGGGTATGACAAGGTTGGAAAATTTCCATGGTGTTGATTGTGAGGAATTATGGATCTAGAGGTTTGGCCATCATGTGGTAGAAGGGTACTGAAGTAGAGCTGAAATGCTGGTCCCCTAATCATATCATAGTTAGGGTCAATGGCCAGGACAATTCAGAAGCTTATACAACCACGTTTTTGTATGGATTCCCAGAATAAAACAAGAAGCATCAAATGTGGGATATTATGAAGATTCAGAAACCTCATGATGATAGCCCTTGGATATGTGTGGGGGATATGAACCAAATCTTTCATGTTGATGAGAAGAAGGGGGAAATGCTCCAAATATTCAAAGTATTCAACAATTTCAAGATACGGTGGATTATTGTGGTTTGGTGGAGCTGCAAGTGGAGGGCCAATACTTTACATGGACAAACCAGAGATAGGGGGATGATTTAAGAGAAGAAAAGCTTGATAGGATTTTGGTTAACCGTTCTAGGAATGATAACTAGAGGGATAGTTGGGCATCGTCGGTAGTACGCTTCATCTCAAACCTTAATCCTATTATTCTGCATGCATCAAAATCGAAATTTGATATAGGTTTGAAGCATTTTGGCTTGATGATGTGGAGGATGGTGAGGAGGCAATAAATGGGATCTAGAGAAGAAGGAGTGATGTTACACAAAATATTACCCAGCTAGGGGCAAATTTAGATGAGTGTGGGTCACAAAGGTTTGGAAATTTGTCTCAAAAAATCAAAAGGTTTTGAAAGAAACTGTATAAGATTCAACGCAGCCCTTGGGTCAGTTTCTTAACAAACACAAAAGTTGAGATTGAAGGTGAGTTGGAGGGGCTTTTAAGGCTTGAGGAGGTCCTTTGGAGGCAGAGGTTGAAGGTGGAGTGGTTGATGTATGTGGATAGGAACACAACTTTCTTTAATAGAAAAATATCCCACCGAAAGCAAGTCAATACCATAAAGAAGATTCAAGATGATGATGGAAATGTGTATAGGAATGTAGAGGACATTGGTGAGGTATTAACAAAGTATTTCTCTGATCTTTTTACCTCATCTCCACCTCTCATGACATGACAGAAATTGCAAGCCTTGTGGAGGGGAGAAATTATGGAGAGATGTGATCCTTTGTGGATGTGGAGTTTTCAAGAGTAGATGCACCCCACCAAAGCTCCTGGGGAAGATGGCAATCTAGCTTTATTCTATCAGAAGTTTTGGCATATATTATTAGAGAGGACGTCACAAACATGGCCCTGAATATTTTGAATGGTGATCGACCAAAAGGTGAAAAATCCCTCTCATGGTGTTTAGAGAAGGAGGAAACAACGATTCATGCTTTGATTGGCTGTGAGGGTGTCAAGAGAATATTGTTTGCATCAAATGTGGGGGTATATCCAAGCTCTTCCATTTCAAATTTTGAGGCTTGGATGAGTGAAATTATAGCTTTAAGCAACCCAGACTTCACAGCAAGGGTCTTAGAATTGATTTGGGTAATGTGGAAGAGAAGAACCCTCTAGGTTTTCTCATAGAAGGAATTGTAGCCAAGGCAAGTTATAGATATAACGGTCTCGTTGGCATAACATAAAAAATAGATGCATAGCAGGCAACAAAACCAGAACATCAGTTGGAATCCTACCACAGGAAATCAGACCAAGGTAAATTTTAATGCATCTATAAGATTAGGAGTTAGTACAGGTTTGGGAGCTGTGTTCAGGGACAATGCTAGTAACCATTTGGCTTCAGCCTGCCTCTTTATTCCGTATTGCTACGATCCTCTTATTGAAGTAGTGATAACATTCAAGTGGGATATTAAGACGCTGGGGCACATGTGTTTTTCAAACACCACATTTGAGACTAATAGTTAACTTCTGCAAATGGCATGGAAGAATCATAGAAGACAAGACTTTGTTGGTTTTTTATATTCTATAACCTTTGTAACCACTCTTTTAATGGCTAACACTATTACAAAATGCACTTTCAACATTGGTTATTTACGGCATTCTACATCGGTTTTAAAACCGATGTTGAAAGTACCGATGTTGAATGTGTTATTGTTAACATCGGTTTTGAAAAACCGATGTTAACATAAAAACGATAACATCGATTATTTATAAATAACCAATGTTAACGTTTGTATATTAACATCAGTTATTTACATAATCGATGTTAAGGTGCATGTTGACATCGGTTTTTGCAAATAACCGATGTTGTTTACTATATTAACATCGGTTTTTGTTAATAACCGATATTGTTTTCAAGTTTTTTTTATATAAAATTTTTGTTTATACAATAAACCAAAAATTGTACCTGTAAAATGCAATTTCAAACCCAATTCACAGCAAATAAACATTTTATTTTGCTTTGAAGTCATTTTAATCATAATAAACATTGAATAATTGATTTATCATAAACAACGATCAACAAATGAATTCAATGTTCAAATTACATAGGAAATGTCAAAAATGTTCAACCAAAGTAAACTAAGCTAAACTTAATGTCCCTGAATCCTAGGTCTGATCTCTAACTCGGAGATAATACTATGGCCACTGGATCCGCAACGCCTTTAATCTCCCTGGCTCCAATGGTCTAGGATCGTTAAAATACTGCATGATGAAATAAATGATAATAAATTAATAATGTAATACAAATTATAAAAAAATCGAATTTGTTTGAAATAAACGTACTGCTTCCCAGTTATTCCTAAAACTTCCTAAAATGATGGTGGACATCCAATGCATGACATAGTAGCCGCACTTAGTACTTCCTTTTTGTCTATTACACTAAATACATAATGAAATTTGGATATAAATTAAACAATTAGTGTACAGAAACATAAGGAATATATATATAAGTGGAAGTTTTATGTAAATGACGTACCTTGACGACAATCCACCTAGCAGGAGCCTTTGATTTAGGTTGTGGAGCATCATCAAGACCTTTTAAAGCACTATTCCATGCGAGTAACAATTAAAAAGTGGTGTTGTTGAGGTATTTGAATGCAAATGCATTGAAAAGAATACTGACCTGTTAATTATCCCCTTAAGCTAGTTGTCTGGCCTGTTATGCAATGAACAAAACCAGACAACTAGGTGTTCGTTGGGCACAATGACCACCATCTACCAGTGTCTGTTGCAGTGGGAATGAATATGGGTTAGTATATTAGTAAACATTAATTAAATTCAGTTATTTTGTGTGACTTACTCATTCAGGTAGGCTTCAAGAAAAACATTGCGTTTTGAACTCTGCATCCAACTCTTTATGTAACTTTTAGTCTCAAACTGCGATTGCCCATACCTCTGAATGGACTGTGGCTCGAGGAATCCATAGATATCAGAATTCCCCGCTCACATACTTGTTTCGGTCAGATGCCTGTTTATGTTAAGTCAAAGTTAAATATTTATGAGTTGAAAGAAATAACTTAGGTAATTAAAAGTAATCTAAAATGACTTACAGAATCCACAACTGTAACACTGATATGTTGAGACATTGACCACCGTGTGCAATTTCGGAGAGGTCTTCGTGCTTTATGTAGAGTGGGAAGTCTGGATTAAAGACCCCAAACATGGTGGCATCCCATGTAACCTGGTAAGGCCTCAAGAAAAGCTCTGGGATGCTCAATGTCATCAGATAAAGCGGATCATCGACCTACGGATCCGGCTTTTGAGGTGGTTTTGCCGGAGACACAGCTGCCTGTTCATGAAACAAAGTTAAATGGCTTAATTTGAGGCACGCTGAATGAATTAATTCAAAAAGAAGAAACATATAGTAAGAGAAAAGTACGTACTTTGATAAAGACTTGACCAGATGTGTCGGCCAAGCAAGGAAGGTGTGAATTGCCTGCCCCACTAAGGAAACCTCATCAGTGGGTACAGGAACTGGAGCATCTACATCTGTAACCTCCTCCACACCCACCTTTACTTGGCCAGGCAACAAAGGAGTGTTATGAACAACAGTGGATCCCTTATAAACTCTCCCAGGGCAACCAGGCGGGCAGAATCTGCTTCGATGTACAAGCCGCACCTATCTGAGTCACCCGTCTCGGGATCATTTCCTGAGGGATCAACACAACTCCCCTTTGTGCTTACTCGAGGACCTAAGGGACCAACCAGAGGCTCAGGAGGCAGTGCAAGTCCCTGAGATTGCATCTGGGACTGCATCTGGCTGAACGATGCCATGAGTTGTCGCGTCACTTTTTCTGTGATGGACTCCTCTAGTTGGTCCCTGATTTGCAGGGTCAGCTGCTGCAATTCTTTAGGAGGCAGGGAGGAAGAGCTGCGGGACATTCGTGGAGCCGATCCAAAGTATTGCTTGATGGTGACATCGACTCCAACAACACGGACACGTCGAGGGTGCTCTGGACGTCCAATAGCAGTAGTGAGAACATCCTGACGTCCATGGGGAACGAAGGATCCTTGTGTCGCCTGCTCCTCAAAGGAATCCTGCACAGAAAACACACAGTTGTACATGGCATTCACAAAATATTGAAATATAATTCTAATGGTTAGTTGAAAATGACTTACGACCTTCTCAGCGATTTCCTTTGCGACCTTAGTTGTCATCTCCCCCGATTTCTTCGTGCGGGCCATCTTCCACTTCACGTGGCGTCTGACTAGGGATGGAGGGTCGATGACGCCATCAACGCTTCCTGACTGTGCAGCTTCCTCCAGCTTCTTTTTGGTCTTCTCAGTCAGAAGCTTCTGCTCCAAATATTCATAACCCCCACGAGACAAAACGTGGGGGGTAGTGTTCTGTTTCTGGATGGCCTGTGCCTTTTTACGCACATCCTACAAAAATAAAACAGTAATCTTTCAAATTGCTAGAATGAAGTATAACAAGTTAATGTTTTTTGAAAAACAACTTAAATGGCAAGGAACATACCTCCCAAGAAAGGTCTCTACGAGTCTGGCAAAACTGGGGCCATTTTTCCTTGCTTATGTCGTATTTCTCATAAACAGTGTCATTCACACCGTCTTGATTGGCTGCAAGGGCCTATTTCCTCATGAGGTATGATTTAAATTGCCTCCATCTCTCACCTACAGTCTGAAGCAACTTCTTTTTCGTCCTACTGTCAGAAGCCTCTGGGATTTCAAATTCCGCTTGACAATAACAAATAAGCTTAAATACATTTTCCTACGGATCATACAGGATCATGTACAATTAAAGATCTATATCATTTTTTCCTTCAAAATAACTTTAGTTCCAAATCTTGAATAAGGGTCTTTAGTGTCTAAGATTCTAATTTGGGATTTGTCACTAAAGTTGTTCTTAGTGGTAGATTCATTTTTGGATCTTAAATAATTTTTAGTAGGTCCTACATGGACTTATTTTTAAGTATTTATTAAATTAATTATGATTAAGTAATTAAATATTCACTCATTTTTTTTCTCCTCCCTCTCTCCTCATCTCATATGGTACTTCTTCTTTCTTTTTTTGTTAGCATTAAAACATGAATTTTTAAAAAATTGAAAAAGGGGATATTTATTGTGTCATGATTTCACTTGCACATTCATTGTTAATCACTAACACTTGCCACCTTAAATTTGCGTAGGTTTGTCCTCTCTTGGTTACATATTCTAGATGCATCGGAGGAAAGATCCAACAAAGAATCTTGTTAATAAGTTGCCAATACCATACCCTTCACCGCTTCCAAATCAAGAGCGAAAAAAAAATTCAATGGCCCAAAATCATTCCCAATTCCACACTAACGAAGTTCCAGTAAATTTTCCAAGTTAGTCTTCACATTCTAGCTTTGTTAGCGTTGCTGGCTTTTTATCTTCTGGATTTTCAGTCAATGGAAAACCGTATAGCCTATCATTTCCTTCAAAGGAAGAGCTGGAAATGACTGAATTTGGGTACCAATTGGGATCCTTCCCACCAAATGTTTGAATGAGAGATTTAAATATGAAAAGAAAATGACAAACTTGCAAGTTGCATGGGAATTTCTCCACCTTACGAGTTTTGTGAAAGGTCCAAAGACTCCAGTCGTCTCAAGTTACCTATGGATGATGGGATTTCACTAGACAAAGCAGTTTTTGACAATAAGATATAGATTTCTTTGAAATCCATATGCTCCTTTGGTATAGGTCCTTCAAAATGGTTGGATGAGAAATCAATAGATGTGAAGATTGTAAAATTTTTAACCAACTCCATCTGTAAGTGTAGGATTTAAAGTATAAGAGACAAGAGGATGAAAGGGGAACTGATAATTTTATTGAGCATAAACAGCAAATAGCATAGGAACATGTCTTTATTTAACTGATTTGACTCCTTCAACCACATGCTGTTGGAGTCACAAAATCCCAACAATCTCCTCTTTGACTCAATGGCAGCATACACCAAGTTTTTGTCGAAGATACTCAAATCTTGCTTGAGGAAGTGATTTTGTTAAAAAATCAGCAAGTTGATTTTCAGTTTTGCAATACAGCAGCTGCACGTCACCTTGCTTTTGCACCTCCCTTAGGAAATACAACTTTATCTTAAAATGTTTTGTTTTCCCATGAAACACAGGGTTCTTAGAAATTGAAATTGTAGCTTGATTATCAACAAGAACCTGTGTACTCTCCTTTGGTCCATGTGTAGATCAACCATAAGTTTTCTAAGCCAAATTGCTTGATTTGCAGCTGCAACAGCTGCTACGTATTCGGCTTCAGCGCTAGATTGTGCTATGACATCTTACTTCTTTGAATGCCATGAAAAAACTCCAGAACCAAATGTGAAACAATAGCCTGAAGTGCTTTTCATGTCATCATTACTCCCAGCCCAATCACTATCTGAATATCCATAAAGACTGAAATCTTTTACTGGCTGAAACTTCACTCCATAACCAATAGTACCCTTGATATATCTCAGGATTCTTTTAGCTGCCTTAAAATGAATCTCACTAGCGCAATGCATATATCGTGACAACAAGCTTACTACATAGGTAATGTCTGGCCTGGTTGCAATCAAATACATCAGACATCCTATTAAACTTTTGTACAGTTTTTCATCAACTTTTTCAGCTCCATCTTCATTGCTGAATTTCTCCTTTTGATTCATTGGCGTTGCAATTGGCTTGCATTCCTCCATCTTGAACTTTCTAAGAATTTCCTTTGCATATTTTTCTTGAGTTACAAAGACTTCACCTCTATCTTGTTGCACCTGCATACCAAGGAAAAATGACATTTTTCCAAGATCAGTCATTTCAAAGGCTTCTTTCATTCCTCCTTTAAACTCTTCAATTAGCTCCTTTGAACTTCCTGTCATAAGTAAGTCATCGACATACAAGGAAACAATGACTATTCCAACATCCGTCTTCTTGACATACAAGGTAAACTCACTTAGACTTTTTTTCAAAGCCTAAGCATATCAAATGTGCATCAATTTTGCTGTACCAAGACCTTGGGGCCTGCTTTAAGCCATACAAGGCTTTTTTCAGCCAATAGACTTTCTCCTCCTATCCATGAACTACAAATCCTTCAGGCTGCTCTACAAAAATTTCTTCTTCCAAGTGCCCATTCAAAAAGGCTGATTTAACATCCATGCGATGTATAATCCAACCTTTTTGTGCAGCAAGAGCTAACAACAACCTTATGGTATCCAACCTGGCAATCGGAGAAAAAGTTTCTGAGAAGTCTACCTCGAACATCTGCGCATATCCCTTCACAACAAGCCTCGCCTTATGTTTGTTTACAAAACCATCAGCATTAAGCTTGGTTCTATAAACCCATTTCACTCCAATGTCATTTTTATCTTTAGGTTTCTCCGTGAGCTCCCATGTTTGATGTTTTTCAATCATATCAAGCTCCTCCTTCATTGCATTTACCCACTTCGAATCAGTTGCAGCTTCATTGTAGTCTACAGGCTCCATTACAGCAACATTACATCTTTGATAAATATCAGAGAGAGATCTAGTTCCTCTAACTGGCTGGTCATCCACATCTTCTTCGCTCTCCTCCTGAACTTGAAGCTTCTCATTTTCCTTGCTCCATTTTTCTTCTTCAAAGAATAGCACATCTCTACTAACAATAACTTTATTACTTTGTGGCAAGAATATTCTATAGGCTTTTGATGTTGAGTTATAGCATACAAAGATTCCCGCTTCCGCCTTTTTGTCAAGTTTGTCTCTTTTAACCTGTGGAATATAAGAGAAACACAAGAAGCCAAAGACTTTCAAGTTCATCAATTTTTGTTTGAAACCATACCAAGCCTCAAATGGGGTCGATTTTGAAAGAGCTTTTGTTGGCAATCTATTCAGCAAAAAATAGAAGTGCTTGCAGCCTCTGCCCAGAATTTTTTTGGAAGATCTTTGTCATGAAGTAAACATCTCGCCATTTCCAAGATCGTTCTGTTTTTGCGCTCCACAACCCCATTTTGCTGTGGGGTATACGGTGCTGTCAATTGATGTTCTATCCCTGCATCTTCACAAAACTTGCTGAACTTATCAGACGTATATTTTGTACCATTATCAGATCTTAATATCTGCATTTTTCTTTCACTTTGATTTTCAACCCATGCTTTAAACTTGTAAAATATGCTGGCAACCTCATTTTTGTTTTTCATGAAATAAATCCAACACATTCTTGAAAAATAATCAATAAAAGCAATATAGTACTTACTACCATTCAGAGATGGGGTTTTCTGAGGTCCTCCGACATCCGTATGTACTAACTGTAGCTTGCTTGTTGCTCTCCAAGATTTGCCTTTTGGAAAAGGCAACCTCGTTTGTTTTCCATATTGACAAGCAACACATACAGGTGATTTCTCTTCTAATTCAAGCAGCCCTTGTACAAGGTCATTCTTCCTCAAATAGAGCAAAGCGCCATGATGAAAATGACCCATCCTTTTATGCCAAACCAGTGTGTTGTCTTCAACCTTGTGCTCAGCAAGCTGCTCTTCATCAATCAAATACAAGGCAAAGCTTTTGCCTTTCATTTGAACTCTGAATAATTCTTTATTATCTGAATCTTTAATCATGCAACTTTTATCTTCAAATAGAACTTTATAGCCTTTCTTTAGAAGTTGGCTGACACTCAACAAGTTTTGGTTAATTTCAGGCACGTATAGAACATCAGGAATTAATTTCAGACTTGTGCAACCTTCTATCACGATGGTTCCTTTGCCCTTCACTGCTATTTTTTCTTCGTTTCCAATTCTGACATTTGTGTTGTAGGTTGCATCAAGATCTTTGAATAATTCTTTATCGTAATTCATGTGGTTCGTGCAACCACTATCAATTAGCCAACTTTCTGTTGATCTTGCAGTAGCAAAGCAAGAAACAACAAAAAGTTCTTCTTCATCCACCTCTTCAACAACAGCTTGTACATTCTCTTGTTTTTGTGATGACTTGCAGATTTTCTCCACATGCCTTCATACTCTTCCTTCAAAAAATTCCAGATTTTGTGTGTCGTTTTCATCGTCATTATTCTGTTGAAAATGACTGGAGATACAACTGTGAACAAAATTGATTTGGCTTTGGACTTTCGAAGCCTCCTTTCTTTGTGACTTTTCATTTGGGCAACAATGGGATTATTTGGCAAAGGAGGAACTTCATAGTCCTCTTCTACTGCTTCCCATAGATCGTTAGCATCAAGATATGCTTCCATTTTGACAGCCCACATTTGATAGTTTAGTCCATCAAATACGGGTACAGAAATGGTAGTAAAGGAGGTTTCAGATTCCATCTTATGTGTGGTGGCTATTTGGTGGTTGTAGGTGTTTGTGGGTTATATCACAGATCCCCCGTAAGATACCTTATTGCTCTAGATACCAATTTGTAGGATTTAAAGTATAAGAGACAAGAGGATGAAAGGGGAATTGATAATTTAATTGAGCACATAAACAACAAATATTTATACTACAAATTAAAAATAGAAATGTAAACAAACTTGAGAGATATCTGCTAAGCTAATTAACTAAACCATGCATAAAATCCTCCTAAGAAATAGCATAGGAACATGTCTTTATTTAACTGATTTGACTCGTTCAACCACATGTTGTTGGAGTCACAAAATCCCAACAGTAAGCCTTTGTTGATAACTGTCACTCTGTCTTGATAATATACATTACCCATTTGTGCATGAAACCCCTTCTCTATAAACTTTGATTCAGTTTCTTGTTCAGCATACTTTATATATATTTCCTAGGTTGTGAAATATTTTCCTGGTAGTTTACTGCTAAAATTATTAAAAGCGATGTCCACAGTTTGAAGCATTTCCCTTATTGGTTTTCAAACATCTTAGGGAGCCTTGAAATTTGTTTTTCCACAAAACTAGGATACGAAGTGTGGATATTTTCTTCAAAAAGCATGGAAAGCCACCAATAATTTGATTTATTCCAAGGTCCAATACCTTTAACTTCAAGCAACACGAAAGAGAATTTGGAATTGGCCCAACTAATAGATTTCCATGAAGATTTAAAATCCATAAACTACACGAAGCTGGTATTGCATCAGGAATATGGCCTGTGAGATTGTTGTTCTTCAAGTTTAATACTTTAAGTGTGCCACTCATCCTCATTAAACATGAGATTATTGTTCCATAAATGTTATTCAAGGAAAGATCAAACACTTGGAGAGATGAAGCAATGTAGATGGAATTGGGGATGCTGCCATCCAAAGTATTGTTTGAAACAGAGAGAAAAGATGTCAGAGACAGGTAATTACCAATATCTTGTGTGATAAAAGAGCTAAATTTGATGCTTGAGAAATCCAAATAATTTTCTTGTTCAGGAAAAATAGGTAATTGCTTTTGAAGTTTGTTGTTGTGAAGGTCAAGGGTTAATAAAATGAAAGAAAGATTTTGCAAAATCAATGAACGGATTATGGGAAATATTAAGGGCTTGAAGATTATGTAGTAGCCAAATCCAATGGGGCACCGTTCCTTGAACCTTGTTAGCTGAAAGATCTAAAACAACTATTGCATACAAGTTTCTCAAGAAACCAAGAAAGGTTTTCAAGTTGCAGGAAAGGTCAAGCTCAGTTAAACTTTTAAGCTCAAGAAGCTTATTCAGTTGTACTGACCCATTAAACTGGTTTGAAGAAAAATGGAGGACAAAAAGTGTACTGAGTTGGAGGATAGATGTTGAAAAAGGCCCGAATAAATCATTGCTACTTAAATCGAGGCTGTATAATCAAGACACATTTATGATTTTGTCTAGTTTACTAAACTGATTTTTGAAAAGCTGAATTGATCGGATAGTAAAAAGGAATCTAGGAATCCTCCCAGATAGATTATTGTTACTTTTATCAAGGCTCTCTAGTCTAGACGATGTCAAATTCACCATTTCATCCAATTAACTAAACTCATTTTCTAAAAGTTGAATTGCTTGCAGTGTTGGGAGTGTAGAAAGGGATGAAGGAATCCTCCTAGTAAAAAAAAGTTATAACTCACGTCAATTTGGACAAGTTTTGTTAGGTTTGACAGTGAACTGAAAATTGTTTCGCTAAATCCACATTTAGAAAGATTCAATTCATATAATTTCCTCATGTTACCAATAAAGGATGGAATTTCTCCAGACAAGTTTGTGTTACTTACACTTAAGCTATAGAGAGATCTGCTGGATGGAAATTTAGGCAAGAAACCATGGAGATTGTTGCTCCAAGATGTGTCAATAACCGACAATGTTCCAATGTTGAAGATCTTAGGGGGTGTTTGGTTTGGTTGTTTTCTGTTTTCATTTTCACTGAAAACAGAAAATGGTGATGAAAATGTGTTTGGTTTGATTTCTGAAAACATTTTCAGTGAAAATGAAAACAGGAAACAACTAGAAAATGAAAACAATAAATTTTCGTTTTCAGTATTTTCAGTTGAGAACAGAAACCTCATTTTGTTTAAAATGAAATTGCGGTGACAATGAATGTAGTTTTAAGCAAATCTAAAAATACAAAAAGACAATAAGTCAATATATCATAAATTTTCAGTATTTTTATTTCATGAAAACAGAAAACAAGAAATCAAACCAAACATGTTTTCAGAATTCAAATCTTTTGAAAATGAAAACAGTTTTCAGAAAATGAAAACAGGAACTGAAAACAGAAAATGAAAATGCAAACCAAACACACCCTTATGTGAAAATGTTCCAGTCGACACACAATTATTAAGACTTAGGATGGTGATATTTTTGAAATGGAAAAATGTTTCTGGCTCTGGGGATAATAATATTTGTTTCCATCAAGAACAATGACTGATAGATTCTCAAGTCTTGTCAGGGAAGGATTTAGGGGTCTTGACAGACCGCGCCATGGCATGCTCAGTTCTTGCAGGTCACGCAGTGGCATCAGTACACTGCATCATTCATCTTCTAGAACTAATATATATACTTACACCGTCCAAACACAGCTGCCTAATATTGGTGAGATTTTGGCCAAAAGAGGGCCAAGTTCAATGTGGGCTTTCACTAGGAGACCTAGAAAAGTAAGTTTAAAAACTTATAGCTTCTTAGAATGGAAGTGACGAGACATGCTTCATTTTCATTGTATAGATAGTTAGTATTGTGACAACTTCAATTACAAGTACAAGTTTAAAGGTAGGAAAACTTAAATAAAAATGGTAATTCTTCAAAAGATATAGTTAGAAACACTCAATTAATTTATAAGAAAAAGTTTCACTTCAATTTTGGCTTTCACCACTCGATATTTGTGGAAACATAGAAATTTCACTTTTATGCTTTCCTAGTTATTTGGTGTAATTATATTTTACTACTATTAACTTTTCATTTTTGTTAGCTGTTTTGTTCTTGTAAATAAATTTGTGTGCTTAATATCATTTTTGTTTGCATATTTACAAAAAAATTAACGCATGCAAATAACAACATGAAATTATAGACTTTACCGTAGAAAGTTTGTCAACTAGTAAAGATCTCTTTGACATCGTAACACTCATAACTACCAAATATAATGACATACTCATCCCACCACTGACCAAGTTTCTTAAGCAATTATTACGCACTATATGCCAAGCGTCTTCACCTTTATCAAGTAAGAGTGCAACTAGAAGATATCCACAATGGTCATCGGCCTTAACATCAACAATGTCCAAAATATATGGGTGAAGGTTCACATGAAATTGATCTAACGTGGAAATATTTCTTTTGTGAATCTTTGTCAAATTAACTTTTTGACCCGATGCCTTGGATGGCTTCCAACTCAATGAGTTGTCATTCATATTCATAGAATGTAATACATCAACATGTTCAAAGTATGAAGGATCACAATTAGTTGACCTTTCCAATTTACTTACTTGTCCTTTTTGTGATCCCATATTTTTTTACCTTATTAAATGGTGAACACATGGAAGTCATGTTAGGATATGCTATTTCACAAAATTTACCTTTTGTAGTAACTTTCCCAGCTATGTCAACCTTTGCAAAGCATTTTAATATAACATCAAACTCTTGTTGCACGAACATATATGCATAGGCCTCGTTTGAACCCATATATGCAAAGCTTAATCAAGTCGGTTCTTGTGTTTGACAAGAGCTTATTTAACAAATGTCAATTAAGTCGTGTATCTAATTGAAGCATCTTACCATATTTGAAAAGGACAAAACTTAAATACAGTTCTTTGAGTATTTTGAGTTGTTCTCTTATCAGAATTAAAGTTATTTTCCTAATAAGTGACTATGTTGATTTTTAATATATATGTGGTCCAATAAATCATTCTTCCAATGGAGGTAAAAAATACTTCATTACTTTCACAGATGATTTTTCTAGAAAAACTGGATCTATTTTTTGCAGGAAAAATCTGAAGCTCTCTCTTCATTTAAAAGCTTTAAAGCTCGAGTTGAAACAGAATCCGAAAAGACTATTAAGTCTCTTCAAACAGAGCATGGTGGAGAGTATTGCTCAAATGAATTTTCTACTTTCTGTGTAAATCATGTTATTCGGAAGGAGTTGACAACAACATATACACCACAACAAAATGGTGTCTCAGAGATGAAAAATAGAACCATTCTCAACATGGTACGGTGCCTCTTAACTAAGAGTGACATTTCAAAATAATTTTGGCCTAAAGCTGTTAATTGGAGTGTACACATTCTAAATAGAAGTCCTACATTTTCTGGAAAAATATGACACCAGAGGAGGCATGGAGCGAAAGAAAACCAACAGCGGACCACTTAAGGATATTTGGATGCATTGCTTATGCCCATAATCTAGATAAGAAAAGATAAAACCTTGATGATAAAGGTGAAAAATGTACCTTTCTTGGTGTTAGTGATCAGTCAAAAGCGTATAAATTGTATAATCCTACCACTAAAAAGAACATTATTAGTCGTGATGTTGTTTTTGATGAAGAAAGCTTTTGAAAATAACGTAGATGAAACAAAGCAAATTCTTGCAAACTTTGATGAAGATAATGAAGATGAAGAGTTGCAGACAAGGGAGCTAGAAGAACAACATATTCCAGCAATCACAGTTGAAGATGAAAGACCTCAATGAGCAAGAAGAAGGCCTGCATGGATGTCTGATTATGAAGTAACAGAAATTGAAGACCCAATTACTCATTTTGCTTTGTTTTCAGATTGTGACCCTACAACCTTTGAAAGTGTTGTCAAAGAAGAAAAATGGAGAAAAACGATGGATGATGAAATTGATTCCATTGAAAGAAATAATACTTGAGAGTTGTGTGATCTTCGAATGGACATAATGCCATAGGAGTGAAATGGGTTTTCAAAACAAAACTGAAAGAAAATGGTGAAGTGGATAAATATGAGGCATGCTTGGTGGCCAAGGGTTACAAGCAACAGTATGGGGTTGATTACACAAAAGTGTTTTCACCAGTTGGAAGACATGATACAATCCGGTTAGTAGTTGCACTAGCAGCACAAAATGCATGGCCTATATTTCAACTAGATGTAAAGTCAGCATTCTTACATGGTTATTTAGAGGAACAGGTATTTATTGATCAACCACCTGGTTATGTGAAAATTGGAAATGAGCACAAAGTTTACAGATTAAAAAAGGCTCTTTATGGACTAAAACAAGCCCCTCGATCTTGCTGTAGTCGCATTGAGTCTTATTTCATAAAAGCTGGTTTTACAAAATGCCCCTATGAGCATTCATTGTTTATTAAATTTGATGAAAAAGGAAAAATGCTCATAGTATGCTTATATGTTGATGATCTTATATTTACTGGAAATTTTTCTCTTATGTTTGATGAATTCAAGAAGTCTATGATGAATGAGCTTGAAATGACTGATCTTGGCATGATGCATTACTTTCTGGGTATAGAAATAGTGCAATCAGATATTGTAATTTTTCTTTCTCAAAAGAAATATGTGAGAGATATTTTGGACAAATTTCATATGCATGATTGCAATTCTGTAAACACTCTAGTTGAGTGTGGTTTGAAGTTGCACAAAGATCCTAAAGGGAAGAAAATAAACAATACACTTTATAAATAGATTGTGGAAAGCTTAATGTATCTAACTGCAACTAGGCCTGATATAAAGTATTTTGTAAATTTGATTAGCAGGTACATGGAGAATCCTACAAAAATGCATTTTCTTGTTGCTAAAAGAATCCTTCGCTACTTGCAAGGAACAAGAGAATTTGAATTGTTTTATAGAAGAGGTGAAAAGTTTAATCTATTGGGATTCACTGATAGTGATTATGCTGGAGATTCAGATGATAGAAAACGTACTTTTGGCTATGTTTTTATGATGGGGTCAACAACGATCTGTTGGTCATCACGGAAGCAGCCTATTATCACTTTATCCATAACAAAAGCAGAATTTGTAGCAGCTTCAACATGTGCTTGCCAAGAAATTTGGCTAAGGAATATTCTTGAAGAAGTTCACTTCAAGCAACAAGGTCCAACTCTCATCTATTGTGATAATAGTTCCACCATAAAGTTGTCAAAGAATCCTATTATGCATGGAAGAAGCAAGCACATAGATGTGAGATTTCATTTTTTAAGGGACCTATCAAATGAAGGAATTATTGATCTTATCTACTGCAAGAGTGAAGAGCAAATTGATGACATCATGACCAAACCATTGAAGTTGTCTGCATTTCAGAAGCTAAGGAATTTGCTTGGAGTTTGCATGCTTAATGAATCTCATTAAACTGATAGTTTGCAAACTTTCAGTTTAAGGGAGGGTTTGTTGGCTTTTTATATTCTATAACCTTTGTAATCGCTCTTTTAATGGCTAATAATCATATTTATTATTAGAATATATGTTACAACTATTGGGTTTCTCTCTTTTATAATAATTTGATATAATGTTTGCCTATAAAAGGCCTCATATTATTCGGAATAAAATTATCCACTCTTCATATCTCTACTTTTTCTTTATTCTACAGATTTGTCTTACCAGGCAAAAATTCTAAAGGATTGTGAAGCTCTTACGAACAGAGGGAGAAATATTCCTTTAGTTTCACAAAGAGGAAAGGGAATTTAGTGGCTGATAAATTAGCTATGTTAGCTTTTAATTTTGTTGAAACGTACTGGCTCAAGGACACTCCTCACCAGATTTTGGCTCTTTTAGAATCAGATGTTATTACCTTTGGCAACCTTACTTTAGTTCAATAATAGGAAATATTTATTTAACCTAAAATTTTTTTATATTGTTTTATAAACACTAAATTTCCATAATTAGTCTTACTCTGCTAATCTGTCATGCATATTAACTCTCTTTCCATCTTCTAAATATGTCCCTTTTTATAAAATGCTTTAAACGTGACCTCTGAATAATAAAAGTAACAAGGAAAAAAATTAGAAATGACGGTTGATTAATTTGGTTGATAGCCAATTTAAAATTTGTACAATTACGGTACTATCTCGTACATAAACATTTGAAGTATTAAAAAATGTTGAGTGTTAGATGAAGAAATGTGAGAAGGCAGAAGTGTTTCATTACCTGGAATTTAGGACTACAATCCCTGAGATACTAGCAGCCTCACGAAGTGCCTCTGCCCAACGTTTCACGAAGATTTTTATCTCTTTAGCAGCAATCTTCACTTTTCCCCTTCATACATGTTATGAATTTCATAGATGTTACTTTTTAAGAGACAATTAAAACGATTAAAGAATAACAAATGGATAATTCATACAAAGTTGCTCTATACAGTGGACTATCTAAATCGACTATAGCAGGTTATAGCAAACAAATAAATCCGTTGAACCAGTAACAAACTAATATATGTGTAATATCCCCCCTCGTGCCGCGGGTTGGAAAAGAGCAATCAATCCCAGCTTGAAAACAAATTTCTAAAAATGCTTGGGATGTAAACTTTTGGTGTAGAGGTCTTCAGTTTGGTCAGTGGTGTATAAGGGTAGCAGTGGCATTAATCCAGCCATACATTTCTCACGGATAACATGAAAATAATCTCGAGATGCTTGGTCCTCTCTTGAAAATGGGTTTGGTTGCGATGTGCAAGGCACTTTGATTATTGCATCAGATCACCGATTGTTTGGAAAAGTGATGGAGAGATCTTGAAGAAGAAAAAGCAACAATTGCAGCTCACAAGTAGCTGAGCTAAGGCTCAATATTCTGCCTTGGATGAGGACTTTGCCACTGTTGGCTGCTTCTTGGATTTCCAACAAACCAGTGACCGAGTCTCCCAAAAAGAAAACATAGCCAGTCATAGAATGATTAGTATCGATACTTCCACCTCAATCTGTGTCACTAAAATCAGGGAGTTGTATTATACATGACACGGGAAATTAAGAAAAGTCCTTTCACTAGGATTCCCTTTCAAATACCAAAGTATGCTCGGGCTGCATGATAATGACTCACTGTTGGGAGGGCTGAAAATTGACTAAGTTGTTGGTCAGCATGGGATATATCTGGGCGTGTGAAAGTTAGGTATAGGAGGCGACATTTTGGCAAAGTCTCAAGGTAGGTTTAGAAGGGGTGCTTGCAGGTTTGGCATTGAGAACACCAGAATCAATTAAGAGATCGAGACAATATTGGCCTTGGCATAAAGAGACACCTCTTGGTGAGTGAGAAACTTCAAAACCAAGAAAGAACTTAAGAATGCCCAAATTGATTATCTAAAATCTGCTTGAACGAAGTTATATCCATAGAATTTCCAACAATGACTATGTCATCTACATACACGAGTAGTAAGGGAATCAAGTGTGTGAAGGATAAAAAGGGAGTGATCAACTATAGAATGTTGAAATCCAAGTTGGAGAAGCAAGAAATTCAACTTCTCATACCATTTGCGGCTAGCTAGTTTATGTCCATAGTGTTACTTAACAAGCTTGCAAACCTTATTCTTTCCTGACACATGAGGCAATTGCACATACACATCTTCTTTTAGATCCCCATGGAGAAATGCGTTATTGACATCCAATTGGTGAATGAACCAGTTGTTGATAGATGCCAAAGCCAAAAGGTCAAACTCGGATTATGGTTGACTTTGCCATTGGAGAGAAAGTATTAAAGTAATCACACCCTTAATTTGGTTGTAATTAACCTTTGGCCACCAACCGAGCCTTGAACCTAGCTCTCAATAGATCCATCCATTTTCCTCTTAATTTTGTACACCTATTGGTGGTAAATGGGCACAACATTGGCAGGGACAGATCCAGGAATGCATTAAAGGGGGTGGGGGTTCAATTTTTTTTACATAATTATTTAACTTTTAATAAACAATTAACTGATAAATAAAAGGCTTAAATATGTTTTTGGTCCCTGATAAATACCTGTTTTTTGCATTTGGTCCTTAATAAATTTTTCCTTCGGATCAAGTCCTTAATATTTGAAAAATTTTGTTTCAAGTCCCTACCGTTAGTCCGAAATCGTTATCTGCATATGTGGTCGTTAATTGACCATGCAAGCATGCCATGCATGGAATCACGTGTGATTTTTGTCTGATTGGGATTACACGTGGAAAAAAAAAGTAAAAAAATGACATCGTTTTGTATGTTAAATTTTTTTTTCTTTCTTTTCCCAATCAGCTACCCCTTTCTCTGTTGACCCTAAACCTTAATATGCTCATACTCATTGCCACCCTTTTGGTCCTCTTCACCTTCACAACCGCTTCTGCCATCACAATCGCCACTGGCCACAAAAACTTTCACTATGACACAACCACCACCGCAATAATATGCAAACGCCCCAAACCCCAACAACTTCCAATATCAATCAGAGCGACAATCTGCAAATATTCCGTTCAAAATGCTTGCCTCATCCTGGACTGAAATTGGTTGATTCAGATCACTCTCTGACTAGAATAATTTGATTGCTTTCCTAAGAGTGTTCACAAAGTAGTATTTGGATTGTTGAGCCAATCACTATTGATATACTTGATCATTAGAGCTACTTTTTCCCATACTAATTTCCTTAGCCAACAACTTCTGTTGAACAAAGTGGCAATCAAATTCTATGTGTTTGGTTCTTTCATGGAATATTGGATTAAGAGCAATATGAAGTTCTGCCTGATTATCACAATGTAGTTGCATATGCTAAACTTCACAAAATTTAAGTTCTTTGAGGAGTTTTTTGACCCACATCAGTTCAGAAGTGGCTGAAGCCATGACCCTATATTGAGCTTCTGCACTTCATTTTGTTTCTTTTCAAAGAGATCATATTTCCTCCTATGAATACATAGTATCTAGTAGTAGAGCGCCAGTCTGTAGGATAGCTTGCCTAGTCAACATCACAATAAATATGTCTTTCATTTGTTGCTTCTATGATTTCAATTGAAACATTGTCCTCAAGTTGAATGGTTACTAAAATTGTAGCACATAATGAACAAGATATATGCAGGGCAATTTGCACTGAGCTGAAATCGGTTGTACCCTCTTGAGGTGCCTCTTGACGGTAATGGGATAATAGGTCCCTCCCTTAACCTGTTTATATATAGCAGTGGCTCATAAGTTGATGATAGCAGGGGTCATTGCCAACAACATAAGCCTTGGCAATTAGGCAAATTGTGCTTTCAGTATAAATTATATAGTGATAAATTATATAGTCAAGGGCAAACTTAATTCAATGGCCAATGGCAACATAAATTATACAGTCATGCCCTACCAAAGTAGTCATCTCTACACATAGACTGTTGGTGCCTGAAAACATTGCAAAATCTGATGATAAGGGTATTCCTCATCGCACTTTTCCTGTGATGCATATGAAATACTCTTCCTTTCAGCCTCAGCTACTGTTAGTTTTGCTCCAAAACACTCATTTTCTTTTGTTATTAATAACATCTTTTATAGATCAGATAAATGATTAAAGATATAATTTTTATATCAAGCTGGTTAAAAAATAAACTTGTAACTTGAGTCGCATAGCATCTCAAATTAAAGAAAAAAATAATGAAAGTGGAAAACACACACACACACACACACACACTGTTCTTCAAGAAGCCTCAGTTCACCCTCAATTGCAACCTTTGCAGAATCTGCCATCTCTGCATTCCTTAGAGCCATATCAGTTGCAGCTTTTATTTCCTCAATTGCTTTAAGGTTTTCCTCCACCTTTCTGTCCCCTTCATTCCTCCTTTTGTTGATTGGTTGAACCTGACCCATTGCCATTGTTTTTGTTCTGTCAATCATGTCTTCATCTTCATCTCCTCAATGGCTCTTTGTTCTGATGCTTTTGCACCCTCAGCTTGCTTTAGGTAAAGCTCTAGTTTCTTCTCTAGTTCTTTTGCCACTGCTTTGGATTTTTCAGCTTCTTGCTTCAGCTCTTGTGTTTTGGATCTCATTGCTTCCTCTTCCCTTCTTACGGTTTCTGTCTCAAATGAAAGTTGCTTGATCTTCAATTCTATCTCAATAATTTTATCAGATTCTTTTCCTAAAGTGTTTTTGTGGCTTCTTTGATCTCCAAAGTTATTTGTCTCACTGAATCCATCTTAGAAGCATGTGCTTGTTTCATTTGCTGTTGGAGAACCTGAATCTCTTCACTTGCTGCTTTCCTAAAGTCAAGAGCTCTTTGGCCAGATATCAGTTGAAGAAGAAGAATTCCAAACCCAAACACATATGTTTTCTCAGAAGATTGGCCTGTAGAGAGATACTCTGAGGCTGTGTGCCCCACAGTGCCTCTCAGTGGTGTTGTCACATGTGAATCCCTATGGTCTAATAGCTTTGCCAACCAAAAATCTCCCACCACAACCTCACAATAATCATCAAGCAATATATTTGTTGCCTTCACATCCCTATGAATAATCTATGGATCACACTGTTCATGCAAATATAGTGTCATACCCTAATTTCATCCGGGAACTATTGTTTGATGGCATGCAACCTTTGTTGACCGCTTCGAGGTACTTGGCACCCTTTGTTGCACAATACGTGAAGTTTCGAGACATGGCGGAAATCAAAAGGAAGCATTGTTACGCAATCCGTGAAATTCCATAACATGCGGGAAATCAAAAGGAAGTATTGTTACGCAATCCGTGAGTTTCCGTAGCATTCCGAAAGCTAAAAAAGGAGTAATTACATGATCCGTAAGGTTCCGTAACCTTACAGAAAGAAAACAAGTATCGTTACGAAATTCGTAAAGTTTCGTAACGTTATGGAAAAAGAATCACCAAAAAAAGAAAAGGGGTGTATTTAGTAAAAAAAGGGTGCAAATAGCAACCAGGCCCACTTGGGCCTTCCAGATTGTTCCTTTAGAAGGCGGTTGCTTCTGGGGGAAGCAACCTGGCTCGCCTGGGCGAGCTGGGTGGCAAGCTCCTCCCCTACTTTCCTATAAATAGAGGGAGGAGTGAAGAAGAAAAGGGGTCAGCCCTCTTGGCACTTCGTAATTACTTAAAATTAGTGAGGAAAATTGTTTCCGTGAAGAAAATCCAAGCCGGGGCGCTTCTGTAACATTTCCGTGGGAGATTTCGCGAAGATTTTCAACCGTTCTTTGTCGTTCGTCGTTCGTTCTTCGTCGTTCTTCGGTCTTCAACCGGTAAGTTCCCGAAATCGAACTTTTCAATTCATTCTATGTACCCTTGGTGGTCCCCATTTGTTTCGCGTACTTTTATTTTCGTTTCATTTACTTTCCGTACCCCCATTTGACGTGCTTCAGTCATTTACTTAAGTCATTTTCTCGCCTAATCAAAAAATAAAATAAATTTTCACTGATCATTTGATTTCTAATATCCGTTAATTTCTGTTAAAATGAAATCTGACCGTTTGGTCATGCCGTTACCACGTTGGAAACCAAAAAGAGGTAAAATAATAATATAATAATAAAAAAATATCTTTTAGTAAAAATAAACCAAAAAAAACAATCGGACGTTTCTCTTTGGGATTTCTCTTTCTTAATTGAATTGACTAATAACTAAAGTGAAACTAAGGCTAAAATCAACTCGCAAAGTCAAGCTCGTCCGCAAAAAAAAATAAAAAGGATTTTAAGGTTCAATACCTCAGTTTTTTCTTACCAAGTAAAAATGGATCATTTTTAAGGTCCAACGCCTTAAAATGACCACGTTCCAAGTAAAAAGAATCGCTTGATTCGCCCATTAGAAAGAACTACGTAGGTCTGATTTCCTCTTCGATGGAGGGTACGTAGGAGCAAGAGCCCCGCTTTTTTCGACCTCAAAAATAAAAAAGAAATAAAAGTTTAGGTACACAATTTCACACAATTCTAAAATTAAGGTTGTTGTCCTTTGGGACAAACGTGAGAGGTGCTAATACCTTCCTCAAACGTAAATACAACTCCCGAATCTGGAATATTCTTCATGACCGGTTTCCTTCAGTTTTTCCAACGTTTTCCACAAATAAACGTTGGTGGCGACTCCGCGCATTTTCCTCCTTTGGAAGGCGCACCCGTGAGCCTCGCCTCGCTCGCCCACAAAAGGGTAGGTTGCGACAGTTGCCGACTCCACTGGGGATTGTTTTTTGTGAGTTAGGCCTATTTTAGGAAAGTGTGGAATTGTGAAACTTTGTGTGTGCATTTTTTGAACTGTGTAAATATAATAAATGCTGTCTTTTCCTCATTTTTACACTGCATTCTAAGCACCCACGGGTTTGAATAAAAAAAGGGCCTTATACCCGGGTCCATGGGAATCTAAGGAGTGGAGGTGAATCTATGGTCATGCTAGGTCTCCGACTTGCTTGATAATAGTGAAACCTCGTCTAGAGCTTTCTCTCTTTATAATGTGTTGTCGCAGGTATTCCATACCGCCGCAATATTATTATCTTGAGTGATGATACCGCTAGAAAACAGCCATGTGAGATATGGATCGTTGGGAGTAGTTATTAGAGACCCTTAGATATTATCCTATAGGTCTCCAAATAGGGGCATAGAGCAAACACGCTCTGTGCCATTTGTTCTCATGCATTCTTCTGCGAATAGCACATAAATTATAGTTTTGCTGTATAGCTAGTGATATTTTGTCTCTTTAGAGTAACGCGTCACTTTTTAATGCATACGTTGGGGCGCCGCAATGCCTAGAACATAGTATTAAAAAGATGGACCTTTTTCGGTCTCGTATATGTAAATTACCACTTTTTTTTTCTTTTCGTTTCATGCATGCGCATTGCATCACTCATATCGGAGCCTTGATTCACCCCTTTTTTAGGTAAATGGTGGGGACAAATCAAAACGAAAAAAGGTTCTATCAAGTCAAGATTAAGGGCCTAGATGTCACCAGCCTTAAGGAGTTGGGACGATTGATGGGACCCCTCCAAAGGCAAGCCTTCCGCAAAGTGTACGGAAAGATTTTAGATTTAACCACAGTGGAGGTATTTACGGAAGCCGTTGTATCCCTCACCCAATACTATGACCAGCCATTGAGATGCTTCACGTTGGGGGACTTCCAAATAGTACCGACTGTTGAAGAATTTGAGGAGATATTAGGATGCCCTCTTGGGGGAAGAAAACCGTATCTTTTCTCCGGGTTTCTTCCCTCCTTGAGCAAGATTGCAGCTGTGGTCGGAGATTCGGCGAGAGAGTTGGATCGTATGAAGCAAACTCGAAACGGCGTAGTGGGCCTACCGCGGAAATACTTGGAAGGCAAGGCAAGGGATATAGCGAGTCAAGAAGAGTGGGTCCCATTTGCGGATATACTAGCTTTGCTAATCTTTGGGGTTGTCCTCTTTCCAAACATGGACAATTTGGTGGACCTAGCCGCAATTGACGCTTTCCTTGCATATCACCATAGCAAGGAGAGCCCGGTGGTAGCTATCTTAGCAGACTTATTTGATACATTTGACCGAAGGTTCGAGAAGAACAACGTACGGATTGTCTGCTGTTTACCCACTCTTTGTGTGTGGTTGGTTTCGCACCTATTCCAACAAGACATAAGGCACCCGTGTCCGCTTCAAAGTTATCGCTCGTGCGTTGAAAAGAGAAAAGTAGATTGGGACCAATACTTGGCTGGTATAGGAGGCAGCACAATCAACTGGTTTCCTTGATGGAAGGAAGGAAAGGAAGGAGTTCTCTTCTCATGTGGGGACTACCCAAACGTTCCGTTGATAGGGACGAGGGGTTGTATTAACTATAATCCCACACTTGCTATAAGACAGTTAGGGTACCCCATGAGGGGAGCACCGACGGAAGAAAGCCTCTCGCCTTTCCTTGTGAGAGATTTCGGCGTGCAAAATCTCAAGATTGTACAAAGAGTCCACAAGGCGTGGGAAAGCCCGTTAAGGAAAGATAAAGAACTTAGGGGTATCCGTAATGGCATCATCGGTGGTTATCATGAATGGCTAAGAGTTCATACACGAGGGTTAGATTGGATCTCCAAGTTAAAAATTATCAACGAGGAGAACTTCGAAGCTTCGGAAGAGGATGAAGAAGTCCAAGCTCTAAAATCAGAGCTAGGAAAGGCAAGACTCGCCAAAGAAAAATTCAAGTCAGCCTCTACAAACATCTGGAAAGAGTGTGCCGAGTTACGAGAGGAAAATACGGCTACCGCAAGAGCCCTCGAACGAGAAATAAAGAGGGCTCGCAAGGAAGAGCATGGCCGAGATAAATTCCAAGGAGCTTTATGGGGCAGCAACAATGAGCTCAAGCTCTGGAGAGAGGAAAGAGACCAGTCACGAGTACATGGCATGATCTTAAAGGAGGAGTTAGCTGCTTGCTCAAGATCCAAGAGGAGTTTGGCCCAACACTTAGAAGCCACGGAACAAAGCATGCTAGCTATAATAAGGCAGTACAAAGAAGAGTTAAACCAATCTTTGACCCATGAACAAAAACTAGTAGAGGACTTCGCACAAGCGTACGTCGAGAAGGAAGCAAGAGGGAGGGTGATTGATGCATTGCATCAAGAAGCGACCATGTGGATGGATAGGTTCGCCTTGACCTTAAATGGAAGTCAAGACCTCCCGCGACTACTAGCCAAAGCAAAGGCCATCGCTGAAGTGTGTTCAGCCCCAGAGGAAATTTACGGGCTAATCAATTACTGTCAACACGTGATAGATTTGATGGCCCATATAATTAGAAACCATTAGGTTCTGTTGTAACACTTTTGTATGATCTTGGCTAGATAAAAGCTTTGTTCCTTTTTATAAAAAGAGAAGTTCTAAACTCATCACGTTGTCTAAAAAAGGCCTTGAGGTGGATCCAAGTGCTCTAATCATTCATTAGCATATTCATGTTTTGGTGGCATACTCACCACTGTTTGTTTCTTTAGGGAACTCACCATAACTAAAAAAGCGCAAAGGCACCCCTATAACACTCGATCCAGAAGTAAGATGGATAAGGAAGAGGGAGTGCAAGAACAGATGAAGGCCGACCTATCAGCCTTAAAAGATCAAATGGCTTCTATCACGGAGGCTGTGCTAAAGCTTCAAAAAACTATAGAAGATAATGCTACGGCGGCCGCTTCCAATACAGCTAGGGAAGCGGAACCGGTGCTACTGCCTGCAATAAACTTGGGCCAAGACAGAAACACAATGGGTTTCAATCGGAGGTATAGTCCTCAAGCCTACCCTTATGGTTTGCCTCTGGACTTCACTCCCCGTACTGCTCCAGATGATTTGAGCCAAGCCCCTACCTTCGAGGGGCAGCTCCCTCCTCATGCCAACTATCCTCTGCAAGAAGATGATGAAAGAGATGCCCATTTAGGCCCTCTACTTCCCCTCAAGGATCCAGCCCCCCAAAAGACCAATTCTCTCCTGTTCCCATGGCGTATTCTGAGTTGTGGCCCTCATTATTGGAAAATCATTTGGTGGTGGCCATACCCGGGAAGGTCTTCCAGCCACCATACCCCAAGTGGTACAACTCAAATGCCACATGCACATACCATAGTGGAGCCCCTAGACACAACATTGACTCTTGCCTGCCATTCAAGTATAAGGTGCAACACCTAATAAATGCCGGCTGGCTATCCTTTCAAGAAGAGGGCCCCAACGTTAAAACCAATCCACTAGCCAATCATGGGGGAGCTAGCGTAAATGCCATCGAAAAGGATAGGCCGTCAGAGTTAAAGAGATTAGAAGATGTGGCTACGTCTAGACGGTTCATCTACCAGTCGCTGCAGGCAGCATGCATGGTCTCTCGTGGCGGAGGCGAAAGTGACAAATGTCTATTTCATCTCGGGGAATCACACGACATGAAAACCTGTCCCGCGGTAGAAGAGTTTACTTCAACGGCTCATGGACTGGGGGCAGCTCGAAGTGTCCGAGGGAGACAGGGAAGAACCGCAGATTTGCATGCAGTTGACAGAAAGGAAGATTCCCCCAACCCCCAAAGCCCTAGTAATATGTTTCACTAGGAATGTGACCGGCTCCAGCTCGAAGTACCCCCCGACAGCGCCCAAGCCGATGCCATTTTCCTATCAAAGCAATAAGGTCATTCCGTGGAAGTATACCCCTCCCGCTTTTGGAGAAAGAGCTGCAACCGAGGTTGACTCCTTGTCAGCCAAGGTGACCAACATCACCGGCCTTAGTGGCATAACCCGCAGTGGCCGGGTGTTCGCTCCCCCTCACTTGGCGGAATAGCCCTCCAAGGGGAAAACACCCATGATCCAAGAGCCCGCAGACGTGGCCACCCCCTCAAAAGAAGTGGATCCCCCGGTGGTAAAAGGAGCTGAAAAGAAAGAAGGTATTCAAGGAAAGGCGGTGACCTTGGAAGAGGCTCATGAGTTCCTTTGTCTCATCCAACAAAGTGAGTTTAAAGTAGTTGAGCAACTGAATAAAACTCCGGCAAAGATCTCTTTGCTCGAACTGCTCATAAACTCCGAGCCTCATCGTGCACTATTGGTAAAGGTCCTCAACGAAGCCCACGTAGCACACGACATCTCAATCAAGGGTTTTGAAGGCATTGTTAATCATATAACTACCAATAACTATATCGCGTTCACGGAAGAAGAGATTCCCGTTGAGGGGAGAGGGCATAACAAGGCTCTACATGTGTCTGTCAGATGCATGGACCATGTCGTCGCTAAGGTACTCATCGACTATGGTTCAAGTTTAAATGTGATGCCAAAGACCACCTTGGAGAAGCTTCCTTTTAATGCGTCACGTCTAATACCAAGTTCGATGGTAGTACGAGCCTTTGACGGTAGTCGGCAGGAGGTGATGGGGGAAATCGACATCCCCATTCAGATAGGCCCTCACACTTGCAATGTGGTTTTTCAAGTGATGGACATAAATCCCGCCTACAGCTGCCTTTTGGGGAGACCCTGGATTCATGTGCTAGGAGTGGTCCCTTTGACGCTTCACCAGAAATTGAAATTTGCGGTTGGTGGACTCTTGGTGATAGTGTCAGGCGAAGAAGATATGTTGGTGAGTTTCCCCTCCTCCGCACCATATGTAGAAGCAGCAGAAGAATCATTGGAAACAACTTTCCAATCCTTCGAGGTGGTGAGTTGTACCTCTGTGGAAACGAGTCCGTTGCTACCTTGTCTCTCTAATGCGGCCCTAATGGTGGCACGGGTGATGCTCAGGCACGGTTATGAACCCGGGACAAACGTACAAATATGGGTTGGGGTATGAACCCGGGAAACCGGGAAGAAGGAACGCGCCGTCAAAGGACAACAACCTCATTTTTTAGAATTGTGGAAATTGTGTTACCTTAACTTTTATTTCTTTTTTTTTTATTTTTTGAGGTCGACAAAAGCGAGACTCTTGCTCCTACGTACCCTCCATCGAAGAGGAAATCAGACCTACGTAGTTCTTTTTTAAGGGTGAATCAAGGATTCTTTTTACTTGGAAGATGATCATTTTTAAGGCGTTGGACCTTAAAAATGATCCATTTACTTGGTAATAAAAATTGAGATATTGAACTTTTCAAATCCTTTTTTAGTGACTTTTTTGTGGACGAGCTTGACTTTGCGAGTTGATTTTAGCCTTAGTTTCACTTTAATTATTAGTCAATTTCAATTTAAGAAAGAGAAATCCCAAAGAGAAACGTCCGATTGATTTTTCCGCTTTATTTTACTAAAAGGTATTTTTTTATTATTATATTATTATTTTACCTCTTTTTTTTATTTCCAACGTGGTTACGGCACGACCGAACGGTCGGAATTCATTTTAACATAAATTAACGGATATTAAAAATCAAATAATCGGTGGAAATTTATTTTATTTTTTGATTAGGCGAGAAATGACTTAAATAAATGACTGAAGCACGTCAAAAGGGGGTACAGAAAGTAAATGAAAACGAGAATAAAAGTGCATGAAACAAATGGGGACCACCATAGGTACATAGAATGAATTGAAAAGCTCGGTTTGGGGTACTTACCGGTTGAAGACCGAAGAAAACGAAGAACAAACGATGAATGTCGAAGAACGGTTGAAAATCTTCGCGTAATTACCCACGGAAACGTTACGGAAACGTTACAGAAGCGCCTCGGCTTGGATTTTCTTCATGGAAACAATTTTCCTCAGCAATTTCAAGAGAATACGAAGTGCCAAGAAGGCTGAACCCCTTCCTTCTTCATTCCTCCCCCTATTTATAGCAAAATAGGGGAGGAGCTTGCCACCCAGCTCGCCCAGGCGAGCCAGGTTGCTTCCTCCAGAAGCAACCGCCTTCTGGAGGAAGAATCTGTTAGACAAGTGGCCTCAGATATCTTAAGAAGGGGGGGTTGAATTAAGATATTCCAAACTACTTCCCCAATTAAAAATCTATTTCACTTTTTATTCAAGTTATGAATTCCCTTAATGACAATCTTCTTAAATATTGATTCAAATAAAACAATTTGAATATGAATATAAAGCAATAATAAATAAAGGAGATTAAGGGAAGAGAAAGTGCAAACTCAGATTTCTACTGGTTCGGCCACACCCTTGTGCCTACGTCCAGTCCCCAAGCAACCCGCTTGAGAGTTCCACTATCTTGTAAATTCCTTTTACAAGTTCTAAACACACAAGGACAATCCTTCCTTTGTGTTTAGGATTCCTTTACAACAAGAGACCCACAGTCTCTTAATCCCTTAGAGAATGAGAAGAAGAAGAAGAATGAATCTCTCTAGAAAGAGATGGATTTTACAGATTGAGCACTCAAATAATTCCTTAATGAATTGCAATTGAATTGGCCAAGGAATTATTAAGAGGATAAAATGATTTTGCTCTTTGACAGGATAAACACTTGTTGTTCTGAAAAACTCTCTAAGCAAATTCGTGTTTAAGTCACATATATATAGACCATTGGTGGTCAAGAATAAAGCCTTTTAAAATTTGTGACTCTTAGAATTATATATAGACCATTGGTAATCGATTACAGCTTTTAAAATTTGAATTAAAACGTTTATTAACTGCTGGTAATCGATTACCAAAATTGTGTAATCGATTACACAGTCTAAAATTTCGAATTCAAATTTCAGTAGCTGTTATAAAATATATTTGGCCACTGGTAATCGATTACATCCTCTGGTAATCGATTACCAGAGAGTAAAACCTTTGAAAAACACTTTTTAATTAAAATTACTTGGCCAAACCTTTTGCTAATTCAATTAGGAATTCCCTTCCTAGTGATCATCTTGATGTTGTGACTTGTAATCTTGAAGCATTGTCTTGAATTTAATCTTGAAAAGCCCATTTGCATTAATTGCATCATATCATCATGATCATCATCAAAACACCAAAGGCATTTGCATCTACAGAATCTGGAAGGCCCAAGTGGGCCTGGTTGCTATTTACACCCCTTTATTTACTAAATACACCCCTTTACTTTTTTTGGTGATTCTTTTTCCGTAACGTTACGAAACTTTACGAATTTCGTAACGATACTTATTTCCTTTCTGTAAGGTTACGGAACCTTACGGATCATGTATTTACTCTTTTTTAGCTTTCGAAGAAGTTACAGAAACTCACGGATTGCGTAACAATACTTCCTTTTGGTTTCCGTCGCATTACGGAATTTCACGGATTGCGTAACCACGCTTCCTTTTGATTTCCGGCGCGTCTCGGGACTCCACATATTGTGCAACAAAGGGTGCCAAGTATCTCAAAGCGGCTAATCAAAGGTTGCATGCCATCAAACAATAGTCCCCGAACGAAATTAGGGTATGACAATAGGGCATGGCCCGGCCATGTTAGCCAGTGTTTCACTAGTGCCGGGATAATGTTCGAGGAAGAGGTCGCGGCCATAGGAGAGGAATCTCCACAAGATCCGCCAAGTTTCGTGCGACCATGCCATCCCAATTCCCAAGTGGGGAACTGGCGCGTGATGAGCTAGTCAAAAGTCTATACCGCTGATTCAATGTAATTAGAGGCTATAGATTCCTTTCTCTTTTGTTTTGTGAAACCTACCTTATTAAATAACAAAGAGATCTTGTTTCATCTGTTCTTGCGATTCCACCTTTTCTCATATCATTTTGCATGTTTTTGTTTTTTGTTTTGAATGGTATAGATGTGAGGGTCGATTCTTTGAGGATCCTAACAACGAGGGTTTGATAATCGATTTTGACCAAGAAGTAAGTCAAACAATAAACGATGAAGAGGAAGAGGACGTCCTTTCACCAGAGTTGAAGAGATTGATCGCTCAGGAAGAACACGAAATGAAGCCTCACCAAGAGGAAACCGAACTGATAAACTTAGAGACCGGGGAGGGAAAGAAAGAAGTGAAAGTATGAACCGGTATGATCGCACCTATCCGCCAAGGTTTGATAACCCTTCTTGAAGAATATCAAGACATCTTTGCATGGTCGTACCAAGACATGCCAGGTCTGGACCTCAACATTGTGCAGCATAAGTTGCCATTGAATCCTGGGTCTTCCCCGGTTAAGCAAAAACTACGAAGGATGAGACCTGAAATGTCTTTGAAAATTAAAGAAGAAGTGAGAAAGCAGTTCGATGCGGGTTTCTTGGCTGTAGCTCGATACCCGGAGTGGGTAGCCAACATTGTCCCGGTCCCAAAAAAGGACGGCAAAGTACGAATGTGCGTAGACTATCGGGACTTAAACTGAGCCAGTCCTAAAGACAATTTTCCCTTGCCACACATTGATATACTGGTAGATAATACAGCCAAGTTTGCCCTTTTCTCCTTTATGGATGGTTTCTCAGGGTATAATCAGATAAAGATGGCACCCGAAGATGTGGAGAAGACTACTTTCGTCACCCCATGGGGAAAATTCTGCTACAAAGTGATGGCCTTCGGGCTGAAAAATGCTGGGGCAACCTATCAGCATGCCATGGTAGCGTTGTTCCACGACATGATTCATAAAGAGATAGAAGTCTATGTAGATGACATGATTGCCAAATCTCGGACTGAGGATGAACACCTCGTCAATCTGCGTAAGCTGCTTGGAAGGCTGCGGAAATACCAACTGAAACTAAACCCCGCCAAGTGCATCTTCGGGGTGAAATCGGGGAAGTTATTGGGATTTATCGTGAGCCAGAAAGGGATAGAGATAGATCCCGAGAAAGTGAAGACCATTCTTGAAATGCCAGAGCCATGCACGGAGAAGCAGGTTCGAGGTTTCCTGGGCAGGTTGAATTACATCGCGAGATTTATCTCGCAACTCACCCCTACCTGTGAGCCCATCTTCAAACTATTGCGTAAGAACCAGGCGGTCCTGTGGAACAGCGACTGCCAAGAGGCCTTCGAAAAGATCAAACAGAGCCTCTCGAATCCCCCAGTGCTCATGCCACCTGTAACAGGAAGACCTCTTTTCCTGTACATGATTGTGTTAGACGAGTCTGTGGGGTGTGTGTTAGGTCAGCACGATGACTCTGGGAAAAAGGAACAAGCCATTTACTATTTAAGCAAGAAGTTTACCGCCTGTGAGATGAATTACTCAATGTTGGAAAGGATGTGTTGTGCCTTGGTATGGGCGTCACATCGTCTTAGGCAGTACATGCTCAGTCATACCACGTGGCTTATTTCCAAAATGGATCCCGTGAAATACATCTTTGAGAAGCCGGCCCTCACGGGACGAATCGCTAGGTGGCAGGTACTACTATCTGAATTCGATATTGTGTACGTCACCCAAAAGGCAATAAAGGGGAGCGTCTTGGCAGATTATTTGGCCCAACAGCCCCTCCAAGATTACCGGCCGATGCACCCTGAGTTCCCGGATGAAGACATCATGGCCCTATTCGAGGAGAAGCGGACGCACGAGGATATAGACAAATGGATTGTTTGTTTCGATGGGGCATCTAATGCTTTGGGCCATGGAGTAGGGGCAGTCCTTATATCCCCAGATGATCAATGTATCCCTTTCACGGCCAGGCTAGGTTTCGATTGTACCAACAATATGGCCGAATATGAAGCGTGCGCCCTTGGGATTCAAGCGGCCATTGATTTTGACGTAAAGCTACTCAAAGTGTATGTAGACTCGGCTTTGGTAATACGACAGTTGAGAGGAGAATGGGAAACTAGGGATCAAAAGTTGATACTCTATCAAACTCATATCTTGAAGTTAGCCGAATTCTTTGACGACATTTCTTTCCACCACATACCTCGGGAAGAGAACCAAATGGCTGATGCATTGGCCACCTTGGCATCCATGTTTCAACTTGCCCCACACGTGGATCTACCGTACATTGAATTCAGATCTCGGGGCAAGCCGGCACATTGTTGTGCAATAGAGGAAGAGCGAGATGGGAAACCATGGTATTTCGACATCAAACAATATGTCGAGAACAAAGAATATCCATGGATTTCTGACAATGACAAAAGAACGTTAAGGAGATTGGCTACTGGTTTCTTTGTGAGTGGTACCATCCTGTACAAACAAAACCACGACATGACCCTCCTACGATGCGTAGATGCCAAAGAGGCGAACTACATGATTGAGGAAATCCACGGGGGTTCATTTGGGACACATGCCAATGGGCATGCTATGGCTAGGAAGATCCTTAGAGCAGGTTATTACTAGCTCACTATGGAAAGCGATTGCTGCGCCCATGTAAGGAAATGCCATAAATGTCAAGCGTACGCGGACAATGTCAATGTTCCGCCACATCCTCTGAATGTCATGTCTGCCCCTTGGCCTTTTTCCATGTGGGGGATAGATGTCATTGGGGCCATCGAACCCAAAGCTTCGAACGCTCATCGCTTTATTCTCGTGGCGATAGATTATTTCACCAAATGGGTCAAAGTGACTTCTTATACCAATGTCACGAGGAGTGTGGTGGTCAGATTCATAAAGAAGGAACTGATTTGTCGATACGGACTCCCTAGGAAGATCATTACTGACAATGGCACCAATCTGAACAACAAAATGATGCAGGAAATGTGCGGGGATTTCAAGATCCAGCATCATAACTCCACCCCCTATCGGCCAAAGATGAACGGGGTTGTAGAGGCTGCAAATAAAAATATTAAGAAGATTATTCATAAGATGACGGTGTCATACAAAGATTGGCATGAGATGTTGCCTTTTGCCCTGCATGGATATCGAACCTCGATACGAACTTCTACTGAGGCAACGCCGTATTCCTTGGTTTATGGGATGGAAGCGGTACTCCTGTTTGAGGTAGAGGTCCCTTCCCAGAAGATACTAGCGGAATCGGGCCTAGAAGAATCAGAGTGGGCTTAAACACGCTACGACCAACTCAACCTTATTGAAGGTAAGCGCTTGACGGCCATGAGTCATGGGCGCCTCTATCAACAAAGGATAAAGAACGCGTTCGACAAGAAGGTACGCCCGTGCAAGTTCAATCAGGGGGACCTTGTCCTGAAAAAGATATCCCACGCTGTTAAAGATAATCGAGGGAAGTGGGCCCCGAATTACAAAGGACCTTTCGTTGTGAAAAAGGGCTTTTTCTGGGGGGGCTCTGGTGCTCACCAACATGGATGGCGAGGAGCTACCCTCGCCCGTGAACTCTGATGTCGTTAAGCGATACTACACTTGAAATCTGGGGCAATTGAGGAGACCGCTGCATGTTCTTTTTATTTTTGTGTTTGCGTGTTCTTCTTGGTTTCCTCTAGGGATTCCGGTCCGCTGTAATTGTCTCGTCACAGTTCTTTAAAAGAAGAGAACATGGGTTTGAGGCTTCAGCCCTCACTTTGGTTTTAAACCATGTGTAGTTTGTAATAACCTGAGCCCTTTCGCTCAGTTCATAGGGTGCCCCAAGCGCTTAATTAAAACTGAACCTAACCAGCTTTCACTAAGAAGATTATTGCATTGAAAACATTCATGCATATGCATACGCATGCATATTTTGTGATAACAAGGGCAGGATCGTCTTAGGCAACGGTCAGAGGTCGAGACAAGGTTAAAAGCAGAAACCAATCAAGGTAAGACGACGGCGCGGTCACGATTTGCCACGCATTGTTGTTTCCTACTTTCAGGTACTTAGGGACGGGCGCAAGGAGAGGCTAGGGTCACGACCAATAGGTGGTCATCCTTTGCCTAGCCTGGGACAAACGGAAAGTGCCGCTGCAAAGCATCCTAATATCCTTTAAAAATCTCCAGTAATTATTGTTGTTGTGTCTATAAAGTAAGTATTAGATGCCTAATCTACCATGAGGGGTTTTGAGTAAGCGAACGCTGACCCTTAGGAGTCTTACTTATTTCCCAACAAAAAAAAAGTACAGGTTAGCTCGCCTGGGCGAGCACCCCTACACCTGCAAATATAAAAAACGAGGGAGGGGGAGTTTTTTGCACCCCAAAAACTCCCCCCCCCCCTCCTTATTCAAAAGCAAGACCCACGGATTTCACGAGTTTGCAGCCTTAGGGTCACCATTTTTTTGATTCCGTTTTTGTGCTATTATTCCCCCCCCTCCTTATCCTCAAATTGTTGCTTGTTTTTGTTGAATTGAGGGGTTGTTAGGGATGGCCTTAGGCCTAGAGTGTATTCTGAAGTAATGGGGCATGCCACATTGCCCTCATTCTCTTGATATTCATGCCTAAACATGCGCCCACCAAGTGCTCGGTGAAATGCCTCAATGACATATGGGCATGGTTTTGTGAACTTTGGATTGTGGGGCTGTTTTATATGTATAAGGACAGCACTTGGAGGTTAAAATGAGTGCCCGAATGTGATTCTAGGCCTAGGAACCCAAGCTTTTAATTTCAATGCAAGGAAGCATGACTTACGCTTAGGAATCTAAGTTTTGGTTTTGAATGTAAAAAGGCATGAATATTAGGACATGTTTGAGAGGTTTTTATTAGAATTTAAATTTGGCTGCCCCATGAGGAATACCTTGCACCTAGGTAGCATGGAAAATACCTTTCAACGGTATGTATATATGTGAATATATATAGCATAGAAATGCCTTGCAAAGTGTGTGAATATATGGCATAAAAATACCTTGCAAAGTGTGAATGTATAGCAAATAATGCATTTCAAAAATCTGTATATGTAGGATAGGTAGCGTAAAAATTCCTTTCAAAATATGTATATTTGTGGATAGGTAGCATAAGGAGCCTTTCAAAAAAAAAAAAGTACTCATGTCAAAAATGGCACGAGAATGCTTCCCAAATGAATAGATGATGTGGAATTGCCTTTCAGGTGTAGATAGATGACATGAAAGTCCCTTCTCAAATAGATGCAAGTGTGTGCATGACATAAGTTTGGCTCTCCAATGTGCATATATAAATAAATGTGAAACAACAAAAATGTATATGTTAATAAAATACTCCAAATGTGCATAGGTAGTTTGTGGTAGCAAAATACTTAGGATATGAACATGTGTAATTTTGACACAATACCTTGAGCATGCATATATGTATTCTTTTCAAAAAAAATATATATGTGTGGTAACTAGAATGTTTTGAATATCCTTGTATGTTGATATAAATAGTAGGATATTTTACGCATATGCACGTTCATAAATGTTTTACATTAAGGAAATGTGTGCGCAAGTTTATTCTAAATCGGAAAGATTAGCATGCTGTTTTTGCTTTAAAATAAGTGTTTTCTTGTAAACTAACTTTCAAAATGTTGTCCTCACAGGAAATGCCACCAAGGAAGCTCTCCGCAAAGAGATCTAGGAGGGACGCCGCGGCCGAAGGAACCAGCGCCGCTTCTGAGTTTGACAGCCATCGTTTCAGGAGCGCAGAGCACCAACAGAGTTTTGAGGCCATCAAAGGATGGTCGTTCCACAAAGAGAGACGCGTCCAGCTCAGGGACGATGAGTACACAGATTTTCAGGAAGAGATAGTTCACCGGTGTTGGGCATCGCTGGTCACTCCCATGGCTAAGTTTGACCCGGATATAGTTCTAGAGTTTTACGCTAATGCTTGGCCCACGGAGGAGGGCGTGCGGGACATGCGGTCATGGGTGAGGGGCCAGTGGATTTCTTTTGATGTAGACGCCCTCAGCCAGTTCCTGGGTGACCCGCTAGTATTAGAGGAGGGCCAGGAGTACGAGTTTAGTCAAAGAAGGAACCGGACCGATGGATTTGACGAGGAGGCCATTGCCCAGCTATTATGCATACCGGGTCAGGATTTTGCCCGGACCGTTGCCAGGAGACGGGTGTGGATCATGCGCACCAGCATGACTACCTTGACCCAGACGTGGATGACGTTGCTGCTCAGCAACATCCTACCCAGCGATCATAACTCCGACCTCCCTCTGCCGAAGTGTCAGCTGGTGTATGCCATCTTGACACGGATGAGCATCCATGTGGCTTAGTTGATCGCTGATGCCATTTATTTATTTGCAGGTATGCCACCTACCAGGCACCCTCTAGACCCAGATAAGTCTAACAGGGCCATGGGGTTTCCAGCATTGATCACGGGTCTCTGCCAGTCATTCGGGGTTCCCGTCACACCTAGTAAGGTGATTCGACCGCCGATCACCCGGGCCTTCATTGAGAAGTATTGCACGCCTAGACAGGCGCAGGGTGATGCACCACAGGCCGCAGACGCGCCGCCACCACCTCATCAGGCTGACGCAGCTGGGTCATTTGATACGGATCGGTATTTACAGCACTTGGTTCGCCAGCAGACGGCCAACCACAGGGGGTAGGTGCAGATACATGAGGGTCTCTACCAGTCAGCCTCAGTCAGCAGAGCCAGGGCTTCGCTCCTTTTGCGTGCCCTACTCCAGATCAGTTCAACGCTGAGGTTGCATGGCCCATAGATTGGCTTGAGGCCCAGGTAGGGGAGGTGCCCGCAGAGGCTCCTGGTGATGCAGAGGAGGCCCGCATGGATGAGGAGATGACAGATTTACTCGGTTTCTTGGGGGGGGAGTGGAGCCACATGACCAGGGGATCCCCAGATTCATATTCTCTTTCATGTTTCCTTTTTTATCTGTTACATATCATTTTATTTTTATAACTTGAGGGACTAACGTTTGTTTTGTTTTTTCGATTGTCTTTTGTTTTGTGCATACGTTTTGTTTGGACTGTTGCGTTAGTGTTTACTTCGTTATTATCGATAATGTTTGTTGAAGTTCCGGAACCGTGTAGAGTTTTCATTTAGGAACGTCGTCCTAAAAATAAAATGAACAAAAAAATCATGATAACACCAAGAATAGAAAAAAGAAAGAGGCGTTGTGAACAAATGTCGTATCTATATATAAAGAAAAGAAAAGAGTTTTTATATGTAAAGAAATGTATGGAAAGATTTTGTGTGTGTGTAAATAAGGTGTGAAAAGAAACTCTTGTGTGTGAGTGTATATAAAGAAATTTTTGTATAAACCACGAGTGTATGTTGAAAAACGAAAAAGAAATCTTTGAACATGAATAGAGTTTGTATATAGACCGTGTTGATATAAAGAGAAAGGATTTTTAATGCGTGTGTATACAGAAAAAGTTCGGCGTGTAGGTGTACAAAGAAAATCTTTTCTCATAGATGGCGATGGATGTATAGTTTTTGCAAACATAAAAAAATGAAACAAAAAGAAAAAAGAAAGAAAGACCTCGTAGGTCGGCATGTTATGATCATAGGAAGCATAAATCATTTGTAGAGAGCAAACATATCTTTTGGAAACAAGGGACTGACGCTAAGAGTTTATTTTCCAGAATAACCGAGATGAGAATGGATGGATTCGTTGAACCAATGAAAGAACATAATTTGGAAACATTGGGTCTACTTGTGTAAATCTCTAGCCGTAGTATCACAATGCCATAAACTGGATGCTTGAGTACCCACCTAGCTATAGCCATGACTAATTTTGCACGTTGTTTCCAAATCATCATTGTTACGCGTGCCTCGTGGAAATAATATGGAAATTCAACCCGAGACCAACACCCTGACACATGAATTTGTCTTGCCCCAAATATTAAAATCGGGCACACACGATGAAAAGACCATGTTGAGACACAACCTTAAACTACTTTGAACCTTGGCCTATGAAGAGAATCCTCACCCTTTCCCCCGAAGAAAAGGACACAGAATCTCCTCAAGGGAGAGCGAATAACGAATGCTAAAACCCGAATTCCCAATCAAAGATCGGAAAGGAAGAAATGAAAAGAAAGAAAATAAAAGGAAAAGAAGGATTCCCGATCGAAGATAAAAAAAAGTAAAAAGAAAAAGATCGAAGAAAAAAACAGAATAATTCCCGATCAATACAGGAAACCAGGAAAGAGAACGGAAGATCTTCTGACCAGATAAATTTTTGGCTGGGCAAATGACTGCCGGCAAAGGAAAACCCATTTCTGAGGTAGTTTTTTCTTTGGGATTGCCATTCAAAAGTTGCTCCCGACTGGCGGTATCCCGCCCCATATAAACAAAGAGGAAAAGACCGAAACACCCAGCTTCCTCTCCAAAAACACTACCCTCGAGGAAAAGATCTGTGATCATGCGTGTGATCTTTTGATTCAATAGGAAATCATGTGCAAAATAAAGTCATTGTGTAGCTATGGTTTGGAATTAGGGTAAAACACTTACCTGTGTGAGTCTTTATACACTATGAGTGATTTTATTCCCAGTTTCAGTTTGACCCGACATTTCCCCTAAATGTTCATTTAAAAGCTAAATGTTGACATCCTGCCCTTCATTTTCGGTTACAAGGAAAATTACTTTTAGCATGGGTATATTGTTTCTCTAAAAAATGGTGCTCTCGTGAATGATTTATTTTTCCTTGCTAAAACATGTTCGCCTTTTAGGTGAAAGAAAAAAAAATGGTGGACCATTCGGTCCTGCCAACAAATCTTATCCGGAGCCCCATGAATTGCTTATCATTCATGCATCCTCCACCATCGAGTCTGGAGCCCCACGAATTGATTGCCTAGCGCTGTTCGTCTATCCTCCACCCACAAATCTTATTCGGAGCCCCATGAATTGCTTGTCATTAATGCATCCTCCACCATCGAGTCTGGAGCCCCACGAATTGATTGCCTAGCGCTATTCGTCTATCCTCCACCCTCAAATTTTATTTGGAGTCCCATGAATTGATTGCCTAGCGCTGTTCATGCGTCCTCCACCATCGAGTCTGGAGCCCCACGAATTGATTGCCTAGCGTTGTTCGTCTATCCTCCACCCTCAAATCTTATCCAAAGCCCCATGAATTGCTTATCATTCATGCATCCTCCACCATCGACTCTGGAGCCCCACGAATTGATTGCCTAACACTGTTCGTCTATCCTCCACCCTCAAATCTTATCCGGAGCCCCATGAATTGCTTATCATTCATGCATCCTCCACCATCGAGTCTGGAGCCCCACGAATTGATTGCCTAGCGCTGTTCGTCTATCCTCCACCCTCAAATCTTATTTGGAGTCCCATGAATTGATTGCCTAGCGTTGTTCATGAGTCCTCCACCATCAAGTCCGGAGCCCCACGAATTGATTGCCTAGCGCTGTTCGTGTATCCTCCACCATCCTATTCGGAGCCCCATGAATTGATTGTCTAGCGCTGTTCATGTGTCCTCCGTCATCAAGCGCGGAGCCTCCGGTGACTGGGAAATATGTTTTTTTGTTATTTTCCCGATTGGTTCCTTCGCCAAACATGTGTATATGTGTATATTATGTTATTGGTGTTTTTTGTTGTTTGTGTTTGTGTTTGTTTTGTGTTGTGCAGAGAAAGAAGAAGAGGGACGGAAGTCGTCATAGACTAATCACGGAAAGGGCGAAGACGGACGAAATCAGAGTTTTTTCTTTGCTTTCCTCTTATCTCCGATAAAAGGTAAGTAAAGAGGGGCAACTGTCATACCCTAATTTCGTCCGCAAACTATTGTTTGATGGCATGCAACCTTTTGTTGACCGCTTCGAGGTACTTGGCACCCTTTGTTGCACAATACGTGAAGTTCCGAGACATGCCGAAAATCAAAAGGAAACATTGTTACGCAATCCGTGAAATTCCGCCGAAAATCAAAATGAAGTATTGTTACGCAATCCGTGAGATTCCGTAGCATTCCGAAAGCTAAAAAAGGAGTAATTAAATGATTCGTAAGGTTCCGTAACCTTACGGAAAGAAAACAAGTATCGTTACGAAATTCGTAAAGTTTCGTAACGTTACGGAAAAAGAATTACCAAAAAAAGCAAAGGGGTGTATTTAGTAAAAAAAAAGGGTGCAAATAGCAACCAGGCCCACTTAGGCCTTCCAGATTATTCCTCCAGAAGGCGGTTGCTTCTGGAGGAAGCAACCTGGCTCGCCTGGGCGAGCTGAGCTCGCCTGGACGAGCTAGGTGGCAAGCTCCTCCCCTATTTTCCTATAAATAGAGGGAGGAGTGAAGAAGAAAAGGGGTCAGCCCTCTTGGCACTTCGTAATCACTTAAAATTAGTGAGGAAAATTGTTTCCGTGAAGAAAATCCAAGCCGAGGCGCTTCCGTAACGTTTCCGTGGGTGATTTCGCGAAGATTTTCAACCGTTCTTCGTCGTTCTTCGGTCTTCAACCGGTAAGTTCCCGAAATCAAACTTTTCAATTCATTCTATGTACCCTTGGTGGTCCCCATTTGTTTCGGGTACTTTTATTTTCGTTTCATTTACTTTCCGTACCCCTTTTGACGTGCTTCAGTCATTTACTTAAGTCATTTTCTCGCCTAATCAAAAAATAAAATAAATTTCCACCGATCATTTGATTTGTAATATCCGTTAATTTCTGTTAAAATGAAATCCGACCATTCGGTCATGCCGTAACCACGTTGGAAACCAAAAAGAGGTAAAATAATAATATAATAATCAAAAATATCTTTTAGTAAAAATAAACCAAAAAAAATCAATCGGACGTTTCTCTTTGGGATTTCTCTTTCTTAATTGAATTGACTAATAACTAAAGTGAAACTAAGGCTAAAATCAACTCGCAAAAGTCAAGCTCGTCCGCAAAAAAAACTTAAAAGGATTTTAAGGTTCAATACCTCAGTTTTTTCTTACCAAGTAAAAATGGATCATTTTTTAAGGTCCAACGCCTTAAAATGACCACGTTCCAAGTAAAAAGAATCGCTTGATTCGCCCTTTAGAAAGAACTACGTAGGTCTAATTTCCTCTTCGATGGAGGGTACGTAGGAGTAAGAGCCCTGCTTTTGTCGACCTCAAAAATAAAAAAGAAATAAAATTTTAGGTACACAATTTCACACAATTCTAAAATTAAGGCTGTTGTCCTTTGGGACAAACGTGAGAGGTGCTAGTACTTTCCTCAAACGTAAATACAACTCCCAAATCTGGAATATTCTTCATGATCGGTTTCCTTCGGTTTTTCTGACGTTTTCCACAAATAAACGTTGGTGGCGACTCCACACATTTTCCTCCTTTGGAAGGCGCACCCGTGAGCCTCGCCTCGCTCGCTCGCAAAAGGGTAGGTTGCGACATATAGCAAGCCTCTTCCAGCTCCTAAAGCTATTCTTTTCCTTGTTGGCTAGTCCAAAGGTGGCTTGGCTGTATCATCAAAAGATAAATGAATATCCCTTCTTCGTAAACTAAAGGCTTTATTGGGAAACTCAAAACATTTCTTTTACTTAGGTTTTATGGAAATTAGAAGTGCATCCAAGTTTGGGATGTGTATTATAATGTTTCATGTGTATGACAACAAACCCAAGATGGATACATATACAAGCTAACATGCAATTTGGTCCTAGAAAGTGATTGTTTTTGGTCCCTGAAAGATTTTGTTTAGATAAATTATCCCTCTGAGAGATAAAATTGTTTTGTTCACACACACACAGAAACACACAGAGACACACACACACACACACACACACACACACACACACACACACACACACACACACACACACACACACACACAAACAGACATAATTTACTTTCAAGGTTTTTGTACAACTCTCCCTGTTTGAATTTTTAAAACAAAATTTTAGGTTGAAATATGTTGATGAGATGTTTACTTTTCTGAAACTTGGTCAGGTGTGACAGTATTTTGTTACTTGTCATAAGATCCAGCAAGTTCTTGTGACAGTATTTTGTTAATTTTCCTGTGAAGTTTCAGAAGATCCAGCAAGTTCTTGCCTCCCATTAAAATCTTCAATAGGTATGTCTCTTTCTTCAGAATTAACTTGCTGCATGTTATCCATGTTTAGTCCATTGTTTATACTTTTAGTCCACTGTTTATATCTTCAAGAGGAAGCTGGATTCATAGAACTTTGTTGCCTAGCTGCATGTTATGTATGCTCAAAAATTCATCATATACTTCAAATGGAAACAATTTGCATGGAATGAGCGCAACTATACAATTCCCAAGCATTCTATAGTTGCTATCAAACTAAATAAACTACAAGTATACTGATCCTCAAAGTGCAGGCTCTTTAACAGGTCACAAGATTAACAACTTTGTGGATGTGTTGTATTTAACCTGCTTGAACATCTCACAATAACATAAAACATATCCAAGAAGTAAAGCTTATTCCATGTTTGCCCATATCTAAGAAGCTTTAGGATATCTAATATATATTTTAGGATATCTAAGCTATTTGTTTGTTTTTCCCCTTTATTGCCTTAGTACCATCCCTTTGCATTATCTCATATTGTTTATTTTTTGTTCCTTCATTCTGTATCAGATTTGACAGTGACTGGAAAAAGATTGAAGCATTTGTTGTATCAAAGACAGTCATCCAGGTAATTTCAAATGCAAGTTGTGACTGGATATTTACATTAGCTGTTGTTTCTGGGTTGTTAGCCATAAATGTTGTCGATTGAATTAGGCATGTTATAGTTTTTGAAGTGTGTTTGATTATGTTACATTAAGGATTTTGGCACTTTCCAAATAAAGAATTGGTTATTGGACATGAAATGCCAAAAAAAAAAAAAGAAGATTTCAGGACATGAAGTGCTTCAATTTGTCAATTCACCTATTTTGGTGTCTCTAGGTGGCTATTTTTGTCCCTCTACATCTCAACTACAATTTCCACCTCAGAATAGCTCTTTTTGGAGCTTTATTATTATGCTCAGCACTTATGTTTCAACCAATTCTTCCCTTTAAGCAAACTTTGCTCCAAGCAATTATGAAAACTCTTCCTTCCTTTTCCCAATTCTTCCCTTCAAAACTTAAAGAAACTTCAATTACTCTCCTTCTGTTGTTGCCACAAGATCTGCACTAGAATTTATAGGACAGCCATAGGATCTGACAATGCCCTTAGTCTTTATTAAATGCCTAAATAGAAACTCAAGCCCTTCTTCAAGATCTTGAGTAAGAGACTCCACTTTCTCCAATTGGTTTTGCAGCTTATTCATGCTTTCAAATTTACTTGTCTTGGCAAAAACACACCCTCATGACGGATAAAAGCATACCTCTCTTCAATCGTGTGTACTTCTCCATATTATTAGTTGAGTTTTTCTTTTAATAAAAATGTAAGTAATCACAGCAAGCTTTATTAGTTGGATTCTTTTTTAGTACAAACCCAAATTATCTCTGTAACATCTTTTCTGAAAAGGATTCAGAAACGAGACACACACACCACAAGCCTGCACACACCACAGGCCATAGCTCAAGTCCATGCCAAACAGATACACAAAGACACACAGACACACAGAGAGAGAGAGAGAGAGACACACACACACACAGAGCGAGAGATTGTCCCTCTCCAATCCAAAAGCCTCAGATAACAATGAATCATAGATAAAATGAATTTGTCATACCTCTAACATATTCACAAAACAAGACACATACCCAACTACAATAATAAAGCATAAACACCCCCGAAACCCAGATTTCCAAATTAGTTACATAAAGAACTATTGATGTGGATATTTGTCTATAATCGAAATTTACATTTTGATGATGTATAAAGGATCATGGCTTCTCCACCTGCCTCGCCTCCTCCTCCTCCTTCAGACGCATCAACTTCGCCGTCTGCCGTGAAGCAGACATGCAAAGCCTCACGTCTATGATCCTTGTCTACTAGACCACCTGGTGCTGAGAGACCATTGGTCCACGTTGATCCTGCTACCGGCAAGGCCGACAGTCCCCACAAGAAGAAATTAAGAACATATTTGGGGATTGTGGTGCGTGATAAGGTGGATGTCACGTACGAGAACTGAAAGGAGGTCTCTACTTCCTAGAAGGACTTGATTTGGGAGGATATTCAGGTATTTTTATTTTCTTTATTTTGTGAATGCCATGTACAAATGTGTCTTTTCTGTGCAGGATTCCTTTGAGGAGCAGGTGACACAGGGATCCTTCATCTCCTATGGATGTCAGGATGTTCTCACTACTGCTATTAGACGTCTAGTGCACCCTAGACGTGTCCATGCAGCTGGAGCCGGTGTCACCATCAAGCAATACTTTGGATCGGCTCTAGGGACGTCCCGTAGCTCTTCCTCACTGCCTCCTGAAGAATTGCAGCAGCTGACCCAACAAATCAGGGACCAGCTAGAGTCGATCACAAAAAAAGTGACTCGGCAGCTCATGGCAACCTTTAGCCAGATATAGTCCCAGTTGCAGTCCCAGATGCAATCTTAGGGACTTGCACTGCCTCCCAAGCCTCTGGTTGGTCCCTCAGGTCCTCGAGTAAGCACAAAGAAGAGTTGTGTTGATCCCTCAGGTCCGCTTTATCTTATGACATTGACCATTCCAGAGCTTTTCTTGAGGTCTTACCAGGTTACATGGGATGCCACCGTGTTCAGGGTCTTTAATCTAGACTTCCTACTCTACATAAAGCATGAAGACCTCTCCGAAATCGCACATGGTGGTCAATGTCTTAGCATATCAGTGTTACAGTTGTGGATTTTGTAAGTCATTTTAGATTACTTTTAATTACCTAAGTTATTGCTTTCAATTCATAAATATTTAACTTTGACTTAACATAAACAGGCATCTAACTGAAACAAGTATGCGAGCGGGGAATTCTGATCTGTATGGATTCCTCGAGCCATAGTCCATTCAGAGGTTAGGGCAATCATAGTTTGAGACTGAAAGTTACATAAAGAGTTGGATGTAGAGTTCAAAATGCAATGTCTACCTTGGAGCCTACCTAAATGGGTAAGTCACACAAAATAACTGAATTTAATTAATGTTTACTAATATACTAACTCATATTCATCTCCACTGCAGCGGACACTGGCAGATGGTGGTCATCGTTGATCGAGGTCGTACCCAAATCAAATAAACATTAAAAATGCAGTATCTAGGAAGTGATCCTAGGTCGTCTCCCAACGAGCAATGGTCAACCAAACGTTCATAACAGATAGTAATAAAACAGTAACGAATTAGGGGGGGGTTGTTTGTTTTTGTAAATTAAACAGCGACCAAATTTTAATTAGAAAATATCAAAATTAAAACACATTTGCCCTTGATTCACAAGCATATCTCTTATCCTAGGTTACGAGAATTTATCCTTTATCAGTTCAACCACTTAATCCAACCCTAAATTAAATTACTAAGCGAAATTTAACATAAGGCAGTCGTTATGTGATTAAGCAACACATACACCAATTAATCATGAACGAAACTGATCATTAAGCATGAACGTAAATTAAGCGCAGAGACAATTAATCAAGCACTAAGCATGCATGGATTAATAGCAACAAATACAAAGTAATTGGTGAAGAGGAAAAACTGATCAGAATTCAATAGTAATAATAAAACCTCAAAGAGAATTGTGCTTGATCCTCAAGAGAAAACAACGTTGGAGACTTAGCCTTCCATTAATCAATAGAAAACGAAATTGCAGATTGAAGCAGAAAATGAAATTTTATTGCTACATGAATAGTAAAAACTGGAATTGCAAAACCTGAAATTATTCTTTCTCCCTAAAACGAAAAGTGACAAAACGAAAAGAGAGAGCCTAAAACTAGAACCTTGGTCTTGTTATATAGTTCTCAGCCCCAGAGCTTACAAATCTGTTTTAAGTCCAAGCCCATAAATAAAATAAAATCTAGATAAGATAAGATAAGACAAAATCTAGATGAAATAAAATCTAGATAAGATAAGATAAGATCTAGATGAAATAATATCTAGATGATATAAAATCTAGATATGATATGATAAAATCTAGATGAAATAATATCTAGATGAGATGAAATCTAGATAAGATAAGATTTGGTAGAATAAAATTGTCTGCTCTCTTCAAGTCCAAGCCCAATTCCAGATTGAAGTCCAATTGCTTATAATTCTCCTAAAATTAAATTAAAAACACAAAATTAGTCCAGTAGGCCCAATTGACAAAACTGCATAATTAAATTGACAATTAAGGTTATTCAGTAATTAAAATGGTGACAAAAAGGGTTAAGAAATAGGAGAAAATGATGACACATCAAATCCCCTCACACTTAGCCTTTAGCACTCCTGGGCAAAATCAAAAAGCAAAGCAAGGGACAAATCCAGAGACATTAAAGAGAAAAAAAAACAGACACAACAACAATTACATATTTCTCAATGAATCTCAAAGAATGAAAATAATGGGTAACATCCAACACGTAAAGAGTTAAAGAATCAAGGTCGTCATGAAAATCATCCAAGTATCTCAAACATGGCAAGATAGTAAATCAGCTCAAGAATGAAAAGTGATAAAGCCTCACAAGATATGAACTCTATCTCTCAAGTGTCTAGGCTACTGTTTACTCTCAGAGCACCCATGAAAACAAACACCACATAGACTTGGCAAGACTCTAAAATTGACAACCACATCACAAGCACATGCACATGAGGATCAAAAGGTCTTTTAAGGTTGTAATGGGGCCAAGGACAAGGTAGATGAAAGTATGGGATAGTAGCTAAAACCCAAAGGAATAGAGGAGCAATGGGGAATAAGTGGGAAGTAAGAAAAAGTAATAACCCCAGAACCATAATTACAAATTAAGCTTTAAAAAGTAAAACCAAAACAAAATCAACCAAGTCCTCAAACCAATCCAAGTCTTCAAATCAAGACCTCATTTATTTATTCAACTTCATTTTTTTTTTTGATTTTTTTTTTTTTTGAACGTGGACAGTATCATTTGAAAGCAATTGAAAAATAAAGCACAATTAGGTAATATATGTATACATCATCAAGCATGGCCAATAAAAACATATCATCCAATGAAACATACCCCCCTCCCCCCTTCACACTTATTCCCAAAACAATTCCAAAGCTCCAAAATTCCTTAAGGTTAGGGTGAAATCATGGTTTTTCACTTAAGGCTTGTAATGAGCTTCAAAACAAAGAAGGGGAACATAGGCTCAAAGGGGCTATCAAAGGAATTAATTCAAGGTTGGCTCTTTTGGCTAGAGGCTTATAAGAACAAAATGCCTAAATCATCTCCCAAAATGCATGTGAAGCAAGAAGTATCAACAAGAGTAAAGCCAAGGCTATTGTGCAAGCAATCAATGGGGCAAAACACACCAAATAAAATAGGTGATGATGGCTCAAATTGTCACCAAGGGTAAATCTATCACCTTCAATTCGAACTTTCAAAACTAACTTGACATGCAGAGAAAAAACAAGGATTTCAATTCACAAAATGCCAAGAAACTCCTATTTCAAAAACAATTACCCATTACCTGTACATAACCTATAATTCAAAGAGAACATGCAATGTTGTGCACAAAAAATAAAACCGAAATAACAAAATTAACCTAGAAAACCTAACAAAATTAAACTAGAAAACCTAATGAAATAAAACTAGAATACCCAAAAAAATTAAAGAACAATCTTCTCCCCCCCCCCCCCCTCACACTTAAACAACACATTGTCCTCAATGTAGCACAATCATAAGAACAAGAACAATCAAAGCAATCAATAAATTTGGACAAGTGCAATAAAAGTAAAGAAGGAGACAGAAAAAGAAAACTCCCTAAGTCATGGCAGAAGAGAAATAGGGTGAAGTAAGGAGGTCTCCTCCACTACCACATCCACTAAGGAGGGATTTATGAGGAATGGTTTCATCCGGTGTCCATTGACCTTGAAGCCCTTATCTGTGGATTCACTTTTGATCTCAACTGTACCATAAGGAAAAACATTAGTCACCACAAAAGGACCAATCCACTTTGACCTCAACTTACCACTCATGAGTCCGAGCCTAGAGCTATACAATAAAACTTTCTATCCAAACACGAAGTCTTTCTTAGCTATCAAGCTGTCATGGAACTTCTTAGTCTTCTCCTTGTAGAATTTGGAATTCTCATAGGCTTCTAAACGGATCTCATCTAGCTCACATAGTTGCAACTTCCTTTCCTCTCCAGCCTGATCAATAGAGAAGTTACAGGTCTTTACAGCCTAGTAGGCTTTGTGCTCTATCTCTATAGGAAGATGACATGCCTTGCCAAAGACAACCCGATAAGGAGACATTCCTATGGGTGCTTTGTAGGCAGTCCTATGCGCCCAAAGAGCATCATCCAACTTGGTGCTCCAATCCTTTCTGTTCGGCTGCACAATCTTCTCCAAGATCCTTTTTATTTCCCTGTTTGAAATCTCAGCCTGCCCATTAGTTTGGGGGTGGTATGGTGTGGAAATTCTGTGCACGACCCCATACTTTTTGAGCAAGGCATACATGGATCTATTACAAAAATGAGTGCCTTGATCACTAACGATGGCTCTAGGGACTCCAAACCTGCAAAACAAATTAGATCTAACAAAATCCACAACAACCTTAGCATCGTTATTTCTGGTGGGTTTGGCTTCCACCCATTTTGAAACATAATCAACAGTAAGGAGAATATAAACAAAACCAAAAGAGACAGGGAAAGGCCCCATAAAATCTATACCCCAAACATCAAACACCTCACAGAATAACATGGGTTGTTGAGGCATTTACTGTCTCCATGAAGGTGAGCCGCCTGCTCTCTGACAAGGCTCACAAGTGCTACATATTCTCCATGCATCCTTGAAGATGGTGGGCCAATAGAAACCGTAGTCAAGCACCTTGCGCGTTGTTCTTTGTATGCCAAGATGGCCTTCTGGTGCGGAAGAATGATAGAATTGCAGGACCGAGTCAATCTCATGGTCTGGAATGCATCTCCTAATAACCTGGTCACTGCACAACTTCCACAAATAGGGGTCATCCCAAATATAATGCTTAGCATCACTCTTAATTTTATCATTTTGAGCTTTAGATGCTAAGGGAGGAAAAACAGAAGCAACCAAATAATTCACAATATTAGCAAACCAAGGAGTGGGGAAGGAATCATAAATACTATACATAATGTACAAATGGTCATCCGGAAAATCATCCCGAATGGGTGAGTCCTTAGATGCACGCTCAATCCTACTCAGATGGTTAGCCATGAGGTTCTGTGCACCACTCCGATCACGGATCTCCAAATCAAACTCTTGGAGCCAAAGCATCCACCTGATCATGATTGTGTTTTTTTGTATCTGGATGAAGCTATCTGTAATTGAACCATGAATGTTCATTTTCAATTTTTTAAAATATTTTCTATAACTATTCCGGATAGCTTGATCTGGATTTTGTTTGGTGGTGTCCAAATCAAGCTATTTGTAATTGGACAATACAATCTAGATTGCATGATTCATGATACTTTCTAATGTTACGGATCATGCAATTAAGAGTACATTTCCTGATTGTCTTGCCCAATTACGGATAGGTTGATCTAAAGTAATAATTGTCAATTTTGGAAATCTATTATGGATCGAATGATCTGTAATTTATTTTAATATTACATATCAATCAATTTGTGACATATTTTCAGATTGACTAACATTACTCTAAATCAACCTATCTATAATTTTATTTAGCAAAATGAAATGTAAATTGGTATTGAGGAAATTGTTATTTTTAAAAAGTATTTAGCAACCCAACTATTATGATCATTTTTTATTCCCAACTATTATAAATCATTGTACTATTTTAATTTAAGTGTAGTTACATCTTTTAAAGCAAATGACACTCAATTGCATATAGTATCTATTTTTTTACATTAGTTATTATAGAAAAGGATCTATCATACCATGTATGATATTTTATGATTAGATGAGTAATTTGTAATTAAATTCTTAAAAAAAATTGAGGTTGAAGTGGATTTAGAAAAAACATGAATCTTTCACAAACATTAGACACTTGAGCAAGTCAATTCAATGATAATAATATCAATATGCAAAATATCGTTAAAACTTTATCTAATGAGAAAAAATTTTCAATTCAAAAACCACTTGAAGTTTTGTTTTCTAGTGGATGGAGGCAACACAAAGTCTCTTTCTTTCTATCTTCCATTTTTAACTCTAAAAAACATTACCTCTGAAAATGCATGGAATTATATGGTTCTATGGCTTTCTTCCTCCTTACTTCCATCACCTACCACATCTATTGTTTTAGAGCAATTGGTTGATTGATTATGGTTAATTGCACAATTTAGGCAATCCATGTACTGAAAACTCTCTCTCTTGATTCCCCTACTTGTTGTACTATTCTCTCTTCAGTTTTAGTCCCATGATTTTTTCCCCATAAGTTCTAACTCATAACAAATGATTTTGAAATTGTTGGATAAGAAAATTGGATTTATATATAATTTCACTCCACCAATATAGTAATTTTTATTTTAAAATTTAAATGCAAATTTGTAATTTTAATTGATATTTAGAAAATTATATTTGTTATGATAGGTTCATTGATATGTAGGATATTGTAATTATTAGGATAGGTTAATTATGTTGACTTTGGCTCTGATTACAAATGTTAAAATGTATTGGACTATGTTCATAATATTTAGACTATCTTTAGAATATGTTGACTCTAATTCTGATTATTGTACATTCATGTTATCTTTTATATAGATATGCCACGTACAAGAGGTGGTGACCGCACCAGACCTACTACATCTGTGTGTAGGCACAAAAGATGTGTAGTTGCAGATGAGGAGCAAGAGATTTACGAAGCTACCGAACATGTTGCAGCTGATGATGTTGCACCTAAAGATGTTCTATTTGGTGGTGGACCTGAGGATAAATTAGTCCTTACAAAATCTGATGATCACATGGCTTGTAAATTATGGGATGACTTGGTATACCAATAACAACAATCTAATATTTATTTTTTAGTTAATTGATTCATATTTCATAATGGCATACTAAAATATAATTTTTGTAGGACCATGGAGAGCTAAAGCTAGTAGCTCATGGAAGGAAGTTGAGGGATTTGGGCCCCCTCATAAGGAGATCATGAGAGTGATGTAGGATTCGTGGTTACTTCTATTGATTGAATGCGATCTTTATTAGAATCTCACATTCGCGATGTTCATTCCTTTGAGATGTTGTCAATATTTTCTGGATATATTAGGATGGGGTCAGACATGCATCTACATTTTCTTGAAAGAGTCTTGGGGCAATTTGGCTATACTCAAACTACTCCTCGACACCCTTCTATGTTTACAGCGATACAAATATCCATGTAGGATGTAGACGAGAGGTGGTTGAATTTTGCATACCACTTGGTCAGGCCAAATGAGACAATTAGTGGGCCCTCAGGTTGTGCTACAGGTTAGATTCAGTGGTATTTTAGGATCTCGCATCTATTTGTACCCTCAGTTAATAAAGATGATATTCCTATTGTCCCACCAGTGATACCAGACATAAGAGATGTACCGGAGTCAACTTCCCAACATAATTCAGTTTATGTAAGTAACTATGTTATAAATGTATATTCAACATTTTGATGGAATTGTTATATTGATACATTAACTATTTATGTTTTTTTTATTAATAGGACATTTGTCATAAGGCTGCGGAACCCTTGCAAGAGATGATTTACTTAAGGATGGTGACTGGGGGCACATGACATGTGATAAGGTTCGTGCGCCACTTTTATTGTTATTTGAAGGTACTCATGGTAGAAATATTAGTAGAGGATGAGGTGGTAGAAGAGTTTAGGGTAGTTGGGGAGACCATGGACAAGCTTAGAGATTACCTTTGTAAAAACTTATTGGCATGATATTTGGTTTACATAGGAATTTATTGACTTTTATGCCATGTTTGAGACTGTGTTGATCTTTATTTTGTGTTTGAGACATGATTTATGGTTGGTAATACAAGTTCATATTTTAATGTGGACTAATCATATTTTAGGGAAGATTATGCCATAATCTTTCTTTTTAGAAATTTGTAACCATATTAAAATGACAAATCTCACACTTAGGGTCTCACAAACACAATTACAAAAGTATAAGTTAAAAATACATAAATATCATAATTAGTCTAATCAATATTTTGCAAAGTTGATAAAACTGCATGTGATACCAATTAATTATGAAAATTGTTGCATTTTTCCAATGTAGGGAGTCAATCACCGTATTGCTACAAGATGACAATGTGTAGATCATATCACATCCGAATTTGGTATTGGACAATGGTCCTTTAAGAACACCTGCATATAAATTTTAATAGTCAATTAAATATTATAATAAAAAAATATAATCATGATCGGGAAAAATGTCATATACCTAAACAAAATGGTTTCCATTGACATGACTCCCACAAATCAAATGGTGAACTAATGTATTTGTAGGAGGTTGGATATAAATAGGAAGATGGTCAAACATTGTTTTACAAATAAGCATACAAATATGATATTATACCTAGACCTAATAACATATCCCATGTCTAGCATTGTCATCCATTTATCCATAGATGCCTCATAAAGAATGCAGTTAGTAAGCATATTTACATAAAATTAAACACATAAAAATGACAACTTGAAATTATAGACTTTACAATAAAAGATTGTCAACTAGTAAAGATCTCTTTATGACATTGTAATGCTCATAACTATCAAATATAATGGCATACTCATCCTACCATTGACCAAGTTCTTTAAGCTAATTGTTACGCACTATATGCCAAGCGTCTTCACCCATATCTAGTAAGGCAGGCAGCAACTGCATGATATCCGCAATGGCCATTGGCCTTTACATCAACAATGTCCAACATATATGATGGGTAAAGGTTAACATGAAATTGATCTAGCATGGGAATATTTCTTTTGTAGATCTCTGCCAACTTCACTTTTTGACCCGATGCCTTGGATGACTTCCAACTAAATGAGTTGTCATTCACAGAATGTAATGTATCAACATGTTCAAAGTATGAAGGATCACGTTTAGTTGACCTTTCCAATTTACATGCATGCCCTTTTTGTGATTCCTTAGTTTTTACCTTATCAAACAGTGGACACATGGAATTCATGTGAGGGTATGCTATTTCATGAAGTTTACTTGTTATAATAACTTTCCTTGCTATGTCAACCTCTGCAAAGTGTTTTACTATAACATCAAACTCTTGTTGCATAGACATATCTGCAAAGCTTAATCTAGTCCAAAAAACATTAATTGCATCAAGTGGTATGCTACCCATGATATAACTAACTAGTTCACATGCACAAGAGAGACCATGTGTATATCTTATGATGCATCTACAATGACCGTTGTTAACACCAACAAACTTAACTGGATCCAATTCATCTTCAATATAATTAAGAGCATACCTTGAAACAAATATGTGCAATTTCTTATACAATGTTACATTATCATTGTGACCCAAAAATGAATACTCTTGGATCGAGGCCGTACCCGAATCAAATAAACATTAAAATATAGTAACTAGGAAGTGATCCTAGGTCATTTCCCAACGAGCAATGATACACCAAATGTTCATGACAGATAGTAGGAAAAGAGTAACGAATGGGGGGGGGGGGGGGTTGTTTGCTTTTGTAAATTAAACGGCGAATAGATGTGAATTAGAAAATATTAGAATTAAAATACGTTGCTTCCCCTTGATTCACAAGCAAGTCTCTTATCCTAGGTTGCAAGATTTTATCCTTATTCAGTTCAACCACTTAATCCAAACCTAAATTAAATTACTAAGAGAAATTTAACATAAGGCATTCATTATGTGATTAAGCAACACATACACCAATTACTCATAAACGATCATTAAGCTTGAACATAAATTAAGCGCAGAGACAATTAATCAAGCACTAAGCATGCATGAATTAATAGCAACAAATTCAAAGTAATTAATGAAGAGGAAAAACAGAACAGAATTTAACAGTAATAATAGAACCTCAAAGAGAACTGTACTTGATCCTCAAGAGAAAACAATGCCGGAGACTTAGCCTTCCACTAATCAATAGAGAACGAAATTATGGATTGAAGAACGAAATTTTATTGTTGAAACGAAAAGTAAAAACTGGAATTGCAAAAAGAAAAAGTGTCTAAAAGAAGAAAAGCCTAAAACTAAAAACGAAAACAGGAGAGAGCGAAGAGAAGCGCCTAAACTAGAACCTTGGTGCTGTTATATAGTTTTTCAGCCCCAAAGCTTCAAATCTGTTTTAAATCCAAGCCCATAAATAAAATAAAATCAAATCTAGATAAGATAAGATAAGATAAGATCTAGATGAAATAATATCTAGATGAGATCAAATCTAAATAATATCTAAAGAAGATAAGATAAGATAAGATCTAATTTTGTAAAATAAAATAGTCTACCCTCTTCAAGTCCAAGCCCAATTTTGGATTCAAGCCCAAGCCCAATTCTGGATTCAAGCCCAATGCTTCATTAATTCCTGAAATTAGATTAAAAACATCAAATTAGCTGAATGGGCCCAAATAATAAAACTGCCTAATTAATTTGACAATTAAGACTAATCAGTACTTAAAATGGTGCAAAAAGGGTTAAGAAAGAGGAGAAAATAATGGCACATCAAAACCCCCCATACTTAGCCTTTTGCACTCCTGGGCAAAATGAAATAAAGAACAAAATCCAAGGATATCAAAGAGAGACAAACAAAAACATTTACATATTTCTCAATGAACATCAAGGAATGAAAGGAATGGGTAACATCTAACATGAAGAGATCCAAAGAGTCAAGACATTCGTGAAAATCATCCAAGCAACCCAATCATTGCAAAATAGTTAATCAGCTCAATAATGAAAAATGATTAAGCCTCACAAGATATACACTCTATCTCTCAAGTGTCTAGGCTACTATTTACTCTCGAAGCACCCATGAAAACAAACACCACATAGACTTGGAAAAATTCTAAAATTGACAAACAACTTGACAAACACATGCACATGAGGATCAAAAGGTCTTTAAAGGTTGTAATGGGGCCAAGGACAAGGTAGGGAAAAAAGTATGGAATAAGTAGCTAAACCCCAAAGGAATAAAGGAGCAATGGGGAATAAGTGGAAATTAAGCACAAGTAGTAAACCCAAACCCTCTAATATCAACAAAATCAACCAAGGCTCCCAAATCAAGTCCTCATAACAAGACCTCATTTATTCAACTTCACTTCTTTTCTTCTTCTCTTTTTTTTTTTTTTGAACAGTACGAATTTGCAGCAATTGAATTTTTTTTTTCATTTTTTTTATAAACAGTATGAATTTGAAGATTAAAGCAAGAACTAGGCAATATATATATACATCAAGCATGGCCAAATAAAACATTAAGCATGGCCAAAATTATATCTCCCAATGAAACATACCCCCCCACACTTATTCCCAGCTTATTCCCAAAACAATTCAAAAGCTCCAAAATTCTTTAAGGGTAAGGTGATATCATGGTTTTTCACTTAAGGCTTGTAATGAGCTTCAAAACAATGAAAGGGGAACATAGGCTCAGAGGGGCTATCAAAGGAATTAATTCAAGGTAAGTCCATTTGGCTAGAAGCTTATAAGAACAAAATTGCCTAAATCATTTCCAAATATGCATGTGAATTAGGAAGCATCAACAAGAATCAAGCCAAGGCTATTGTGCAAGCAATCAATGGGGCAAAACACATCAAAAGATTATGATGATGGATGGCTCAAATTCTCACAAAGGTAAACTTATCACTTTCAAATTGAGCTTTCAAAATTATCATGACATTTAGAGGAAAAACAAGGATTTCAAATCACAAAATGTCAAGAGACTTTTATTTTCAAAACAATTACCCATTAGTTGAACATATCCTATAATTCAAAGAAAAATATGCAAAGTTGTACATGCAAACAGAATTGACCTAATATATTAAACTAGAAACCTAACAAAACTAAAAATTTAACACAAACAAAACTAACAAAACTAGCAAAACCAAAACCAAAGAACACTCCCCCCCCCCCATACTTTAACAACACATTGTCCTCAATGTAGCACAATTAAAAGATTAAAAGAAATTAAACCATCAAATAGAATCGGACAAATGTAATAAAAGTAAAGAAGGAGATAGGAAAAGAAAAACTCCCTAAGTCATGGTGCAGGAAGAGTAGGGTGGAGTAAGGAAGTCTCTTCCACCACTACATCCACTAAGGGTTTGTGAGGAATGACTTAAGTCGGTGTCCATTGACCTTGAAGCTCTTGTTTGTGGAGTCACTTTTGATCTCAACTGTACCATAAGGAAAAACATTAGTAACAACAAAAGGACCAATCCACTTAGACCTCAACTTACCACTCATGAGTCCAAGCTTAGAATTATACAATAACACTTTTTGCCCAACCATGAAGTCCTTCTTAATTAACACTTTTGGCATTCTCATACGCTTCTAGGCGGATCTCATCTAACTCACTCAGTTGCAACTTTCTTTCCTCACCAGCTTGATCCATAGAGAAGTTGCAGGTCTTCACTGCCCAGTATGCTTTGTGGTCAATCTCAACTGGAAGATGACATGCCTTTCCAAAGACAACCCGATAAGGAGACATTCCTATGGGTGCTTTGTAGGCAGTCCTATGTGCCCAAAGAGCATCATCTAGTCTGGTACTCCAATCTTTCCTGCTTGGCTGCACAATCTTCTCTAAAATTCTCTTAATCTCCCTGTTATAAATTTCTGCCTGTCCATTGGTTTGGGGGTGGTATGGTGCGGATACCTTGTGTACAACCCCGTACATTTTAAGCAAGGCATGCATTGATTTGTTGCAAAAATGGGTTCCTTGATCACTAACGATTGCTTTAGGTACTCCAAACCTGCAAAACAGATTAGATCTGACAAAATCTACAACAACCTTAGCATCATTAGTTCTAGTGGGCTTGGCTTCCACCCATTTTGAAACATAATCAACTACAAGGAGAATGTTAACATAACCAAAAGATATAGGAAAAAGGCCCATGAAATCTATACCCCAGACATCAAACACCTTACAAAATAGCATAGGTTGCTAAGGCATTTGTTGTCGCCATGTAAGTGCACTTCCTGCTCTCTGACACTGATCACAAGTGCTACAAATCTTCCACGCATCTTTAAAGAAGGTGGGCCAATAAAAGCCACAGTCAAGCAATTTGCGAGCTGTCCTTTGAACACCCAGATGACCTCCCGGTGCGGAAGAATGACAGAACCGTAGGACTGAGTCAGTCTCATGATCTGGAATGCATCGTCTAATGACTTGATCACTGCACAATTTCCACAAGTAAGGGTCATCCCAAATAAAATGCTTAGCATCACTTTTAATTTTATCTTTTTGAGCCTTAGATGCTAAGGGAGGAAAAACAGAAGCAACTAAATAATTGGCAATGCTAGCAAACCAGGGAGTAGAAAGAGAATCCGAAATACTATACAATATATATAAATGATCATCCGGGAAATCATGTCGAATGGGTGAATCCTCATCAGACACATGTTTGATCCGACTCAAATGATCAGCAACTAAATTTTGTGCTCTGCTCCTATCACGGATCTCCAAGTCAAATTCTTAGAGCCAGAGCATCCATCGGATCAACCTAGGCTTTGAATCAACCTTCTTCAATAAGTACTTTAAAGTTGCATGGTCAATATAAACAATAATGCGAGTACCAAGCAAATAAGAATGAAATTTTTCAAGAGCAAAAACTATGGCTAGTAGCTCTTTCTCAGTAGTAGTATAATTCGCTTGGGCAGCATCTAAAGTCCTAGAAGCATAATATATAACCCTAGGCAATTTATCAATTTTCTGAGCAAGGACAGCCCCCAATGCATAATTGGATGCATCACACATAAGCTCAAAAGGGACTGTCCAGTCGGGTGCCTGGATGATGGGGGTGGTAGTCAGTGCTCTTTTGAGGCAATCAAAAGCCTCTTTGCATTTATCATTATAGTCAAACTCCACCTTCTTTTGCAACAATTTGGATAGTGGAAGGGCTACCTTGCTAAAATCTCTTATAATGCGCCTATAAAATCCTGCATGACCAAGAAAAGATCGCACCTCTCGCACGCAAGAGGGGTAAGGCAATTGTGAAATAACAGAATTTTTTGCAGGATCTACTTCAATGCCCTTATTGGAAATAATGTGGCCTAAAACTATACCTTGCTCAACCATAAAATGAAATTTTTCAAAATTTAGAACAAGGTTAGTTTTAGTGCATCTATTCAAAACCTTTATCCAGACTATCCAAACAATTATCAAAAGAGGATCCATATACAGTGAAATCATCCATAAACACCTCTATGCAATTTTCTAAAAAATCACTAAAAATACTAATCATGCACCGCTGGAAGGTACCAGGGGCATTGCACAGGCCGAAAGGCATCCTCCTATAGGCAAAAGTGCCGAAGGGGCAGGTGAATATTGTCTTTTCCTGATCCTCAGGAGCAATAGTGATTTGCATATAACCAGAAAAACCATCAAGGAAACAGTAGTGAGATTTACCTGCCAGGCGTTCAAGCATCTGGCCAATGAATGGCAGTGGAAAATGGTCCTTTTTGGTAACCTGGTTCAACCTCCTATAGTCAATGCAGACTCTCCAACTATTCTGCACCCGAGTAGGAATCAGCTCCTCCTTCTCATTTTTTATCACGGTGAGGCCGGTTTTCTTTGGGACTACCTGGACAGGACTCACCCATTGGCTGTCGGAGATAGGATAAATGATTTCAGCTTGCAAAAGCTTGGTTACCTCCTTCTTCACTACATCAAGAATCATTGGGTTGAGTCTTCTCTGTGGCTGTCTTACTGGTTTAGCCCTATCTTCTAAATTTATCCGATGCATCCATGTGGATGGGCTAATACCAAGAATGTCTGCCAGGGTCCAACCTATAGCCTTCTTATGCTTCTTGAGAATTGATAATAGCTTCTCCTCTTGCTCATCAGCAAGGGAGACAAATATAATTACTGGAAAACTCTTGCTATCATCCAAGTAAGCATATTTTAAATTTGATGGCAGAGGCTTCAATTCTGGTCTGGGCGGCTAGATAATGGTAGAAAGAGATGGTTTCTCAGCCTGTACCTCATAAAGAAAGTCAGAGGTATGTGTACTTCCTAAAACATGGTTAGTTCTATCTGACTCTATAAAATCAATCTCAAGAGGTAAAACATCACCAGACATGTAATCAATATCAAATTCAGATTCACTCTCAGCATCAAATTCAGATATATGATCAAGTACAAATTCAAATTCAATGCATGAAGAGTGACAGGCATGCAGATTAGAATGAAGATCAGTCATGTATTCATCAACAATATGGTCAATTATTTCAGCACGAAATACAGAAAGATCTTTAGATGGGTGTTTCATAGCATCAAGAATATTAAAATGAACAGTTATATCACCAAACTCCATAGATAGTGTGCCTGCATATACATCTATCTTAGTTCTAGCAGTTTTCATAAAAGGTCTGCCTAGAATGATGGGAACTGATCCTTTAGAAAATCCCTCCTCCATATTCAAAATATAAAAATCAACAGGGAAAATCAGTTCACCAACTCTAACTAAGACATCCTCTATAAAACCAACAGGATAGGCAACACTTCTATTAGCTAAATGAATTACCACACCAGTTGACTGCAAGGGATAACACTTCTATTAGCTAACACTTCTATAGATAGAGGCATAACACTAACAGAAGCTCCTAAATCTAGCATGGCATTGTCAAACTTATTGTTCCCTATAATACAAGGTATGCTGAATGTACCTGGATCTTTACATTTTTCAGGGATTTGGGGAATAGATTTACCAATCAATTCGAAGACATTTCTGCCCATACTAATTTTTTCACTTCCTTTAAGCTTCCGCTTATTAGTGCACAGCTCCTTCAAGAATTTAGCATATCTTGGAATTTGCTTTATTGCATCCAGCAGAGGTATGTTTACCTCTACTTTTCTAAATGTTTCCAAGATCTCCTTCTCTTCCTCTTCCATTTTTTTGTTGGAAATTGCTCTTGGAGGGAATGGAAGAGGGATATGCTGCTTCTCTTTAGATTCACCTGCATAGAAATTGTTAGGTAACTTACTCTTTAAATTTTTGTCATCATCTTTTTCTGGAGTAGAGTGAAGTTGGGCAGGTTCATTTGCGGATGAGGAAGATGTTGCTGGTTGAGGTTCTTGACACTGTTTTCCTGATCTCAATGTAATGGCACTCACATTTTTGGGATTTTGGACAGATTGAGAAGGTAATCTGTCAGAATTTTGGGACTGTTGTTGATTTAATTGTGTAGCCAATTCTCCCATCTGATTAGTTAAGCTCTGAATGGAAGCTCTGGTCTCTTGTTGAAACTGCAGGTTTTGCATAGTCATTTGCCTCACAAGTTCTTCAAGGGAAGGTTGCGGAGGGGCCTCAACTGTTTGTTGTTTCTGGGGCTGTTGCTGTTGTTGCTGCTGGATTCGTGGAGGAACGTATGGTCTGCTTGGGCCAGCAGCATTTTGAAAATAAGGTTGTTGTTGCTGCTGTTGTGAAGGATTCAAACATCTAAGGTTGGGATGATTCCTCCACCCGGGATTGTACCTGTTGCTGGAGAGGTCATAATTATTTTGTTGTGGCTGATTTTGCTGCTGAGGTTGAGGAGGTCTGTTATAGATGTTTGCAGCATAAGCTTCAGGCTGTTCAATTGCTTCAGATTGTTGCACAGAAGGGCAAAGGTCTATGTGGTGGTCGGCAGAGGAGTATAAACCACCGAGTCTGGCAACAGGGGCAGATTTTTTATTCATGGCCAGTTGGCTTACCAGGTTAACCAAGGCATCTAGTTTACCTTCAAGCTTCTTAGTCTCAGCCGATGAAGATGAATTCGTGGCTACTTCATGCACTCCTCTAATGACAATAGCATCACTTCTAGCACTAAATTGCTGGGAGTTTGAAGCCATATTCTCAATTAAATTTCTGGCTTCAGCAGGGGTCATGTCTCCAAGGGCTCCACCATTGGCAGCATCTATCATACTTATGTCCATGTTACTGAGTCCTTCATAAAAATATTGGAGGAGAAGCTGCTCTGAAATCTGGTGGTGACGGCAACTGCCACATAATTTTTTAAATCTCTCCCAGTATTCATATAGGCTCTCTCCACTGAGTTGTCTAATACCTGAAATATCCTTTCTGATGGTCATGGTCTTAGAAGCATGGAAATTTTTTTCTAAGAATACTCTTTTGAGGTCATCCCAGCTCGTAATGGACCGTGGAGCCAGATAATATAGCCAGTCCTTTGCCACTCCCTCTAAAGAATGAGGAAATACCTTCAGAAATATGTGATCCTCCTGGACATCTGGTGGTTTCATGGTGGAGCAGACAATATGGAATTCTTTCAGATGCTTGTGTGGGTCTTCACTTGCAAGGCCATGAAACTTTGGAAGCAAATGGATCAGTCTAGTTTTAAGAACATATGGGACATCCTCATCAGGGTATTGGATGCACAAGCTTTCGTAGGTGAAATCAGGAGCAGCCATTTCCCTTAGAGTCCTCTCACGGGGTGGAGGTTGTGTCATGTTCTCAGAATGTTCAAAACTATAATGCTGAAAACCACCAATAACAGAATGCTCAAAAGGTACTAAATGATGTCTAACTAATCTATGAAATGTCCTATCTATCTTAGGATCAAAGGGTTGTAAGTCAGATGGATTGCCTCTAGTCATACACTATATTCAACATGCACAACTAGTTGCCTTCTTATGCAAGTAACAGTGTAGGTTTGAACTACAACTACCATTAAATGATATCCAAATGAGTCTAAATTTTGTGAGCAACCTTATAAAATGATGAGAAGATAGCACAAAAAAATTCAAATGAAAATTCAAAGTCTAACTGTAGAAGCTAAAAATGATAAGTTAAGAAAAATAAGAGAATAATACTTGGAAAATAAAAAACTTTTGACAGAATTGCAATTTTTGGAAGAAGGAGACCTTAGCCGGCCCATGGCAGGCTGCCACGGCATGGAAAATTTTGTTTTACCCCAAATACATATATAATAATAGTCATTCTAATACCCGGAGCAAAAGTTATGGTCGTTTGAAGTTTTAACAAAAATCAAATTTGCTACTTTTTTGGAACTTTCAAACCTGACCAAACTAAGGACTCCAACTATTTTTTCCACAAAATATGGATCAAAAGAAGTGACCACAAAAAAATTCAGCCAAAAATAACAACTATAGCTACCAAAACAAAAAATCCCAATTAATTTAGCAAGGGTGGTCTCTAAAATCTGTCGCTAAGGGATTTCCACAAATTAAGCGCAGAGACAATTAATCAAGCACTAAACATGCATGAATTAATAGAAGCAAATTCAAAGTAATTAATGAAGAGGAAAAACTGAACAGAATTTAACAGTAATAATAGAACCTCAAAGAGAACTGTGCTTGATCCTCAAGAGAAAACAACGCTGGAGACTTAGCCTTCCATTAATCAATAGAGAACGAAATCATGGATTGAAGAACGAAATTTTATTGCTGAAACGAAAAGTAAAAACTGGAATTGCAAAATGAAAAAGTTTCTAAAAGAAGAAAAGCCTAAAACTAAAAACGAAAATAAGAGAGAGCGAAGAGAAGCGCCTAAACTAGAACCTTGGTGCTATTATATAGTTTTTCATCCCCAAAGCTTCAAATCTGTTTTAAATCCAAGCCCATAAATAAAATAAAATAAAATCTAGATAAGATAAGATCTAGATGAAATAATATCTAGATGAGATCAAATCTAAATAATATCTAGATAAGATAAGATAAGATCTAATTTTGTAGAATAAAATAGTCTGCCCTCTTCAAGTCCAAGACCAATTTTGGATTCAAGCCCAAGCCCAATTCTGGATTCAAGCCCAATGCTTCATTAATTCCTGAAATTAGATTAAAAACATCAAATTAGCTGAATGGGCCCAAATAATAAAACTGCCTAATTAATTTGGCAATTAAGACTAATCAGTACTTAAAATGGTGCAAAAAGGATTAAGAAATAGGAGAAAATAATGGCACATCACTCTTCTCAAATGATGCATTAATTTCAGTATGCTGCAATATAATCAAGTTGTTTATGGCATCCCAACATTTACACAAGTTCCCAATGCTATTATGAATCAACCTCTTTAAGCTCCAATGTGCAGACTCAACCCTATTAATCAACAAACTCCATATTAGTTTCAATATATTACACTTTGTCAAAATAAGTTAACTACATAAAATACTTGTTGCTTGTTATGTTTCCTAAGTGCATAACTTTATATGTCCATGCTTTAACAAAACATTCAGTGTGAGGGATCAACCATGTATTCTTCACTTACTCAAGAAAGTACTCCCATGGTGAACATATTATTTCAAACATCTTGACATGCCCCTCATACTTAGACCGAGTAGGGCAATCTTTAACACTACCCCATGCTTCCATAACTTGGTCCCATGCCTATTTGGGAGCAACATAAGTCTTGTATTTCCATTTCACATTTTTGTCATTGGCACAACAAACTACTAGCTTTAGGAAATTCATATTTCACTGCATTCATCAAGGCTAAATCTTTGTCATTGACAATTATTTTAGGCAATCCATTAACTCTAAAAAAAAGTCCTTTGAGCTTATAAAGTGCCCAACACAAATTTATCCTTTCATTCAACCTCCATATATACAAAAGTTGTAGAAAATGTCATTCCAATATGAGTCACATCAACAATCTCGAGTAATGGTAGTCTATATCTATTAGTTTTGTAGGTTTTGCCCATCAAGAACACTATGTTATATGGATTAATCATTTTCACAACATCAGGATGCATCCAAAAAATATCACGCACAACTTCTGATGTATCGTTCATTATATGCCAATGAATATACATATCTCGTTCAAGTAAGTTCATCAAATGTTGCATTTTTGTTCTAAATCCTTTTTGAGATGAATGATACACAATCCTTGCATTATTTACTTGTTTTATTGTAGTCACATTTCTTTTGTTGTGCTCTTTGAATGTCAACAGGATATTTCTGGGCTTTACCATACTCTTTGTTATATCAGTAAACATCGTCTTATCTTCATTATTAAGTTAGCCAACATATAGATGACTAACCAATGACTCAAATAAATCATGATTATCCACCCCATAAATTAATTTTAACATCCATCCTTCATAATCCTCCAGTGGTCTACCTCTCAGCCTAAAGGGACACTCACACTTTCTAGTTTCACTCATTGTGATCTGTAAGTTTTTTTGTATTGCCTATACTTTCCACCCTTTTCATTGCCCAACACAACAAATGTCTTTCATCTAGGTTGTCCTTTTGATGTATTTGACCTCAAAATGACAACAAAAAAAAATCTATTTCAAATGCAACATCCTGGGCCCATTTCAATAATTCATCTTGAGTAGCAAAAACCTATATACAAAACATGCAACATCAATATGCTAATGTACACTATTTTCAAGGTATTACAAACAAAAAACAAACACAAAACATTTACCTTTGTAGTTATGAATGCTTTGCTACAATCAAAAATTTTTCCAGTCTCTTGTCCATAATGTTTACAAATATTTCTGTCTATTCTAATGTTATTATTCATGTCAACCTCTATATCCACTTCATTTGACATCTTCCTTACATAATCGTCTTCCATATAAACCTTTCAAAAGAAACAAAAGTAAGTTAATTAACAAAAATTATCCAACATATTCAAAACAATTTATAATTAATATAATTACCCTAAACCGACCTTCCAAATAAGGCAATCAATGAAAAACAAATTACACCGGATTGACTAATTTGGAACTTCAAAACAATTCCAAATTCCCTAATCTAGAATATAATATAATTTTTGGATCAAGTAATCCGGAATTGTTGTCTTGAAGTTCCAGATTAGTTGATCTGGGAAAGACAAAAAACTCAATTCAAATCAAACAATTTGGAATTATTGTTACACAATTCCGGATTGATTAATTCAAACTAATTAAGAAGTACAAATAATATTCGGAGCAATAATTTTGTACACATATAAGAACAAATCTGGATTATCAAATCTGGAAATATTTTATATTTTTGGATTATTTGATCTGGTACTATTATTACTCCATTATAGATTCATTGATCTGAATTTGTATAACTTCATTTTACAGTTTTATGTTACTTTTACGGTTTTAATTCCATATTTGTTGATCCAAACCTATCCTAAAACTTCATTTTCTAAAAACCATTTATGGATAAGTCAATCCAGTTATAATAAACTAGCACAAAAAGTATAAACAAGACAATTAACAACCCACCTATGCAAGTGAACCTGAGCAACAAAAATGTTTCAGGCATGGAGAAGTGAGGAAATCAAGCTATGGACAAGTGAGGAAGACAAGGTTACTATGGCCATTTTGAAAAATTGGGAGGTGCAGGAAGCAAACAAGGAGGTATAGGAAGCAAAACCCGAGAAATTGACTTTGATCAATTGTGTCTTAAGGCCCCATCAACATCTATAATGTAGTCATATAATGATAATGGGTTGGTGGCCAACCCAATACCAATAGTCCTGCTTTATATGCATTATTACCTTCCATCCTATTGAAAGCTTTCTATTTTTTGTCTCTCTTGTTCAAGAATTTTATCATTAAATATTTCTGATTTTATTTTTTTGTTTTGTGAAGTTCAAATTTAATCACTTCCTTCTTTCATATTAGTTAATTAAACCAAATTGATGAAAAAAAACCCTATTGTTTTCATATAGAATATGGAAACATTGAAATTGATGGCACAAATTTTGAAGCTTCCTATCACTGTTACGAAAAGCAAATCAAATTGTCCTGTTAAACTATAAAATTAGTGAAGTAGTTGAGTTTTTTTATTTAGATAAACTATCGAGTCAGCCCGTGAAAAAACCTATCATTTAAAAAGATTGAAAAAAAATCAGCAATTTTTTTTTTATAATTTTCAAAAGAATTTTTAGTTGATAGTACTAATAGTAAGAAATTAGAATTCCTTTATGTTCAACCTCTATATTTTACCTTGGTTCCACATAATTCAAATATTACAAATTTACATGTAAAACCTTTAATCCACTTTCTGAAACTATCCTTGATCAATCCTCCATAACTAGAAACACCAATACAAGGCTTGCAGGCTTCTAGAGAATCTAATTTACAACAACCATTTCACTATATTTTATTTTTATTCAAAATTTCTTTTTTCTTGTGTTAATTGTGAAAATTGTACTTATTCTTAGAAAACAATTTATTATTATAAAATAGTAATTTTCACTAAATGATTCTATTAACAAATAAATATTTAAAAATGAGACATATAATCCATTTTTTATTGTAAGTTCTTTTTAATTAATTAAACAAACAATTTTATAGTTTTCATCTTACCAAAGAATTGTCTAATACTTAATGCATATGGTGATAGTAATTTCGGTTCTGTCATAATGATTTGTAAGATATTGTTTAAGTAGATTTTGTAATAGGGTTTTCTATATATTTCATTTTCCATAATTAACTTATAATGAGATTTTGTTAATAACTTTGATAAGAAATAGATATTGGAATAGTAAAAGTTTTAAGAACAAATAGGGGTTCAAACAAGTTAATTGATAAATACAATAAAGTAAAGAAACATGAATTCATTAAAAGTGAGAATGAATAACTACACGATGACCTTCTGAATTGATAGTCAATTTTGATATGCGACAATGTTGATGTTTAAGGATTTAAGCGATAATGATTTAATCCACCGAAAAATGGTAGTCATAGGTCTTATTTATAAACTTCTAATACAAATGGTTGAATTCTATAATTTTGATTCATATACAACAGTCTTCCAAAATACACAGATCTAATATCATTTGATGATTTTGTATAACTGTGAATCATGTAGGTTTGATTATACCAAAATAATTTACTTGATGAAAGCACACATTTTTTCAAGTCAATAAACAAGATCAAGAAAATCACAGATAAGGACTTAGTCAAATTGTTGAAAGAATCCCATTTTTTATTTGCAATAGTTTGGCCTCAAAGTCTTTTATCAAAATTTTGTTATCATGTTTCATAAGTTCAAAAGTAAGATATTTTTGAACTGATAATCGATTACCAGGTCCTATAATCGATTAACAGAGAAATTGTGAACATGGCTTTTTGAAATTTTGAACTGGTGGTATAACGATATAAACTTATTTGAATTTTAATCAGCGTAATCGATTACCAGAATCCTGCAATTGGTTACCAACAAAGAGATTTTAGAAAAAATTTGAAAAGACATGACTCTTCATAAATATAACTGTGTAATTGATTACTAGAATCTTGTAATCGTTTACTAGTGAGAAAATTTCAGAAAAACTTTTTGAAAAGACACATTTCTTCAAAGTATTTTGAAAAGGCACAATATTCCTATATATATATATATATATATATATATATATTATGTGTGTGTGTGTGTATGTGTGTCTCACTTCGAAAAGTAAGAAAGAGATCATTTTTCAAAGAACTTAATTGTCAAAATCTCTCTAAACAACTATGGTCAAACACTTGCAAATCTATTGAGAATTCTTCTAGGATCTTCAATTTGTGTCATCTACTCTAAAGGAGACAAATCATTTTGTACATCTTATAAATCCAATCCAATTGTAATTAGGAGATTATTTGTCTCTTGGTGTGTAAGAATCTTGAACACAAGGGTGAGGGATCCCAAGGTGAGTTCAAAAACTGTAAAGGATTTACAGACACAGTGGCAAGTCTCAAGTGAGATTATTTGTGTTGTTTAATCTTTTCTTTGAAAAATTATTTTTATACTTATCTTGATGCTTTTCTTGGGGTTCTTGCATATCTTGAGTCTTCTCTTGAATCTTCACTTGAATCTTCTTGATTCTTTAATTTTGTTTGAATGAATCTTTAATAATCTTTGGCATCATCAAAATAATCTTGGAAGCTTTGCTTCTACAATCTCCCCCTTTTTTATGATGACAAATCCTGAAATCAAGAGAATATATGCAATATTTGATCTATCATTCACTCATCTCTTTCTCCCCCTTTCTTTTTGAATTTGTGCTTAATTTAAAACTTAGTAAATAATTTTATGTCTTGATTTCTAAAATACCCATTTTCTCTCCCCCTTTTGCAACATCAAAAAGCCAAAGTGCGTGGAAAAATAAAATCATACACAAGACATAACTTAAATCATATCCACAAATACCAGTCATAGTCATATACCAATAAGGTAACAAAGTTTAAACACATAACACAAACAACTAAGTGCAAATAAATAATATAACCAAGTTCAGAAAACATACAACTAACATAAAGTCATAAGATATAGCCAAATACACGGCTTAAAAAATATATAATAATAATCTAAATCGATTATCAGAGAATCAAAACTTAATTCTAAGTAACAAAAATTAGTTATCAACACATACATGGTAACTCATTACTTATTTAAATTATTTTAGCATATCAATATAATTTTAACAGAATCCAATCATGTCAAATCATACATAATCAATTCAATCATAATCAACTTAAAAAAAAAATAATCAATCATGTATATTCAAATCTTTAAAGTAAATATAGTTAATTAATCATAGTAAATTTTAACATAATCAAACAATTTTGGAATTATCTTCAATTAGCCACAATAATAAAACTTAACTGAATGCAATAATCAAACCTTGAGATAGTTCAGATGTTACCTCTTTTGAGATATTACTGATAATGTTGTCAAGGAAATGTTTTAGGAGACATTCTACTCTTTTGCTTTAGTCTTTAATTTCTTGAGAATCATCTTCTTCATCATCTGAATCCTCGTTGTCGCTACCTTCTTGGATGGAGGATGAGGCTTTGAGTGTTATTCCCTTTTTTCTTTTGTCGCTTTCTTTATTTTGATTGAGTATTTGCAATTCCATCTCATGTTCCTGCAACTTTCCAAATAATGTGGCAAGAGACATAGTAGATAGATTTTTAGATTCAGTAATGGCAGTTACCTTTGGTTGCCCTTCTCTACTTAGGCATCTTAGTACTTTATTTATTAAATCCTCATTTTGAAATGTTTTTCCTAGTGATGCAAGATGATTAACTATGTGAGTGAATCTTTTCTGCATATCTTGTATGTTTTCATTTGTTTTCATCCTAAAAAGTTCATATTCATGGGTTAGAGTATTAATCCTAGATCTCTTAACATCAGTTGTGCCCTCATGTGTGAGTTGAAGTGTGTCCCACATCTCCTTGGCATTTGTACAGTTTGAGACTCTAAAATATTCATCTATTCCTAGGGCAGAAGTAATGATGTTTTTGGCTTTAAGATTATATTGAACTCTTCTTCTATCTTCTTCGGACCATTGATCTCAAGGTTTTTCTATTGTTGTGCTTCCATCTACTATGATGGGTACATAAGGTCCTATTTCTATGGCTTCCCAAATGTTTAAATCTATTGCTTCAATGAAGATTTGCGTATGGGTTTTCCAGTAGTGGTAACCCTCTCCATTAAAGATAGGAGGCCTATTGATGGAATTCCTTTCTGGGAATAAGAAATTTGTTGAGGCCATATTTCTTGAAGTTTCTAAACTTTCTACAAGAAACCTGTTCTGATACCACTTGTTGGACAAGTGGCCTCAGAAATTTTAAGAGGGGGGGGGGGGGGAGGTTGAATTAAGATTTCGTTAACTATTCCTAATTAAAAATTTCCCTTACTTAGATATTCCCTAGATTCAATTATTTCTTTAATTATAAGTTGCTCGAATAACAAATAAAGAGAAGTAACCTTAAAGAAATATAAACACAAAGAAAGTAAAAGAGATTAAGGGAAGAAAGAATGCAAAACTGGATTTATACTGGTTCGGCCACAACCTATGCCTACGTCCAGTCCTCAAGCAACCCGCTTGAGATTTCCAGTATCCTTGTATAAATCCTTTACAAGCAATGAACCACAAAGGACTTCCCTCCTTTGTGTTCAGTGTTTACACCAAGAGACAATCCCGCCTCTTACAATGAACTCCAAAGGACCTTCCTCCTTTGTGTTTAGTGATTACAACCAAGAGGTAAATCCCACTTCTTGCAATGAACCCAAAAGGACGTTACTCCTTTGTGTCCAGTGATTTAACCAAGAAGCAAATTCCACTTCTTGAAATTAACCCAAAGGACATTAATCCTTTGTGTCCAGTGTTTCAACCAAGTAGACCGTCTCTTGAAAACTTTTACAACCAAGAGTCGGTCTCTTGAAAAGCTTTTTGTAAGAATGGAGGAGAGGAAGAAAATAGAATAGCACAAGTTTTTGCCAAATGAACTGTCGCAACCTATCCTTTTGCGGGCGAGCAAGGCGAGGCTCACGGGTGCATCTTCCAAAGGAGGAAAATGCGCGGAGTCGCCACCAACGTTTATTTGTGGAAAACGTTGGAAAAACCGAAGGAAACCAGTCATGAAAAATATTTCAGATTCGGGAGTTGTATTTACGTTTGAGGAAGGTATTAGCACCTCTCACGTTTGTCCCAAAGGACAACAGCCTTAAATTAGAATTGTGTGAAATTATGTATTTAAACGTTTATTTCTTTTTAATTTTTGAGGTCGACAAAAGCGAAGCTCTTGCTCCTACGTACCCTCCATCGAAGAGGAAATCAGACCTACGTAGTTCTTTCTAAAGGGTTAATCAAGCGATTCCTTTTACTTGGAAGGTGGTCCTTTTAAGGCGTTGGACCTTAAAATGATCCATTTTTACTTGGTGAGAAAAACTGAGGTATCGAACCTAAAAATCCTTTTTAGTGATTTTTTGCGGACGAGCTTGACTTTGCGAGTTGATTTTAGCCTTAGTTTCACTTTAGTTATTAGTCAATTCAATTAAGAAAGAGAAATCCCAAAGAGAAACATCCGATTGATTTTTTCGGTTTATTTTACTAAAAGATATTTTTTGATTATTACATTTATTATTTTACCTCTTTTTGGTTTCCAACGTGGTTACGGCATGACCGAACGGTCGGATTTCATTTTAACAGAAATTAACGGATATTACAAATCAAATGATCGGTGGAAATTTATTTCATTTTTTGATTAGGCGAGAAAATGACTTAAGTAAATGACTAAAGCACGTCAAAAGGGGGTACGAAAAGTAAATGAAACGAGAATAAAAGTACGCGAAACAAATGGGGACCACCAAGGGTACATAGAATGAATTGAAAAGTTCAATTTCGGGAACTTACCGGTTGAAGACCGAAGAACGACGAAGAACGAATGACGAACGATGAAGAACGGTTGAAAATCTTCACGAAATCACCCACGAAAACGTTACGGAAGCGCCTCGGCTTGGATTTTCTTCACGGAAACAATTTTCCTCACTAATTTTAAGTGATTACGAAGTAGCAGAAGGGCTAAACCCCTTTCTCCTCCACTCCTCCCCCTATTTATAGGGAAAAAGGGGAGGAGCTTGCCACCCAGCTTGCCCAGGCGAGCTAGGTTGCTTCCTCCAGAAGCAACCACCTTCTGGAGGAACATCCTGGAAGGCCCAAGTGGGCTTGATTGCTATTTGCACCCCCTTTTTTACTAAATACACCCCTTTGTTTTTTTTGGTGATTCTTTTTCCGTAATGTTACGAAACTTTACAAATTTTGTAACGATACTTGTTTTCTTTCCGTAAGGTTACGAAACCTTACGGGTCATTTAATTACTCCTTTTTTAGCTTTCGGAATGTTACGGAAACTCACGGATTGCGTAACAATACTTCCTTTTATTTTCCAACATGTTACAGAATTTCACGGATTGCGTAACAATGCTTCCTTTTGATTTCTGGCATGTCTCGGAACTTCACGTATTGTGCAACAAAGGGTGCCAAGTACCTCGAAGTGGTCAAACAAAGGTTGCATGCCATCAAACAATGGTCCCCGGACGAAATTAGGGTATGACAGTTGCCCCTCTTTACTTACCTTTTATCGGAGATAAGAGGAAAGCAAAGATAAAACACTGATTTTGTCCGTCTTCGCCCTTTTCATGATTAGTCTATGAAGACTTCTGTCTCTCCTTCTTCTTTCTCTGCACAATACAAAACAAACACAATCAACAAAAAACACCAATAACATAATATACAGATATACACATGTTTGGCGAAGGAACCAATCGGGAAAATAATAAAAAACCATATTTCCCAGTCGCCGAAGGCTCCCCGCTTGATAACGGAGGACACATGAACAATGCTAGGCAATCAATTCATGGGGCTTCGAATAGGACGGTGGAGGATACACGAACAGCGCTAGGCAATCAATTCGTGGGGCTCTGGACTTGATGGTGGAGGACGCATGAATGACAATCAATTCATGGGGCTCCGGATAAGATTTGAGGCTGGAGGATAGACGAACAGTGTTAGGCAATCAATTCGTGGGGCTCCAGACTCGATGGTGGAGGACGCATGAACAGCGCTAGGCAATCAATTCATGGGACTCCGAATAAGATTTGAGGATGGAGGATAGACGAACAACGCTAGGCAATCAATTCGTGGGGCTCCAGACTCGATGGTGGAGGACGCATGAACAATGCTAGGCAATCAACTCATGGGGCTCCAGATAAAATTTGAGGGTGGAGGATAGACGAATAGCGCTAGGCAAACAATTCGTGGGGCTCCAGACACGATGGTGAAGGATGCATGAACAGCGCTAGGCAATCAATTCATGGGACTCTGAATAAGATTTGAGGGTGGAGGATAGACGAATAGCGCTAGGCAATCAATTCGTGGGGCTCCAGACTCGATGGTGGAGGATGCATGAATGACAATCAATTCATGGGACTCCGAATAAGATTTGAGGGTGAAGGATAGACGAACAGTGCTAGGCAATCAATTCGTGGGGCTCCAGACTCGATGATGGAGGATGCATGAATGACAATCAATTCATGGGGCTCCAGATAAGATTTGAGGGTGAAGGATAGATGAATAGCGCTAGGCAATCAATTCGTGGGGCTCCAGACTCAATGGTGGAGGACGCATGAACAGTGCTAGGCAATCAATTCATACGTATCCGAATAAGATTTAAGGGTGGAGGATAGACGAACAGTGCTAGGCAATCAATTCGTGGGGCTCCAGACTCGATGGTGGAAGACGCATGAACAGCGCTAGGCAATCAATTCATGGGTCTCCGAATAAGATTTGAGGGTGGAGGATAGACAAACAGTGCTAGGTAATCAATTCGTGGGGCTCCAGACTCGATGGTGGAGGATGCATGAATGACAATCAATTCATGGGGCTCCAGATAAGATTTGAGGGTGGAGGATAGACGAACAGCGCTAGGCAATCAATTCGTGGGGCTCCAGACTCGATGGTGGAGGATGCATGAACAGCGCTAGGCAGTCAATTCATGGGGCTCCGAATAAGATTTGAGATTGGAGGATAGATGAACAGCGCTAGGCAATCAATTGGTGGGGCTCCAGACTCGATGGTGGAGGACGCATGAACAACGCTAGGCAATCAATTCATGGGTCTCCGAATAAGATTTGAGGGTGGAGGATAGACGAACAGCGCTAGGCAATCAATTCATGGGGCTCCAGACTCGATGGTGGAGGACGCATGAACAACACTAGGCAATCAATTCATGGGTCTCCGAATAAGATTTGTTGGCAGGACCGAATGGTCCACCGGGTTATTTCACCTAAAAAGGCGAACATGCTTTAGCAAGGAAAAATAAATCATTCGCGAGAGCACCATATCTTAGAGAAACAATATACCCATGCCAAATGTAATTTTCCTTGTAACCGAAAATGAAGGGCAGGATGTCAACATTTAGCTTTTAAATGAACATTCAGGGGAAACGTCGGGTCAAACTGAAAATGGGAAAAAAATCACTCATAGTGTATGAAAACTCACATAGGCAAGTGTTTAACCCTAACCCGAAACCATAGCTGCACCATGACTTTATTTTGCACATGATTTCCTATCGAACCAAAAGATCACACGCACGATCACGGATCAATAGGATTTTCTCGAGGGTAGTGTTTTTGGAGAGGAAGCATGGTGTGTCGATCTTTTCCTCTTTGTTTATGTGGGGCGGGACATCGCCAATCGAGAGCGACTTTGAATGGCAATCCCAAAGGAAGAACTACTTCAAAAATGGATTTTCCTTTTCCGGCAGTCATTTACCCTGCCGAAAATTTATCTAGTCAGAAGATCTTCTGTTCTCTTTCCTGGTTTCCTGTATTGATCGGGAATTATTCTGTTTTTTTCTTCGATCTTTTTTTTTCTTTTTACTTTCTTTCGATCTTCGATCGGGAATCCTTCTTTTCCTTTTCTTTTATTTCTTTTCATTTCTTCCTTTCCGATCTTTGATTAGGAATTTGGGTTTTAGCATTCGTTATTCGCTCTCCCTTGAGGAGATTCTACTATCCTCTTCTTCGGGGGAAAGGATGAGGATTCTTTTCATGGGCCAAGGTTCAAAGTAGCTTAGGGTTGTGTCTCAACATGATCTTTTCATCGCGCGAGCCCGATTTTGATATCTGGGGCAAAACAAATTCGCATGTCAAGGTGTCGGTCTCGGGTTGAATTTCCATATTGTTTCCACGAGGCACGCGTAACATTGATGATTTGGGAACAACGTGCAAAATTAGTCATGGCTACAGCTAGGTGGGTACTCAAGCATCCAGTTTATGGCATTGTGATACTAAGGCTTGGGATTTACACAAGTAGACCCAATATTTCCAAATTATGTTCTTTCATCGGTTCAATGAATCCATCCATTCTTATCTCGGTTATTCCGGAAAATAAACTCTTAGCGTCAATCTCTTGTTTCCAAAAGATATGTTTGCTCTCTACGAATGATTTATGCTTCCTATGATCATAACATGCCAACCTTCGAGGTCTTTCTTTCTTTTTCTTTTTGTTTCATTTTTTTTATGTTCGCAAAAACTATACATCCATCGTTATCTATGAGAAAAGCTTTTTCTATGTACACGTATATTCCTATACACGAAAAACTTTTTCTGTATACACACGCATTAAAAACTCTTTCTCTTTATATCAACACGGTTTATATAAAAACTCTATTCCTGTTAAAAGATTTCTTCTTTTTTTTTCTTTTTCAACATACACTCGTGGTTTTACACAAAAATTTCTTTATATACACTCATTGCTCACACACATTATTTATACACACACAAAATCTTTCCATACACTTTTTAGATACAAAAACTCTTTTCTTTTCTTTATAGATACGACATTTGTTCACAACGCCTCTTTCTTTTTCCATTCATGATTTTGTTTGTTTTATTTTAGGACGACGTTCCTATAGGAAAACTCTACAAGGTTTCGGAATTCCAACAAACATTATCGTCGATAACGAAATAAGCACTAACACAACAGTCCAAACAAAATGTATGCACAAAACAAAAGACGATAAAAAAAACAAAAACAAACGTTAGTCCCTCAAGTCATAGAAACAAGATAACATACAAATGATAAATGATGGAACATACGAATTTGGGGATCCCACGGTCATGTGGCTCCGCATGCCACCGGACTCTTGGGTCACGGTAACAAAAGGTGGGGTGGTCAACAAAAGTAGGGCTTTTGCTCCTACGTATCCTCAATTTGTGATGAGGAACTCAGACCTACGTAGTTCTTGATAACTGTGAGACTAAAATAGTCTTGATGTTTTCTTCACTAAAATGCTAACATGCATTAGTAAAGACACAAAACTTCCAACTGATCAGAGCAATATATTCTTTTTTGGATGAAAAACAACGTGTCTATCGAGGAAGGAGAGTATGCTGATGAAATTTTCTCATAACCATGAATGAGATTTCATTTCTAAATGACCATTTAGAGGAAATACTGGCTCCAACAAAAATAGAAGAAAATCACTCAAAGTGTATCAACCTCACACGGATAAGTGTTTTATCCTAATTCTGAACCATAGATATGTCATGACTTGATTTTGCAAATTATTTCCTATCAAATCAAAGATTACATGCATGATCATGGATCAATGGGACTTTTTTCTTGGGAATGGTTTGTTTTCTTGGTGGGAAATTTGGCTTTGAGTGTTTTTGGCCTTTTCCTTTTCTGTTTTTGTTTAGTGTGAGGCGAACAAGTCACCGACACATAGGATTTTGGTTGGCAATCAAAGGGAGAGGACCACTTTAGGTCGTGGTTTCCTTTCCTTTCTCGTTTACTTGGTGACAGATCTGTATTGTTCAGATGTTGTCTGGTCCAAAGACCTTTCTGCATATTTCTTCTATTTTCTTTCGATCCTTGATCGAGAATTTTCTTTCTTTTTTGCTTTCTCCCCTTCTTTTGATTGGGAATTTTCTTTCTTTTTTGCTTTCTCCTATTCTTTGATTGGGAATTTTCTTTTTTTCTTTTTTTTTGTTTTCTTATGGTGAGTTGGGACTTTGGCTCAAGGCTTGTAGAACGGCTAGACATGATATATGTCAGGTTTTGGCCAGCGGTTCGGGGATAAAAGGGTTGTCCCACATTATTTCCATGATACACATGCAACAATGATGATTAGGAAATTTTATGCAAAACTGGTCATGCATGCACCCATGTGGACACTCAAGCATCAAGTTTTTATGGTCATGTGACACTAGGGATTAGGATTCATTTTCCCTATTTAAGTCAACCCAGTGTTTCCAAAATATGCTCCTTTATCAATTTATGCATTCATCCGAGTCCATTTTGGGCGTTCGGGAAAATTTTCACAGCATTCACTCTTCAGGTGTATCACACACATTTTCTTTCAAAAACTGGTTATGATCAGTGAATTTTTCAAAGAAAAGCTGTAAGTTATCTTTTTTCAAAAGCATGTTGGTTTTTTTTTTCAGCTAGACAACTTATTTTTCTGTTTTCTGTTTTTTTTTCATGAGGTATTTTGCTACCTAAACATATGTATATTTTTGTGTGGTATTTTTGCTATATAGATGCATATCCCAGGCATTTTCACTACCTAAACACACAAACATATATTTTGTGAGGTATGACTGCCCTCCAAGCTTATGCTTGTTTTATTTAAATTCCTAGGATCATGAGCAACTAGGTGTGTCCTACTATGACTTGAGAAACAAAAGTGATCAAATAACAAACAGAGATTTAAAAGGTACTAGGTTGCCTCCTAGTAGCGCTTCTTTAACGTCTTGAGCTGGACGCATGATGACTTGTCGGCCACGGACCTAGTACTTTGCTTACCTTTGGCTTTGGACTTGGTCGCCTATTGGTCAGCCATGTGTCGTAGGCAACGCTCTAACCTTTTTGTGGATGAGCTTAGGTGAACTTTAGAGGTGGTGGTGGTGTACTTGTTGCCCGCTGTCAGCCATCCCCAGGTAGCTGTGGTATCTCGCCCCGCGCCTGCCCGGGGGCGTAGTACTTCTTGATGAAAGCCCGGTTAATGGGGGGCCTAATGACCTTGTTGGGGGTGACAGGTGCTTCGTAGAACTGACAAAGGCTCGTAATCAAAGCTGGAAACCTCAAGACCCTGTTGGACTTCTTCGGATCCACTGGTTGTCTTACGGGCGCGATCCCTGCAGACAATAGATGACATCAGAAATCAGTTGAGAGAAGTGCATACTTACCTATGTCATGATGGTATGACCTTGCTGGGGGGGACTGACAGAGGCCCGTAACCAGAGCTGGAAACTCAGGGCCCTGTTGGGCTCCTCCGAGTCCACTGGGTGTCTTGTGGGCGCAACCCCTGCAAATAATAGATGACATCAGAAATCAGTTGAACCATATGCATACTTACCTATGTTGGGACGGCACAGACCAACTGATACTTCCGCAGGGGGAGATCAGCATTGCGGTCGCTAAGCAGAATGTTGCTAAGTGGCAACGTCATCTATATCTATGTATAGTGGTCATGTTGGTGCGCATGATCCGCACTCGTTTCTTTGTAGCGGCACGGGTGAAATCTTGCCTCGGTATGCATAGTAGCTGCGTGATAGCTTCCCTTTCTGGTTATGCTAGCACAGTTGGTCGCTCCTCCAGGATCAGAGGGTGGCCCAGGAACGGATAAAAGGAAACTACTCGCCCCTTAATCGAGAGCGCAAGTCTCGATTAAGCATTAAGGGCAGAGGACCTTAAATTCTCTTAAGGTGTGGCTATGGAGCCCACTGAAAGTGAGAACGCGTAGCCCTCTAAAGGTGGGGACGTGTCACCTTTTGAAGGCGAGGGCGTCCAGCCCTCTAAAAGTGAGGGCGTGCAGCCCACTAAAGGAGAGGGTGTGCAGCCCTTTGAAGGCAAGGACGTGCAACCCTCTAAAGGTGAGGGCGTGTAGCCCTCTGAAGGTGAGGGCGTGCGGCCCGCTGATGGTGAGGGCGTGCAGCCCTCTGATGGCGAGGACGTGTAGTCCTCTGATGGTGAGGACGTGCAGTCCTCTAAAGGTGAGAGCATGCAGCCCTCGGAAGGCGAGGACGTGCAACCCTCTAAAGGTGGGGGTACTAGTACCCAAGGGTCCACCCTTATGAGAAAGCAAGAGATTGACTCATTGAGAGGGCCGATCATCCCAAATTCAAAAGATTAGATGTAGGAAATCTATGCAGTTAACATGATTTTTTATGGATGCAGATGCATGCAACCTTTATCATGAAATTTGGTAAATGCGGACTTCATTTGAAACAATGCAATGTAATGGAAAGTTGTACGATGTTCATGACATTCTTTCCCTATTTTGTGATTTTGATTTTGATTAAAAAAATTTTGGAAAAGACAGATTGACTGTCCTTTTGAAAGAGGTGATAATTCATGCAACCTTATCCTATCTTTGCAAATCTCTCCGGGAACTCCCTCAGAGTGTTCGTTCTGTTTGATTTAGTCACTTGACCATTTTAGAGTGACGACAATGGAGCCATTTGACGTTTAATAAATCCATTGAAATTCTAGGGTTTGTCCCCTTTTTTTTTTTGTTAAAAACATCGACGGGTGAGAACTTTTGATCTGCCCCTATGTTCACTTGAGGCTCATGCACGATGGCCCTCATTGCCCCAGTGTAAGGCTTTGAGGTACCAATTGCTATCTTTCGTCATGACCTTGCAGCTGGGAACCTATTGGGTGAGAACTTCTAATCTGCCCCTAGGTTCGCTTGTGGTTTTTGCATGGTGCCTTTCATTGCCCCAGTGTAAGGCTTTGAGGTACCAATCGTTTTTCTTTCGTCATGACCTTGTAGCAGGGAACCTATTGGGTGAGAACTTCTAATCTACCCCTAGGTTCGCTTGAGGTTCATGCACGGTGCTCCTCATTGCCCCAGTGTGAGGCTTTGAGGTACCAATCATTGTCTTTTGTCATGACCTTGTAGCAGGGAACCTATTGGGTGAGAATTTCTAATTTGCCCCTAGGTTCGTTTGAGGTTTATGCATGGTGCCTTTCATTGCCCCAGTGTAGGGCTATGAGGTAACCATCGTTGTCTTGTTTTCACAACCTCGTAGTGAGGAAGAATGAAAGAAGCATTTGATTCTTGCAAAAATAATTTTCCAAGGACAAGAAATAGTTGAAGGATTTTTTTCAGTTGATGGATTAAGTCAAATGACTCCTATGTAGAAGCAAGACGTTTTCATGTTTTGATGATGTCAAAGGATCAAGTGCTTCTAAGTTTTATTCAAGACAAGAATCCAAGAACCCAAGAAAATCAAGATATATGATCAAGTTGATCTCTAGAATCTTAGGAAGAAGTTTCCAAATTGAAAAAGCAAAAGGTTTGACCAAAGAATTCTATCTAAATCATTTCAAATTGAGATTTACTCTCTGGTAATCGATTACCAGCAGCTGAAAATGTTTATAACAGTCACTAGAAATTTGAATTCAAAATTTATAATGTGTAATCGATTACACATGGATGGTAATTGATTACCAGCAGTTTATTGAACGTTTTAATTCAAATTTTAAAGCCTATAATCGATTACACAAGTCTCGTAATCGATTACCAGAGGGGATTTTCAGAAAATAATTTCCAAGAGTCACATCTATTCAAATGGTTTATGAATGGCCATCAAAGGTGACTTGGAAACACGAATTTAAAGAGAGTTTTCATTGCCCAAAAAGTTTCATCCCCTCAAAAGATTAAGAGAGTTTTTCTGAACTGAAATGTCTTATCCTCTCAAAAAGATTCCTTGGTCAACCACTTGCATATTCAATAAGGAATTTTGATTGATCTTCATTGTACAATCTATCTTTTTTAAGAGAGATTTCTTCTTCTCTTCTTCTTATTTCTGAAAAGGGATTAAGAGACCGTGGGTCTCTTGTTGTAGAGGATTCCTGAACAAAAGGGAAGGGTTGTCCCTGTGTGGTTCAGACTTTGTAAAAGGAGTTTTACAAAGAGAGTGGAAAATCTCAAGCGGGTTGCTTGAGGACTGGAAGTAGGCACGGGAAGTGGCCGAACCAGTATAAATCAAGTTTGCATTGCTCTCTTCCCTTAAACTTCTTTTATTTATTGCTATTTATCTTTTGCTTTAAAGAAGTCTATTTTGAATTGTCTTTTGAGTAATTCATGTTAAGGGTGCATTATTAATCCAAAAAGAGAGAGTGAAAGTTTAATTGGGGAATAGTCTTTGTATCTTAATTCAACCCCCCCCCCCCTTCTTAAGATAACTGAGGCCATTTGTCCAACATCCTATTCTTGATAACTCACTTCTCTCTAAAAAGACAAACTTTTCGGAATGATAAAATGAGGTCACATGAACGTCTTGAAAACACAGTCAATCAAATGCTTTTTTATCTTTCTCTTTTTTGAACCCCTGTTTTTTTAATTTTGAAACTTATTTGTTTTGAACTTTACTCGTTGTTTTACAGCACCCCCACCAACGTGCAAGACGAGTAATCTCTGATTGAACGGTCTTGGAAGTCAACACTCAGGAACGTAGGTCGTTTTGAGCAAACAAATCAATGGCTCGCACCCATATTCCAGTGGAAGCAAAGATGTAATTATGAGAGGATGAGGGACAAATATGCCAAATTTATCCATTGATTTAGCGTTGTAACTGTGGTTAATAATGGCATAAACTTGAAAATCCTGATGAGTCATTAGAGACATCTAACAATAGCTTTCAAAATTGCCCCATGTGTGGTGTCGCTTGTCAATGTTTCAACAAGCGATTCTCCTCAAATTTCAGCCAGCCCGCATCAATTGGACCTTGCACCTTACGCTTCAGGGCCCTACAATGCTCAAAGGAATTCCCCGGGGCTTCTCCATGACAAGCACACGTTGCGTTCGAGTCGTTTTTTCGGAGAAATGGAGGTTGAGGAACCTGGGTTGGGGTTATGGCTATCATTGAATCATCGAGTGGATATGGGAGCAAGTCATCATAGGACACCGGAATTAGGGTGAATTCTATAGGCCTTTTCGCTGCGAAATTCCTTCCTTCGTTGGTGTTTTGGTTCGTTCTAAAGGTGGTGTTCGTGATTGGAAGTGTGGTAGACAGGCTTTTTGGTTGATTTAGGGACGACCTTTGTGGATAACTGGGTGGTGGGTAAGGAGAAGGTTTGTTATTGGCTAAGTAATGACATTGTTGGGTTGGTGGGAAACTTGGCTGTATAAGAATGGCAATCACAGCATAGGTTTCTCCCTCATTCTCACCCTCTTCATTTGCCCCAGTTTTTTTTTTTTTTTTGCATTTATCAAAGCATGATGATCAAATTTGCCTCTTTTTAGACCCACTTCGATCATTTCGCCAGTGAAGACCAAATACACAAAGCTTGAAGGCGTGTAACTCACCATTTTCCATAATAGAACACTAGTAAAATGTCTACTATCATTGTTATTATTTCTTTCTTCGTCATTGAGGGAAACACTTGGGCTACCAGATCCCTCCACCTTTGGGCATATTCTTTGAAGGATTTATGCTCCTTTTTGCACATGTTCTATAGTTGCATCCTATCTAGAGCCATATCAGAATTGTACTGACACTACCTAACTAAGGCAACCATTAAGTCCTTCCATGAATGGACTAGAGAAGGTTCCAAGTTAGTGTACTAGGTAACAGCTACCCTAGTAAGACTTTCTTAGAAGAAATGTATCAGCAGTTCCTCATCTTTTGCGTATGCCCCCATCTTCCGACAATACATCTTTAGATGGTTCTTGGGGCAAGTAGTCCCCTTGTACTTGTCAAAGTCCAGCACCTTGAACTTAGGAGGGGTGATGATATTGGGTACTAGGAACAACTCTTCTAGGTTAGCAAAGGCATAATCTTCACCTCCTTCAATGGCCCTGAGCCTTTCCTCTAGATGATCCAACTTTCCCATTTCTGCCATAGCATGAGGGTTTTTACTTGTTGTGGAATGCAAGAGGTGTGGTTGTGGGTGATACTGAGGGCCCTCCAAAGTGCTTCACAGGGGTATACCAACAACTGCTTGTCCTTCAGTGGCATATCCGAGGCAAGGCCCGAAGTCGGCTAGATTGTGGTGGGGAATTTCATGTGTCTCCCCCGTGGTTTAAGAGACATATGCATGATAAGTTTGAGGTTGTTGGCTCTCAATGAGTATAGAAGTGGAGTTATTGACATTCTCATTGGGAGTGTGCACCACATTGGGTGGTGTAAGTTGGGAGGCAAGCCGTATGGCGGGAAGGCGTGCTTGTTTTGAATTTGCACATCATGGGGTCGTCCGTACTTCCCAAATCTTTGCCCACCATATCTGAGGTTGGATGATTCATTTGGTTGAGATCAGATGGGGACGTCGGGTTCACCTTAGCAACAACGCTGGTAGTGGCAACTGCAATCGCATTGGCTTCCATTATCTTCTTCATGCTCATCATGGCCTCCATCATTGCGGCCATTTTCTCTTTCATGGCCTCCTATGTCGGCCTCCATCTGCTCTTGCACCTCCTCTACTTCACCCATTACTCTTTCTCTAGCGCAGGTTCGGTAAGGGCACTGTAAAGCGTGTTCTTTTCTTTTTTATAACAAGGATTAAGTTCTTTTTTTTTCAAGGAAATAATGCAATGAGCAATGCAACCAATGAACAACATGGATGTATGCGAATGATGCACAGTTGAAGTATTGTGAATTTTTACGCAGGATATGGGGTTGAATCAATTTAGATTTTCAACATGGTCCATGACATCTTCGTCAAGGTAAAACTGGAAGTAACAGGGACATCGACAGTCCTAAATGTGTTTGGCAGTAGACGAAGCAGCGATGTAACACGATCCATCTTTTGCCCCAATTTTTTGCAAGATGGTTACTTCCATATTTCAACTTGACTCGATGAACCTTTTCGTAAAAGCACGAGCTTGGTTCAACCCCATAACCCAGGGAATGACAATTTTGATCGCCAATACTTCAACAACATTTCATAGGGATGAAAGACTCGGGAATACGCATACTATGCATGGAAAATGTAATTATGAGATTGAGATGCCCAAAGAGACCTCCTTTCTTAGTTAACCATGCATTAGGTACCATGCTCAATCATTTTGTTTTGTTGTTTGTGTTTTTTTTATTATTTTAGAAATGGGTTTATGATCCCAACATGGTTGGCTCATGGTACCTAACACATGCAACTAAGAATGCATCATGAATTTTCATGCTTCCCTTTTTTTTGTTTTTGTTTTGTAGAGGAAAACACAAGGATCATGCATGAGCAAACATGAAAACAAAAGGTATGCAATTTGTAGATCAAAAAAAGACAGTTGAACACATATGCATGATGATGCAATGACTCATGCAAAATGTGACGCTGGAATATGATAACAGAAAAATGCAGGAACAATATGTTCATTATGATGCCTTGAAGAGATGCTTATGCGATGCATGATATGAATGCATTTACAGACACGAGAGCCCAGAAAATCATCTCTTCTTACTTGCGCATTCGAGGACGCAGTGCCCCATGTGTGCAGTTTAAGAAGGTGATATAGATCTTCCGGCTTCCCATGACAAAAGATGAGACCAACATACAACGCGTGCGCGACGACATGATGTAGATGCGCAAAAGCATAACACAGGGATGCATAGAGCACGACAATATCCACAAATAATTACAAGCAAAGGCGTACATGACATTTAGGACTACATGCATGGCAGTGTTTAAAACGGCACGCAGCGTGTTTGCTCCGTGCCCCTATTTTAGGGACCTATAGGATAATATCTAGGGGTCTCTAATAACTTCTCCCAATGATCCATATCTCACATGGCTGTTTTCTAGAGGTATCATCACTCAAGATAATAATATTGCAGCGGTATGAAATACCAGCGACAACACATTATAAAGAGAGAAAGCTCTAGACGAGGTTTCACTATTATCAAGCATGTCGGAGACCTAGCATGACCATAGATCCACCTCCCATGGACCCGGGTATAGGGCCCCTTTTTTACTCAAACCCGTGGGTGCTTAGAATGCAGTGTAAAAATGTGGAAAAGACAACATTTATTATATTTACACAGTTCAAAAAAAAATGCACACACAAAGTTTCACAATTCCACACTTTCCTAAAATAGGCCTAACTCACAAAAATAGTCCCCAGTGGAGTCGCCAACTGTCGCAACCTACCCTTTTGCGGGCGAGCGAGGCGAGGCTCACGGGTACGTCTTCCAAAGGAGGAAAATGCGCGGAGTTGCCACCAACGTTTATTTGTGGAAAATGTCGGAAAAACCGAAGGAAACCGGTCATGAAGAATATTCCAGATTCAGGAGTTGTATTTACGTTTGAGGAAGGTATTAGCACCTCTCACGTTTGTCCCAAAAAACAACAGCCTTAAATTAGAATTGTGTGAAATTATGTATTTAAACTTTTATTTCTTTTTAATTTTTGAGGTCGACAAAAGCGAGGCTCTTGCTCCTGCGTACCCTCCATCGAAGAGGAAATCAGACCTACGTAGTTCTTTCTAAAGGGCGAATCAAGCGATTCTTTTTACTTGGACGGTGCTCCTTTTAAGGCGTTGGACCTTAAAATGATCCATTTTTACTTGGTGAGAAAAACTGAGGTATCGAACCTTAAAATCCTTTTTAGTGATTTTTTGCGGACGAGCTTGACTTTGCGAGTTGATTTTAGCCTTAGTTTCACTTTAGTTATTAGTTAATTCAAATAAGAAAGAGAAATCCCAAAGAGAAATGTCCGATTGGTTTTTTCGGTTTATTTTACTAAAAGATATTTTTTTATTATTATATTTATTATTTTACCTCTTTTTGGTTTCCAACGTGGTTACGGCATGACCGAACGGTCGGATTTCATTTTAACAGAAATTAACGAATATTACAAATCTAATGATCAGTGGAAATTTATTTTATTTTTTGATTAGGCGAGAAAATGACTTAAGTAAATGACTAAAGCATGTCAAAAGGGGGTACGGAAAGTAAATGAAACGAGAATAAAAGTACGCGAAACAAATGGGGACCACCAAGGGTACATAGAATGAATTAAAAAGTTCGATTTCGGGAACTTACCGGTTGAAGACCGAAGAACGACGAAGAACAAACGATGAATGATGAAGAACGGTTGAAAATCTTCACGAAATCACCCACGGAAACGTTACGGAAACATTACGGAAGCGCCTTAACTTGGAATTTCTTCACGGAAACAATTTTCCTCACTAATTTTAAGTGATTACGAAGTACCTGAAGGGCTGAACCCCTTTCTCCTCCACTCCTCCCCCTATTTATAGGAAAATAGGGGAGGAGCTTGCCACCCAGCTCGCCCAGGCGAGCCAGGTTGCTTCCTCCGGAAGCTACCGCCTTCTGGAGGAACATCCTGGAAGGCCCAAGTGAGCCTGATTGCTATTTTCACCCCTTTTTTACTAAATACAGCCCCCTTTGCTTTTTTTGGTGATTCTTTTTCCGTAACGTTACGAAACTTTACGAATTTCGTAACGATACTTGTTTTCTTTCCGTAAGGTTACGGAACCTTACGGGTCATGTAATTACTCCTTTTTAAGCTTTCGGAATGTTACGGAAACTCACAGATTGCGTAACAATACTTCCTTTTGATTTCCGGCATGTTACAGAATTTCACGGATTGTGTAACAATGCTTCCTTTTGATTTTTGGCATGTCTCGGAACTTCACATATTGGGCAACAAAGGGTGCCAAGTACCTCGAAGCGGTCAAACAAAGGTTGCATGCCATCAAACAATGGTCCCTGGACGAAATTAGGGTATGACATGAACTTTTCTAAACAAAGAAAGTTTTGAACAAAAACTCTTAGAAAGATGTTGTGAATCAGTGTATTGAAATTCAGGCCATGGTCACATATTTATAGCCATTTGATGGCTCTTGAAGAAACCATGTTAAAAATTGTGACTTGACAATTTCTTCAAAACCAGTTACTTTAAAAGTTGTGACTCTTAGAAATTTCTTTAAAAACCAGTCCTTTAAAAATTGTGACTCTTGGTAATTTATTTTTCAAAACCAGTTATTTTTCATTGGTAATCGATTACCATATTGGTGTAATCGATTACGCAGTTTATTTTATCAAATGTTGTGACTCTTCATGTTGAGGTTTGAAATTCAACGTTCCGAACCACTGGTAATCGATTACACTATTTTGAAAATATTTTATCAACAGTTGTGACTCTTGAAGTTTGAACTCCAACGTTTAAAAACACTGGTAATCGATTACTGCTTTGTAAATAAGTTATAAAACTGTTTTGGGCTTCTGGTAATCGATTACAATAAGGTAGTAATTGATTACCAAAGTGTAAAAACTTTGGTAAAAATATTTCTTGAAAAATTCTCTTGGACAATTTTGTGTTGTTCAATCTTTTCTTTGAAAAATTCTTTTTATACTTATCTTGATGTTTTTCTTGAGGTTCTTGCATATCTTGAGTCTTCTCTTAAATCTTCTTGATTCTTTAATTTTGTTTGAATGAATCTTTAATAATATTTGGCATGATCAAAATAATCTTGGAAGGTTTGCTTCTACAATATATATATATATATATATATATATATATATATATATATATATATATATATATATATATATATATATATGTCACTGTTATGAAAATGACCTTTTACGTCAGCTTTTTTAGACATACGATGTCGGTTCATACCGACGTCTTAGCAAACATCATAAAAGGTCTAAGTGTCTACAATGACAGTTCCTTACCTGTCTTAGAATGTGACAAATTCTAAGATAGTTTTCGAAACAAGACCATCTTGGAATATGACACATTCTAAGACGGTTTCAACACCAAAACTATCTTACAATGTGGCACATTCTAAGAAGGTTTTCAAAATGAGACCGTCTTAGAATGTGTGATATTCTAAGATGGTTTTTCGACATAACCATCTTAGAAAGTGTTTTTTTTTAAATGTCATTTTTTTTCGTTGCCAACTATATTGCAATTCAGACCAATACATTTTTATTAAATGATAGCTAATAATTTCTTAGTCATGTGCAACAAAAGAAAACCCTTTATATACTAGAACTTTTCATTAACCTAATGAACAAGCAATGTGCATATACAATTACTACTATATATGATTTAAAATCAACTTGCAAAGTGAGTTTGACTTTGCAAGGCTCAATATACCAGCCCAATAAGCTCCAATGAGCTAAATATCGATCCCTATGCCTCAACTATAGACCTGCAGGATCATTTATAGGCTTTGCCATCTCAACCAATCTCTTGTCTCCTTCTATACCATAGCAAAGGAGTGCATTCTCTCGAGCATCCATCAACCCATGATCTGAAGCTAAGTTTACCACCTATGTAAACATATAAAATACAATCATTATCATCATTCATAACAAATAGGTGAAAACATCCTTGGACAGAGTTGAGTGAAATAAGTTATGCAAACTCTCAAAATAAGCATGACCATTTCCTTCATGAAAGTAACTACACAACTTGTCAATCAAGGATTCATAAGCTTCCTGACTAGAAAGATGAAATCCTAACCAGACAAATTTCATGGTCATTAAAAGGTCCAGTTCTAAGTGCATTAGCAAGATCAACAATGAGATCATGCATATCCTCACTTCCCACGAATATATGTACAAGATCTTCAGTTAGACCTCTAGCCTTGCAAAAAGCAACAGGTATGCTGCATTTGACATAAAGCATGGCATGCTAATAAGGGACTTCACACTCCCTGCCAACAACAAAAAATGACAAGGTCAACAGGGTTAGGGTCAACCTCTCCACATGATTATTCACAGGAAGACATGAACATTGTGTAAAAGTGTTCTAGAAAACTAAGCACGTAGTTCCATCTTCCCAATGCACAAAACCCAAAAGATGGAGTTTTGTTACTTTTGTGCTCTACACCTCGGAATGAGAGAATATCTGTTGAACCATGTACTTAAATATGTCCTAAATTGAATGAGGGGTTAACTTCTGTATGAAATATTGTTAAAGGAGTTGTTCATCTTCAAAATCAGAAGTATAAAGTCAATCATATAAGAGACTATGAAAGACATTCAAGAATGTGAATATGTCAATAATATGAAGCAGAACCCAAATCACCAAGCACACAAGCAAATGTTGAAAATTCATTAAATATTGAAGCAAATGACTTGTGATTTGGAAAAGAGGGATACTCATATTCTGTCTACAAAACTAAACTAATTCTAACAACTAAGAAACTATCAAAATGAAAACTAGACTATGAAAGGATTTTTCTTTAAAATAAAAAGATAAAATTTGTAATTGATAAAATTTTAAATTTGAAACCCTATTCCTAACATGAATACATGTATTCAATGACTATAATATGCTTATCCCAATAGGTAAAGTCAACTATATGGAACACACAAAGCCATTGCTTTAGTTAAAAATCAAATAATCAAGGATATTATCTACCATGAGATCCCTTTTAATCAATTCCTCATATGTCCTTTTTGATTTCCCTCTCCTTTTCTCAGGAATAAAAGCCATTCGAAGTATTCTCGTCACTAATTCTTTCAGTGGCCTTATTTTCATGTTTCCAATGCACTTAACAAATGTTTCGCTTTTTTTTCTTAATAGGTGTCACAGTCACTCTAATATCTCCTCGTTCACAATCAAACTTTTGACATGAATCCCTATTCCCTAATTAAAATAACCCTTAATGTCACTGTCTCTCTAAATTCATTTTATGTATCTTCTTCATTCTTATGAACTTATTACATGAAATACAATAGATTGAACTTTAGGTACTCTGTGACACCCTCTACCCCGACATATATATAAATAAATAAAATGTATAAAAAAATTGATAAAAAAAATCATGTGGATAAAAGGTTCACATTCACTTCACTATTACCAAATAAAACTTATTAAAATATATTTGGCTCAAAACAAGGCCGTCAAAATTTACAAAATATTTTGTTAAATCAGTGAGGTAAAATAAAATAGACTAACATCATGCAATTAATATAAAAACTTACGTCTCAATATCACATCTTATCATAGCATTATGTCCTGACGTCCTTTAGCACAAGATTCCTTAAAGTAATTCACCTTGTCATCTGCTCCCCCGAACACAAAGTTCAAGATCATCACAGGATCCATACACAAATAACACACGGGGAGTGAGATATCACATTCCTAACTAATAGAGAAACAAGACAACTATATACACATATCATATAAATGAGATACAACTTACATAAACATAACTCACGTAATTCCACCACTTTATCATTTAAAATTCAATTTTCAATCATCAATCACATTACACATGAATCACACAATCCAATCAAGACATAATAACACATCAATTTCATAATAAACAATTAACAAGCGTTATGCAACAGCTATGCTAAGACTCAAGCCTATATGCAATGTGGTACCAAGTTAGTGAAAAATCACCCTAGGGCGCTTAGGAGTACATAACAAGACACACCACAACATGGGTATGTTAGGTTACTCTCACTAAGTAAAGTCATAGGGAGACCAATCAGGGTCACCCTATTTTTGCGAGAATGCTCCAACCATGTGAGATCAACACAGGCTTAAAGGAGCACTCAAACCGGGTATACTCCCATGGCCTACACTCTGAAGAGTCCGTTAGGGTCTCTCCCTCCTGATTCAGGTCCAACCCCTAAAATTTTTTGCATGCAGACACTTCTCATGAATTATACAATACCCATGACCTCACACTCATGTTTTAAACACGTTCAACACAATTGCACTACAATTTAACACTGGTTCCTAAATTGGAAATCTACACTTTTCCTTTAACATTGCACATCAACACTTTTCTAAAGATAAACACTGGTCGGGTTATTGTATAATTCATAGCTCACAACACAAATAATGTTACATCAAGTGTTACTCACACACTTATTCACAAGTAAAACTCATGTTCACAATTTCACATCTCATAATATCACAATCCACCATCACATGTTTACATGTATATCATAGATTAACATATGTTCAACTTCGCACTTGTACTAAATTTCAATAACAATATTATAATCCCAAAGCAACATGTTATTCCATAATTCATCACAAATTCAATTTATAGACACAGCTCATGAATTATACAATACCCACAACCTCACACTCGTGTTTCAAACACGTTTAACACATTGCGCTAGAATTTAACACTGGTTCCTAACTAGGAACCTACACTTTTTCTTTAACACTACATATAAATACTTTTCTCAATATAAACACTGGTCGGGTTATTGTATAATTCATAACTCACAACTCCATACACACATGTATTTCACCATTCATCACAAGTTCAATTTATCACATACTCACAATTTGAATCACCATTTCATAATCTCAATATAACAATTTATACAAAAGGTTTATCACAACATGGGGAGTAAAACCCCTCAAATAATTTCACACAATTATATCAAAATCAATTAATCAAAATCATAGGTATAAAAAATTAAAACACCAAGAGAACTCTATTTTATCAACCAATTTGCATCAGGACATCAATATTTTAGTCACAATCATAAATGAAAAATTATAATTCAATAAACATCCCAAAATAAACCCCAATTTAACCCTCTAAGGATCCCTACAGATGTTCATTCTAACTCAATTGCGATAAACTCATGCCTTACCTCTAAGCGGGCTCACGTGTGTATTGTGACAACAATAACGACATCTCTAGCGGTTTCATGAGATTCCTCAAGTTTTTCCTCTAACTGCTCTGATAGGGTTCCCAAATGTTAGAGAGAAGAAGAAGCGATTGAAGCCTCCATTTTGTATTGTCTTTGTGCGATTTTGTTTCCTCTCTCCATGGATATAATTTTAAAAAATCCCAACAGTAAAGGTGTACGAAATTGAATTTTGAACCACATATTGAAATTTCACGATAATCCGACGGTTAACAAGTTTGAGATCGTAGTTTTACCGAAATGGTTTTAGGTTTCTGTGGGAAAAGAAAAATCTACGATGCAAAGCGTATTTCTCTCAGCTCCAACATGTTTTCAAAATTCCCAATGGTGAGAATGTTCAGAAATGAGTTTCGAACCTGGTAACCAAATTTCATGACACTCCAATAGTGAATGAGTCTGAGATCATCATTTTTCTGAGACAGGTTTGGTGGTATGCGAGAAAAAAAAGGATTTTGGGAGGAGGAAGAGAAGGGAAAACGAAATTGAGAGGAAGAAGATGCATCGTCAGTATGAAAAATGACCAAACATGTCTCTATTTATACCTAGGGTATTTATAACTTATTATTTACTCTATTTATTTATTTTTATTATTTTATAAAAAGAAATTCTATTTTATTTCCTATCAAATAAATAAATAAATAACTTTTTTCTTAATTTCTCTCCAGCAATTATTTTAATTAATAAAGTTATTTCTCCTTATTTATTTAATTGTAAAAACTTCATCATTTTTCTAAAAATATATTTATTTATAAATACAATCGTTTTTTAAATTAGTCTATGAAAAATGGGATGTTACATACTCAAAAAGTTCTAGGGGTATTTTGCTTAGAAGATAGTTAAACTAGTTGCATTCTGTGACACCCTCTACCCCATACATATATTTACTAATAATAAAAGGAAAAGAAATTATAATTAATTAAAAGTTCTTAAAACACATTTAAATAAAATCCTTTCAAAATGGTAAAAGACTCACATTCACTTTTTCACATCATAATAAAGCGTGTCCAAATAAATAATAAAATCATCTCGACTCCAACAAGGTCGTCCAAGACTTCAAGAAATTAATATAGAAACCTATACCCCAATATCACATCCTATTAGAGCATTGTGTTCCCGCGTATTCTAGCATGAGTTTCTCTATAACCATTCACCTAACCATCTGCTCCCACGAACACAAAGTTCGAGATCGTCACAGGATCCAAATACAAATAACACATAGGGAGTAAGTTATCACATTCCTAACTAATAGAGAGAAACAAGACAACTAGATATACATATCATGTAAATGAGATACAACTTACTTAAGCATAGCTCACGTAATTCCACCACTTTATCGCGTAACATCACATCACAACACAACATGTCTCATTCATTTTCACATCATTAACATATTCAAATATCAAAACACAATATCACTAAATCAATCAATATCAATAAATACAAAAGCGTTATGCAACAGATACACTAAGACTCAAGCCTATATGCAATATGATACCATGTCAGTGAAAAACCACCCTGGAATGCTTAGGAGTACATAACAAGTCAGACCACACAATAGGTATTCAAAAATCCGATAGAAAAGTTTTTTGTAGTAAATTTTTATAGTAATAGCATAAAATGAAGGTTCTTCACATTTCACATTATTAGTTTCGGACTAAAAACTAAGGATCAATTAAAATCGGAATATGGTAAATTGGTTTCTTAGAATTCATAAAGGAGATTTTATATTTCTAGAATTCAATTAGATGCCAAATCTATAAATATACTTTTTGTGGTTGTATGTCAGGTCACTCTCACTAAGTGAAATCATAAGGTGACCAGTCAGGGTCACTCCGTTTTACGAGAATGCTCTAACCATATGGGATCAACATAGGCTTAAAGCACTCAAATCGAGTGTCTTGACCCCTAAGTCCTAGACTCTAAAGAATCCATTAGGGCCTCACCTTCCTGATTCAGGTCCAACCCTTAAAACAATTTTTTTACACACAGACACTGCTAATGAATTATACAATACCCATGACCTCACACTCGTGTTTCAAACATGTTTAACACATTGTGCTACAATTTAACACGGGTTCCTAACAAGGAAACCTACATTTTCCTTTTAACACTGCATATAAACACTTTTCTCAAGGTAAACACTAGTCGAGTTATTGTATAATTCATAGCTCACAACACAAGTATCATCACATCAAGTGTTAAACACATACTTATTCACAACCAAATCTCATGTTCACAATTTAACATCTCATAATGTCACAATCCACCATGACATGTTTATGTGTATCTCACAAATTAACACATGTTCAACTTTGCACTTATACTCAATCTCAATAACAATATTGTAATTTTAAAGTATCATGTTATTCCAGAATTCATCATATATTTAATTTATTACTTATACATAATTTCAATCATAATTTCATGATCCCAATATAACTATTTATAACGTTAATCCTATCAAAAACACAAAAATATTTCTCAATCCACGGGAAGTAAAACCCCTTGAACAATTTCGCATAATCATACAAGAAGAATTTCAATACAATAAACATCCAAAAATAAACCCCAATCTGATCCCCTAAGGATTCCTACACATGTTCATTCTAACCCCAATTGTGATAAAATCATCTTTTACCTCTAAGTAGGCTCACGTGTGGTCTGGCAATGATAGCAGCATCTCTAACGGTTCCCTAACATCCCTCAAGCTTTTTCTCTGGTTGCTCTGATAAGGTTCCCAAACACTAAAGAGAAGGAGAAGAGATTGAAGCCTTCACCACTATCTACCTACAATAAGTATTTCTCCCTCCTCAGACATTATTTTGCATATCCCAACAGTGGGGATATGCATGGATGAATTGTGAACCTGATATCTCAGTTTCACAATGATCCAACGGTTAAAAATTCAAATATCATAGTTTTACTAGGACATGTTTTGGGTCTTTGTGGGAAAGGAGAAGGTTATGATGCGAAGGGAATTTCTCTCACTTCCAACATTTTTTCACAATTTCCAACAGTGAGAATGTTTAGGAATAAGTTCCGAACTTGGTGCTCAAATTTCATGACGATCCAACGGTTAACGATTTCAAAATCGGTCATTTTACTGAGACAGGTTTAAGTGTATTTGGGAAAAAGGAGGATTTTGGGAGGAGAAGGGAAAACGAAATTGAGAGAAAGCACAAAGACTATTGTCAGTCTAAAAACTGACCTAACATGTCTATATTTATAGCTAGGTATTCTCAGCCTTTTATTTATACTATTTTTCTTTATTTTTATTATTTTATAAAAAAAATCTCTATTTTATTTCCTATCAAATGAATAAATATAATATCTCTTTTTTTCTCCTTTAAACCATTATTTTAATTAATAGCATTATTTTTTCTTACTTGTTTAATTATAAAAAATCTCGTCATTTTTCTAAAAATACATTTATTTTTAAATAAAAATATTTTTAATTTATTTACGAAAAATGGGGTGTTACACATATATTTGTTCACTAGACTGATCATTAAAAAAAAGCTTTAATAGTGATAAGCAAGACATGGCCCCAATAATATTATATAAATAGAAGAAAGTAGCACCTGTTGCTTTTCAATTTGCAAGGCCGTTGTCTTGATTCATGGAAAACAAAGCCAACAATCAAATGGTGCTAAGACTGAACCCTCTGCATTTGGCAAGAACAATTAGAGTAACGCAATTATAACATGGATAGTTGTAGATATTATACCATGGAGAGTGCACAAGAACAATCAACCAATGGGGTCTTGGTTCTATCAACCTTTGGTAGCTCTGCCTCAAGCCATTAATATTAGGGAGTATATTTGGCTTAACAAGGAAAATGGTGTTTAGTGCAAAAAATGTGTATATATGAAACATATAAGGAAGCGATTCAACTTTAAATTATGAACAATAATATTTTCAACAAAACTTTAAGATTATAAGGTAATCTCCAGAGAAAGGGGTGAATCCAATATTACCATAAGCTGAATATGAAGCCAAAACTATGATGTTTGCAAAAGCTATCTTGATAGAATACCAAAAAGGTTCAGTACTTCCCGATGCTTGGTAAGCAACGTGATAACGATGATGGAAAGGTTTGAAAGATTATGTTTCATCATGAAAAGTATCATGAACTTCTCCCTTCAAAATTTACTTCTGTACTAAATTTTGCATTTAGTAGAAGAAGCATGAGTCATAATTTCTAGTTTGAGGAATTACAATGTGAATAAAATCAAACTCATACAAATAATCTGAACGAATAACTCTTTAAGGTTAGCTTGGTGGTAGGGATTTAGGTAGTTTCATGAAGTCTTAGGTTCTAACCTTATTGCAGTCCATTGTATATCAATTAAGTGATCTGAACAAATCAAGTGAGCAACTTACAATTTCAAGAGCATAGTCAAGTTCATGGTTCCCTATAGTCCATATCCAAGGTTCATAAGCAGTACATCTTTCTATGGATCTTCCCTATGTATCCCACCTAGCATTATCTAGCATATGCTGATAAAAAAAATTGCAAACTACCACTAAGAAAAACAATATATAGCATTTTCAAACATTGCCTTGTACTCCCTTCACATCGTGGATGATAAAAATATATAATCTAATGCATTTCTTAATACCAATATCAACATACATTTGTTTGAATACATAAAGCTACATCTATTGAAACAAATCAATGTTAACCCCAAAAGCTAGTTTAAGGGAGGAAAATTGGTCATATTCCTAACAAATATGGACATCTTGACACACACACACACACCTCATCATGCCCAAGGCTGGACATTTGGAGGGTGTAGTTTCCAGGACTAGACATTTATGAGTGGCCCAACATCAGGATTGGATAGGCTCTAATACCATATTAAAATTATACCAGGCCAAACTCAGCCCCAAAACTAGCTTAAAAGGAAAGGGGAAAAGTGTCCTAGTCTTATAAGGACTAATTTTAGCCATATTTATAGCCAACGTAGGACATCTAACAACACCAATGCATGCCAGCAATCAGTTGATATTAGCGTTAATTTATTCACACAAGTCTTTTCTAGATTTTGTATGTAGTCTTACTTGCTCTAGTGTATGTTGAGCCAAATCAGTGGTTGCAATCATCACTCCAGTAGTAAAGGAACCTAGTTCTAGACTTAGTCCCAGCTTATCACTACACTGCAAATATAAAAATAATAAAAGCAATGACTAATGAGATACAAAAATTGTGTGCAAGTAACAGTAAGGTGATCAATGAATAGAACAAGCATATATTATTTGAAGACAATTGAAAAAAAAAATCTATATGCATAATTTCAAGCCAAAGGAGAAGTACTAGAGTCATTTAAATGTAAAACCAAGAAAGTTTCACACAACCAAACACTCAAAAACACAATAACTAAGTTTCTACTGAGACACGAGAATTTAGTTTACCTTTGACATCATGCATCTCCATCTTCTAAAGAAACATTAGTTACAACTAGATGATAATTCCCACACATGGACCAGGAGGCCTTCTCACAATAAAATAATAGTTTCCTCTATTTTGTCATTCTAAATTCTAATGAACATTTCATCAGTTTCTTATTAAATTGTTTTCTACATTTTCAAAGATTCCTTTTAGCTAATTTGATTCCTAGGATCTAGTAAGCCAGCTAAATCCTTTGCAGTGGTTCAAAATAAAATAAAATAAAAGATTTATAGTTTTAATCAAGCATGTAGAAAAAGAAGGCCCAAAATACAAATACTTTCAATGAATCAACATTAAATGATGTGCAAAAAGATTTTGATTCAATGCTCGTTATCATACCCTGTGAAAATAAGGTAAAATACAAAAAATGATAACTACTTGTAAACATTTTTTTGCTTATAAAAACAAATGAAAACAAAGCATTTCAAATAGAAACACAAAAATCTAGAAGAGAACAAACCCAGGCTACTAGCAAGCAAAATGCAACTAATGCCAATTGATAGAGTTCATTTGTTTACACAAACAAGGTTATCAATTATCATTGAACCACTAAGACAACCTGACAAAAATGTATAGCCAATTAGCTATAAGATGTAAATAGCTAAAGAACCAAATTACAAATTTCGAATTTGATTCCACTATCTCTGCCAATATAATTAAGAGAAAAAAAAGAAGCAAATACTTCCACAAGTAAGATTTTATTATTAAAGTGGGATAGTAGTATGAACCTGTGATGACATGTTTATCATCAACTTAAGCAACCATGGAAGGCAAGTACGAGACAATATTGACAGAACAAAGAGGAATGCAATTAATGTCACCAACCTGGATTCATAAAGGAGTATAATGTTTATGTTGGATGAAACTATACGTTACATGGTAAATAAAATATTCCATAGAATGCAAAATAGACAAAGTGCATTTTGATATATCAGTCTAGTGCCAAGCTGAAAAGTCTTACTAAAAAACCATTCATAGAATTGGAGTTGAGCCAAATTATGATTTTTATGAAAAAATGGCTCAAAATAAGAGGTCGACAAATGCTAATTAAGAGAAGTCTTCAGTGACTGTTGGAAAGCCACCATAATTGCAGCCACTTTGGGGCTGCAATTGGTGGTGTTTAGTCCAACATCAACTGATGGTATGGCTTAAATAAATCTTATAAAGCTTTTGCGGGATTGAGTTCAGACCTAAGCCCAAATTCCAAGAGTAGCATTTTTCTTGCTTTAGATGACATTTATTTTTTGTTGTAACTTTATTGTTTGACTGTTGCAGTGATACATATTTCCCTCTTCCCTTATCAAGAACATCAATCAATTAAACTTAAACCCCTCTGCACATAACACTCTCTTGGTACTGAAATTTTCTAACTTGTTAAACCCCAAGCATTGCCACCCGGTTGCAGCAGTAGTACTCTAAAACACACCATGCCAAGGAGAGAACGAAAATCGTTATACAAATGAAAATGGGTTATCATATTATTATTTTGAAACTTGATTTGAGCTCTTGAAGCAAAGGGGCAAGTTTCTCAATATCATGGAGGGGAAAGTTGACACTTCTAATATCTAGAAAAGATTGCATTTTTTTACAGAATAAAATCTATGTCCACAAACAATTGCACACATACTAGAAATGTTCTTTTTATTGACAATAAAGTGTATCTAATAGAATAAAATCTATGGTGAAATGCACAACTATGCTGGAAATTAGCATGTAAATGTAACTAACAAAAATTTGATAAAAAAAAAAGTCAATATCAAATCTTTCAATCTAGGAGTGTTGTGTTTAATATTTTCATACCTCAATTCTAGTTCTTCCTTTGAGAACTCGTTCTTTGTCAATCCCCCAAGAAAGGAATTTAGTATTCCTTCGTCCTTCACGATCTATGAAAAATATATCTTGGTTGTCTTTTCCAATATCCAAAAGCCATTGTGGGAGGGAAATCAATGCATCACAAGAATCGTTCCCTCCACATTCATCAAATGCCACAAAAACCCAAAATTTTAGATCTTACAATGTTGTCATATTTGTGATTCTAATATTAAATGCCAAAACAAAATGAATTTAATGTCATTGAATGTGATTTCTATAAATGAACGCCATGCAACATTTTCTATTACGTTATTTGGTAGCTAAGCAACCCTTACCATGAAAGATGCAAAATTGAAGAAAGCACTCCCATTCAAATTTGGAATTTTCACACACCAACCACATTGTAATAAACATAAAAAGAATTTATTAGTTTAACATTTCACCAAAATATATAACTATAAATAATTACACTAAACTATGGATGGTAGATGTGCTACCTGATTTTTGTTCTTGTGACATGTGCTGTCAAAGGACTACCATAATCCGGATAACAATGTGTTGCAAGATGCATATTGTGGCACAACAAAGCATTGTGCAAGGACTTTGGTGCAAAAAAATATTAATAAACAAATATATATTACTGCTGAATTAAATGTCAACTGACCATAATTGTTTATAATGTAAACAATCAAAATGTTAAGCTGGAAACAAAAATGTTCCTATGTCATCTAAATTTGTCTAAATACAATGTTTTTAACTTGTAGAAAATATGTTGTCCATTTCTTGCGAAGTGTTGTCATGGCCTCATTGTCTAATGTTGTTCCATTAGAAAACCACTACAAAATTATGAATATTAAATTAGTGATGTACATCAAACATTGAATTAGAATTTGATACAAAATTAACAATTAAAACTTGTTATAGTCAACATACCCTGTTCCATTCATTCTTCAAATTGCCGCTCACTATGCACCACATCTAATGATGACATAATATCCATACTCAGCCTCCGGTTTGAACATGACTCTAAATGCAATATCAAATATATTTACCAAAGCTAGTACTTTCAAAGTAACACATGACACTAATTTGAAATACCTATTGATGAAATAATGACATACCTTTGGTTCAATCCACCAAGGTACAGATTGATCTGGCTTTCCTTCCAAAGTGTTAGACAAGTGGTCTCAGATATCTTAAGAAGGGGGTTTGAATCAAGATATTGCAAACTATTTCCCCAATTAAAAATCTATTTCAGTTTCAATGCAAGTTGCAAGCTCCCTTAAAAATGAACTCTTAAATAATGATTCAAATAGAACAATCTGAATATGAATATAAAGCAATAATAAATAAACGAGTTTAAGGGAAGAGAAAGTGCAAACTCAGATTTATACTGGTTTGGCCACACCCTTGTGCCTACGTCCAGTCCCCAAGCAACCCGCTTGAGAGTTCCACTATCTTGTAAAATCCTTTTACAAGTTCTGAACACACAAGGACAATCCTTCCTTTGTGTTCAGATTTCTTTATAACAAGAGACCCTCGGTCTCTCAATCCCCTTTGAGAATTTAGAAAGAAGAGAAGAATAAATCTCTCTTGAAAGAGATAAATTTTACAATCTGAGCACTCAATTAATTCCTTATTGAATTGCAAGTGTATTGGCCAAGGAATTCTTAAGAGGATGAAATGTTTTTGCTCTTTGAGAGAATAAGACTTTTTTTTATGAAAAACTCTCAGAAAATTCGTGTTCCAAGTCACATATAAATAGACCTTTGGTGGCCATGTAAAAACCGTTTGAAAAGATGTGACTCTTAGAAACAATTTTCTGAAAATCTCCTCTGGTAATCGATTACAGGATTTGTGTAATCGATTATAGGTTTTAAAATTTGAATTAAAACGTTTATTAACTACTGGTAATCGATTACCAATATTGTGTAATCGATTACACAGTCTAAAATTTGAATTCAAATTTTAATAGCTGTTGTAAATCATTTTTGGCCACTGGTAATCGATTACCAGAGAGTAAATCTCTTGAAAAAGACTTTTTAACTTAAATTTCTTGGCCAAACCTTTTGCTATTTCAATTAGGAATTCCCTTCCTAAAATACTAGTGATAATCTTGATGTTGTGTCTTGAATTCTTGAATCATTGTCGGATTAAACTTGAAAAGCGCATTTGCATCAAATCATCATGATCATCATCAAAACATCAAAGTCATTTGCTTCTACACAAAGTTGTGGTTAATGTCTTCATTGCACTAGTTTCCAAAATAACGTTAACGATATAAGATAAAAATGATTGTGTTGACATACTACAATTGGTATACATTAATTGAGTTATAATTTGGAAAATAACCTATTAACTATAGCCTTGATGTTAACATCAGGCTTCTTACACAAAGAACAAAACCAAACAATAATATTGTCATGTGGACACAAGACAACAAGTTTCCAATGTGCCCTAAAGACGAAAAACTATAATTAGGTACTTATAACGAATTTTTTTTCCATTGTACAACAATAATTTCACTTACTGATTCAACTAAGGTCCTAAGTACACTTGTCGTTGTGATTCCTTGACCCATACTTCAATGTAATAATGACATTCTTGACGTCTATCATTTGCATTTTGTATAGACTAAGGCTCAAGGAAACCATAAAGTAAACCATAACCTAAGCTTGTACTCCAATCATTCATAAACCTATTTCAAACACTGGACATAAATATTGTTAACCATATATTGTAATGAATATTAATTATGAGTTAATAAATTATACACCTACTAAACTGAATTTACTTACATCATCCACAACTGTAGTGTAGATATGTTTAAACATTTGTCACCTAAAATAAGTTTAGTTACATTTGTATGTGTGATGAAAAAGTCATCTTTTACATTAGGTAGCCCAAATTTTGTCCCATCCCACGACAACTCAATTGGCATTTGGTAAACATCAAGCAAGTTCTTAACCAATTCTCCAAGTGGATCAACTCCAGCCATTGCATTGCCTATTTTAGCAGATCCAACTGATTTCTGCAGGCACTTCTGTGAATCTTGCACGGTTAATGAAAATAACAATTACACTAATTTTATTTAACAATGTGACTGAAATTAATACATTTAGAGGGAAAAGAAAAAAACGTCACCAGATATAGGCTTTACTAGCTAGATGTTTCGGCCATCCCACAAATGTGCAAATGTCCTACCTCAAAAACTGAATCTCTGACATTGGAAAAAGAGACCTTAGCGTCACCGTGGTAAACTTTGACAACACTCACCCTAACCACATCATCTGCATAAGGGACATTATGTATGGTGGAGGAACTATCATACATTTCCCCCAACATCACTAGTTGAGTAGACTAGTCATCAACTACGCACAAGCCCTAATGGATTTGTGTCAGCTTTATCACAACTCCCCTTGGTGCTCACACTTGCGGTTAATACTTTTATATTCGGGACCTCAACGGGGGGTGAGTGTTGTGATGAAATTTGGGATAACTCTATTTTTATTGCTTGCTTCAACTCTTGTTTAATTCCAAACTGTGTTTCTTTTCCTCTTCTACCTTCCTCCTCCACGCTTCCTGAAGGTTATCACTTTCCTCTTCTACTTTTTTCCTCCACTTTTCCTCAAGGTTACCAATGATTTCAGCCATTGTTGTTGGGTGATTAATGCAGAGGAAGTATTGGAGCCACGTGAGGCCTGACCAAAGTACTGGCTGATTGTGACACCTGTCCTATGACACATACATGACCTGGATGCTCCGATCAGCCAATAGTAGTGTTCAATATGTCATCACGACCATACGGAACAAAGTTTCTTTGCATCATTTATTCTTCTAAAGAGTCTTGTGAGCAACACAACATGGTTTTACATTTGAGCATAGGTTCTTATTATACAATAAATTAAGCAGCATGTGAACTGCCAACACATGAATTCACAATTTTGTTTGATATTTCTTGTGTCGTTGTAGAGGCCATCTGGCCATATTGCTTTGTGCGGACCATATTCCACTTGACTTGTCTTGAAATAGGGGATGAAGGGTCCATACTCATTGATGAATTTTCAGTAAACTCAACTTGGTGTTCTCGTGCCATCCTTTTCTCATTAAACATTTTTCCCCAAGAAGATCATAACCCCCACGAGACAATCAATAAGGGCAATCATTGTATTTTTTAATTTCCTTGACCTTTTTCCATATTCCCTTACAAAAATTAGAAACATTTTCACAAATTAGTTAATAAAAAAATCATATTGCCAATTAGGGTTTGGCGGCTTTTTGCAAATTCGACCCCAAGTTACTGGATCAAGACCATACTTAACAGTAGGATCATCTTTTTGTTGACCCTCATTGTCAACATAAACATGTTTTGTTATGAGGGAAGACTTAAATTGCCTCCATCTAGTAGCAACCATTGACATCACCTTCTTTTTGGCATTGTCACCTTCAGGGATGTCAAATTTTCCTCCAAATCAAAATTGTTATGTAACAGTTAGTGAATGACCATATTTTGAAATTAATTAAAGAAAATCAAATACAAATGTGAACTTAAATGCACTCACTAAAATGTCATCCCATATTAGGATCTTTAAAGATTTTGTGACAACATTCCAATTAGAGTGGACAATAGGAATTTTTTCTCGCACTACAACCTCAAATAACTATGAAACTTTTCTTTATGGGGCCTTGATCTTCTCCCATTGGTATGATTGACGTTAACTGTTGGTCGTGGCTGATCCAAGCTTTTAACAGTCAACCTTATCAGCCGGGTGGATTGTGTAGTCCTCTTAGACGTAGCCTTTGAAGGAATATATGAATGTGGAGGGGACCTTGGGGGTGTTGCCATGAGTTTGCGCAGATAAAAAAAATCGTGTTAGGACATAATGAGTTATATAAACAACATATAAGTTTTAAGTTGTAAATATCCAAATAAATTAATGTATTACAATTATGGGATCTATTATAAACATTACTTTGTTCTTACACAATTACGTAGGAATATTCTCCCATAAACCTTCATCATGATCATTACGATTTACATGTACATCATCCTCCTTAAGTTCAACATTTATCAAAGGCATTTGTTGGGATAAAGCCGACATCTTGCTGACATCGAGTGTTGAACCATCAATATGGTGAATGATACAAGTTGTTCTCCCTTGTAGAACCATTGAACATCTTGACTTGCACAAATCATTGACATAAAACACCTATCTAGCTTGCGCTGCCATGATGAATGGGTCGTCCTTGTAACCAACCTTTTGAAGGTCTACTAAAGTAAATCCCATTTTGTCTTGACGCACTTCGGTATTTCCATTTACCCACTGACACTTGAAGATAGACACTCTAAATTCATTGTAATCAAGCTCCCAAATATCTTCAATGACTCCATAGTAAGGCATGGACTCTTGAATCAGATTGTTATCTGAAGCACTACAAAAGTGATCCAAATGACCATCAACACTCACCCCACTATTCTGCATGCTACTTTATTATCCTGTGACTTTGTGTAAAAGGAATAGTGATTGATATCATATCCCTTCCAAGTTGGTACATTGAGATTTAGACCAACAACTAGCAATCTTAATGTGTTCAAAGCACTGTCATCTACAAAGATTGTTTGTCTAAACCAGTTGATGAAAGTTTTATTGTGCTCTTGCAACAACCTCATCATGTTCATTTTTGGGTGAGTATCCGTGACCTGTTATTTGTGAGCATCTATGTATGAGATTACCTTTACTGTGTTGTTTAATATGTATAAATGAGCTTGTGATAGTTGCTACCGATCCATGGTTACAACATTGAATCCTCGTGTACCCTTACCTTGAATCATGGAGTCATGACGACTTTGAGGAAGCCCGACCGGTGTAGCATTATTTGTATACTCTGAACAAAACTCAATAGCTTATTCAACAACCTATATTTCACCAATTTTTGTTTCTGGTCAATATTGATTATTTATATATCCTTTCAACACTTTCATGTAGTGTTCAACCGAATACATCTAACATAAAAAGACAGGCCCACACAATCGAATATCCCATACAAGATGAACAATTAAGTGAATTATGATGTCAAAAAATGATGGTGGAAAATACATCTCCAATTGACAAAGGGTAAAGGAAGCCTCACTCTCCAAATCATCCAATTTTTGAGGGTCAACAACCTTGCTATAGATAGCATTAAAGAAAAAACACAAGTGAGTTATGACAAGCCTAACTTTTTCAGGCAAGATACCATGAACAACCACTAGCAACAGTTGTTGCATTAACATGTGACAATCATGAGATTTCAAGCCAACCAATTTCAAATCATTCACTGACACAAGGCTTTTGATATTTGAAGAGTATCCTTGTGGGACTATAAGATTTTTGAGACAATGACAAAAAAAAATTCCTCCTTCGTTGACATTGTGTGACATGTTGGGGGCAAATACATTCGATGACCTTGTGATTGTGGATGCAACTTCTCTCGTATACCCATGTTAACCAAATCTTGACGACATTTCAAACCATGCTTTGTCTTCCTTTTAATGTTAAGAAGGCTGCCAATTAAACTATCACACACATTTTTCTTGACATGCATAACATCCACACAATGGCATACATCTAGATCACACTTGTAAGGAAGATCAAAGAATATTGACCTTTTCTTCTAAATGTTCTTCTCAGACACGTCCTTCTTTTGTGCCTTACCAAAGATAGTTATGATTTCTTTCACCCGATCATAGACTTCATGTCCAACTAAGGTTTTGACGCACTTTCAATCTCATGGGTTCCATCAAATGCTTTCTTCAATCGCCGATATGGGTGATAAGGTTTCAGAAATCTTCAGTGACTTGTACATATTATCTTTTTCCATGTTTCAGTTGGATGTAACTCATCTTTTTTCTCACATATAGCACATGCGTGGTGTCCTTTTATACTATATCCACTCAAATTCCCTTAAGCTAGAAGCTCATTAATGGTGCAAAATAGCATTACATGTAACCTGAAAGTTTGTTGAACATTCCCATCATACACAACAACCTCGTCTACCAACAATTTTCTTGTGTTTGCAATCAAGGGAGTAAGATACACATCAATATCATTTTTTGATTGTCTTGGACCCGCTATCATCATACACAATATAATGTATTTTCGCTTCATGCACAATCAAGGAGGAAGGTTGTAAATCATTAGCAAAACAGGCCATGAACTGTGACTGGTACTCAAGTTACCAAAAGGATTCATTTCGTATGAAGCAAGACCAAGCCTTAGGTTTCTTAGATCCTCTCCAAATTCTGGATACAAGAGATCAATTGTCTTCCATTATGGAGAATCAACTAGATGTCGAAGCAACCCATCAATTATTCTACCATCTGCATGCCATCTAAGGTTTTTTGCATCGTCTGCACTAGCAAACAATCTCTTAAACCTTGGTATTATTGGAAGATACCAACAAACCTTTGTTGGACGGATGTTGTTTGTGGCTGCATCATTACTGTATTTGTCATCGTTCACTTTGTAGCATGATACCCCACATGTCGGGCACTTGCACATTTTTGCAAACTAATTTTTGTATAGAATACAATCATTAGGGCATGCATGAATTTTCTGGTATTCGATACCCACATGACATAATATCTTCTTTGCCTCATAGTGACTCTTTAGTAACATGTTATCGTTAGGAAGCATATTTTTCAATAACACAAGCAACTCAGTGAAGATTTTGTCACTCCATCCAAATCTGGCCTTCAAGTTCACCAAAGCTAGCACCGTCAATAACCAAGTGAAGGTTATGCATCCCAAATACAATTAATTCTTGGAATTTTTTTGTAATTTGTCATAATAAGGTGCATGAGCTTGCTGAAAACCCTGTTGGACAAGATCGTTTATCATGTCTTCCATACGATCTCTGGTTTGTACATCAATCGCCTTAGTGTGAGAGACTGTTGACATGTGTGGCAATTCACCATGTCATATCCAATTTGTATAAGTTGGACTAATCCCCTCACGTATAAGATGTGATCTAATGTTATTCAATGACTAACGTCTCCCATTGACACATTTAACACATGGACAAAAATATTTTCCAACTAATATTGGTGCATTCTATTGCACAAATTGCAAGAAATCTTCAACCCCCTTCTGATAGTCGTAACTGATGTATGGTGCTTTAATCCAACTTCGTGTTGTGGTATCAAGAAACCAAGTTCTAATACGACTAGTTGGATCAAGTGGCCTCAGAATAATTAAGAAGGAGGGGTTGAATTAATTTTGAATGTGTCTTGACTAATTAAAAATTATCCTTCTTAATGTTACTAGATTCAATTAGGCTTTATTACTATGTTATTAGAAAATAAAGAACAGAAACAATAACTTATACAAAAGTAAAGCGGAAATAAAAAGTACACAGTGGAAAAGTAAAGAGTGTAGGGAAGAAGAAAGCAAACACAAGATTTATACTGGTTCGGCAACAACCCGTGCCTACATCTAATCCCCAAGCAACCCACGGTTCTTGAGATTTCCAATAACATTGTAAAATCCTTTACAAACAAAGAACCACAAAGGATGTACCCTCCCTTGTTCTCTTTGAACAACCAAGTAGATGTACCCTCTACTTGAAGCGAACCACAAAGGATGTACCCTCCCTTGTGTTCACTATTACAACCAAGAAGTTACCCGCTTCTTACACAGAATTCTTAGACGGTTAGTTCTTTGAATTCAGTGTTTGGGAAAAGAATTCTCAGGCGGTTAGTCCTTTGAATTATTTGTTTGGGGAATCAAAAGAATTCTCAGATGGTTAGTTCTTTGAATTCTTTTGGCAAGAGGGAGAAGAAGAATCAAAAGAATTCTCAGGCGATTAGTCCTTTGAATTGGGAGAAGGAGAATCAAAAGAATTCTCAGGTGGTTAGCCCTTTGAATTCTTTTGGCAATAGGGAGATGGAAAGAATGAGAAGAAAATAGAAGAGCACAAGTTTTTGTCCTTAGAACTTTTCTTGACAAAGAAAATGTTTGAACAAAAACTTAGAGAAAGATGTTGAGAATGATTAAAAAAGAATCATTTTTTAAATTCATGCCATGGTCACATATTTATAGCCATTTGATGGCTCTTGAAGAAACCTTGTTAAAGGTTGTGACTCTTGGTAATTTCTTCAAAACTAGTCACATTAAGAGTTGTGACTTTCTTTTAAAACTAGTCACTTTAAAAATTGTGACTTTTGGATATTTCTTTAAAAACCAGTCACTTTAAAAATTGTGACTCTTAAAAATCTTTAGAAACTAGTCACTTCAAGAATTGTGACTTTTGGTAATTTATTTTTCTAAAACCAGTCACTGGTAATCGATTATCATTATAGTGTAATCGATTACACATCAACAGATGTGACTCTTCATGTTTAAATTTGAAAACCAACGTTTAGAGACACTGGTAATCTATTACAAATATTGTGTAATCGATTACACAAGTTTGAAAATGTTTTATCACAAGTTGTGACTCTTGAAATTTGAAATCCAACGTTTAAAAACATTGGTAATCGATTACATGCCCATGGTAATCGATTACAACTTTGTAAAATAGTTATAAAACTGTTTGGGCTTTTGGTAATCGATTACTGCCTTATGGTAATCGATTACCAGCGAGTAAAAAACTCTGGTAAAAGATTTTTCTTTGAAAAATTCTTTTGGACAAGTTGTGTTATTCAATCTTTTCTTTTGAAAAAATCTTTTTATACTTATCTTGATGCTTTTCTTGAAGTTCTTGTATATCTTGAGTATTCTCTTGAATCTTTACTTGAATCTTGATTCTTGATTAAACGACTTTTTGATTCTTAAAACTTGCTTAACTCTTGATTCTTGACTTAAGTCTTTGGCATCATCAAAATAAACTTGGAAAGCTTTGCTCCCACACTTCAATCCATGTTTTGTGTTTTGTGATACTAGCTACGTTATCCCGTTTGCATGAAAATCTCACTTTTTCCAAAAAAAAGGTGTGGTCCTATCACATTTAGGAACTTCCTTTTTTACTTAATTCAAAAGTACAAGTACATTATGGTAAATTTGGTGAAATTTCGGCAACATTTTGCATTGGTCTCCAAGTACACGAAATGAAAGCAAGGACATGAATTCACCATGATCAAGTATGCACCCGAAGAACAAAGCAATATGCATTAAACTGAAATTTCATCAAATATAACACAACATACTTAACCTATAACTAATTAAGTAAAAAAAAGTGTTCCCAAACTGTCTGAACAAACAATTCAAGATTCAATGCAACGATTAATCCAAACTATCTGTATTAATCAGTATATTGAATCTCAAACGGGAAACTAAGGTTCACTTAGAATGCAGATAATTTTAATATTGAAGAATATTCATATATGAACAACAATGTAATATCCACGTAAGTGTCAGGATGAGATACATACCTCGAAAGATACTTGTATCAATAACTATGAGTGTGGTGATGACAACAAAAATTGTATGACTTTATCTTCAGTCAAGCAACAAAAAGATAAAAGTGCCTTAATTTCCTGTGCTAGTCAAATAGTAGTACCTACAACCAATAAGAGGCAATATGTGTAGGTGGGAAAGTAAAGCAATCATTTATAATTTATTGATGTTATTAACAAAAATGAACAGAGAGACAAGAGGATTGTCAATTATTTGTTGAATTGGAAACAACAAGTAAAATCATAGTAAGACTAGTCAGGATCACGTTATTTTGTGAGAATACTCCAACCATGTGGGATCGGCACATGCTTAAAGGAGCACTCAAATCGGGTGTATTTACCCCCAAGGCCTATACTCCTAAAAGTCCGTTAGGACCTCTTCCTCTTGATTCAGGTCCAACCCCTAAAACAATTTTTGTATGCAGACACTGCTCATGAATTATACAATACCCACGACCTCACACTCGTGTTTTAAACACGTTCAACACGTTGCGCTACAATTTAACACTGGTTCCTAAATAGGAAACCTACATTTTTCCTTTAACACTATGTCTCAACACTTTTCTAAAGATAAACACTGGTCGGGTTATTGCATAATTCACAGTTCACAACACAAGTAATGTCACATCAAGTGTTAACCACACACTTATTCACAACTAAAACTCATATTAACAATTTCACATCTCATAATGTCACAATCCACCATCAGATGTTTACATGTATCTCACAAATTAACACATGTTCAACTTGCACTTATACTCAATCTCACATAACAATATTATAATCTCAAAGCAACATGTCATCCACAATTCATCACATATTCAATTTATAGACACTGCTCATGAATTATACAATACCCACGACCTCACACTCGTGTTTCAAACATGTTTAACATATTGCGCAACAATTTAACATTGTTTCCTAAATAGGAAACCTACAATTTTCCTTTAACACTGTGCATCAACACTTTTCTCAAGATAAACACAGGTTGGGTTATTGTACAACTCACAGCTCACATCATAAGTAATGTCACATCAAGTGACAACCACACACTTTTTCACAACTAAAACTCATGTTCACAATTTCACGTCTCATTATGTCACAATCAACCATCTCATGTTTACATGTATCTCGCAAATTGATACATTCCACTTTGCACTACTCAATCTCCATAGCAATGTTATAATCTCATTATAATAATTCATCATGCCTCATAACTCATATACACATCACACAGTAATAATATTTGCATGACACAAAACACACACAACCAAACTACATTATTTTTAATCAAAAGAATTTGTATAACAATTAATTTAAGATCACATCAAAATAAATTACTACTAGGCATTAACCTTACAAATTTCTTTAATTTATTATTTTAGTATTACAATACACACACACACACATAACATGTTGATCATCATCATTGGAGAATTAGAACAAGATAATAATTTGTATAAAATAAGTCATTAAAGAATATTATTTAGAGTATAATTTACATGAATAAAAAGAACTCGATTTTTTAAGGGTTCACACTCAACACAAGAACACATCAATTTCACAACAATTTCTCATTGGGACATCAATTGGTTCATCAAACATATATAATTCACAGTTATACTTGTAAGGATAGAATCAAAATTTGCGGAAACACTCTAAAACTCATTCTAATTTATACTCTAAGGATCCCTACACATGTTCTCACTACTCCCCAATTATGATCTTTTACCTCTAAGCGGGCTCACGTGTGTATTGTGACAACAATAGTGATATCTCTAGTAGTTTCCTCTAATTCCTCAAGTTTTTCCTCTGACTGCTCTGATAGGGTTCTCAAACGTTAGAGAGGAGGAGAATGGATTGAAGTCTCCATTCCGCTGTCTAGGTGTGATGAGTATTTCTCCCACCATAAACGTTATATAGCAAATTCCAATGGTGAAGATGTGTGGAAATATATCTCAAACCACATATCAAAATTGCATGACAATCCAACGGTTAATGAGTCCAGTATCATAGTTTTACTGAGACAATTTTGGGTTTCTGCAGGAAAATAAAAGCTACGATGAAAATGATATTTCTCTCAGCTCAGACATTTTTTCTTAATTCCCAACGGTGATAATGTTCAAAAATGAGTTCCAAATCGGGTGCTTAAATTTCACAATGATTCAACATCGAATGAGTCCAATATCGTCATTTTTCTGAGACAAGTTTGGTTATATGCAGGAAAAAGAGAGGGTTTTGGAAGGAGAAAAAGGAAAAACAAAATTGAGAGAAAAAGGAGGGAACACTGACCTAACACATATCTATTTATAAGTCAGGATACTCACAGCTTATTATTCTCTATTTATTTATTTTTATTATTTTATAAAAAGAAACTCTAAATTAGTTTACGAAAAATTAAATATTACACTTTAGATATCATTATGTTTTATGAATTTTTTTTCGTTTCCTACCTTGCTCAATGGTCATGTAGTCATTTGTCTGTCGTGTTGACATGGTATATGGTGATAGCCCAAAAAATAAGATAAAAGGATGGTGGGTCAATGTGTGTGCAATATCTTGCATTTCCTAAAAGATCTACTAGAATGCTTAATCTTTATTTGGATTTTGATAGTCGTTGGGACTGCTTGGAAATTGATGTGCTTTTCAAAATTACTGCATAAGGTGAGTTATTGACTTATTTGAAACAAATCTCAAATGATACTAAATTAATGTTAGATTCAGATGTAAAAATTCTTAAGGGGTTTCCTAGACTATCAATGATAGGAAACAACAGGATCTTGAAACCTATGGTTCTCACAAACAATCAATAAACAACAATAGATAATGATGTGTACCTTTCTCCATAGGAAGACTTGTGCCTTTCTCCATAGGAACTTCTCTCCGATGCACTTTGATTTCCTTGAAAGATGAGAGAAATAAGATTTCACTTCCTTAGGCCTTTCTTTTCTATCTCTCTCCGTTCGTGATGGCTATGGGTGAGAGAAAACACTTTCTGGTCAGGAAGGGGACCTTTTTTCACGTTAGTGGGTATTAACCCCCTTTTATAACCACTACTCCCATCAAGTAGCAGTTAGCTCTAGAAACTTCTCCTATTAAGCCCAATTACAATTTAGCCCTTAATCGTTAATTATTTACTTATTAGTCCCTACATAAGTCACATGCCTCTCACATGAGACATTAATTCTTACATTCTCCCACTTGGCTCATGTGACATTAATAAACATTATGGACTAAATAAATAAATAGATTAACTAACATAATGCGCATTAAAAATTGACTAAATTGTTCTATACACTGGGTACATCATAATTTCATGATTAAGAATAGGAACCAATTCGAGTCATGGCGGTTGTACATCATCTAATCGACATAGTCCCTCCCATGTACTACAAATTAGCCTTCTCCTTAATATGACCATAAGTTAGGAGTACATAATTGGTCCAACATAATGTCTTCTTTCAAGACAAAACCTGTTAACATTACTCTAACACAAACATGCATGCAAACATAGAGAGCAGGTAATCAGAAACATATCATAATTGAGCTCAGAGTGTCACTAAAATGCATAAGATAAATTACACTTAATGATCATCAATAACAATAATGCCCATACTTTCAACATGTTCTATAATGTCTTGGGCGATAATCCCTTATTCAAAGGGTCAACTATCATAAGGTTTGTGCTAATATGTTCTATTGACACTCTTGGTTTCTGAACTTCTTCCTTCACGACAAAGTACCTCAATTTCATATGCTTAGCACCCTTAGAGTACTTGTCGTTCTTACAAAAAATATTGCTGCGAAGTTATCACAATATATTTTCAGCGGCCTAGCAATACTGTCGACAATTCCAAGCCCTGAAATAAAGTTCCGCAGCCAATTAGCCTGAATTGTAGCCTCAAAACATACTACAAATTCAGCTCTCAGATGCAACAACAACTGATGCATACAAAATTACTTTCATTTGTTTTCGTTCCATATCATTTCTAGGACATTGTGTGAGACTAACTCTGTCTCATTTCTAAATTAGAATAGGCGATGTTAAACACCTTTCCATCTTGAATCTCTCTAGCACTTTATCGATATATATACTTTCTGAGATAAGCCTAACAATCCTTGTGATCTATTATGGAATATTTCTATCCCTATCACATAACTTACCTCACCCATATCTTTCACTTCAAAGTTTCTAGAGAGAAATTTCTTAGTCTCGTGAAGAAGACCAAGATCGTTTGCTGCAAGCAAGATATCATCAATATACAAAATTAGAAAATAACCTTATTCTCACTGACCTTTAGATACATACACTTATAAACAGTATTTTCCTTAAATCTAAAGGAAATAATGGTATCATTAAACCTCAAATACCATTGGCGGGAAACTTGCTTTAAGACTGTATATTGATTTCTTTAGTATGCACACCATATGTTCATTTCCTTCAACTGAGAACCCCATTAGTTGGTCCATACAAACATTCTCCTCTAAATCTCCTTTCAGAAAGGCGGTTTTCACATCTATTTGATGTAGCTCCAAGTCATAATGGGCTACTAATGCCATGATAATTCTGAAAGAATCCTTTCGAGACCAGTAAAATGTCTCTTTATAATCAATGTCATCTTTCTGAATAAATTCCTTAGCAACAAGTCTAGCCTTGTAACGTTCAAGGTTGTCATGAGAGTCACGTTTAGTCTTGAAGACCCACTTACAACCAACTCTCTTACAACCTTTTGGTAATTCTACAAGGTCCTAAACACCATTATGTTCCATGGAATTTATCTCTTCTTTCATGGTATTTAACCATTTCTCAGAATTATCACAACTTATAGCTTGTGAAAACGAAACTGGATCATTATCATTAATGCTTAAGTTTGTTTTTGTTTCATGTAAGTATACTACATAGTCATTCGAAATAGCTGGTCTTCTTTCTCTTTGAGACCTCCTTAATGCTACTTCTTGTGGTTCTTCCATAATAGGTTCATTATGCATCATGGGTTCATTATTGTGTTGCTCCTCTTCATTAATTTTGTAACAAGAATTTAAAAAGAGCAACCACCTTATTGCTAGAGGCCCAAGTTAAAATGACTTGCACTCTAACTTCTTTAATTTCCACTTCTCGTAGAACTGTACTCCCACTGATTTCACCATTTTCAATGAACCTTGCATTTCCAGTTTCGACAATTCTCATACTATGATTAGGACAATAAAACATATACCCCTTTGACTTTTCTGGATAACCAATGAAATATCCACTGATTGTTCTTGCATCCAATTTTCTTTCTTGCGGATTATAAATCCTTATTTCTGCCTGGCAACCCTAAACATGCAGGTGCCTTATACTAGGTATCCTATTTGTCCACAGTTCAAAAGGTGTCTTTGGAACTGCCTTACTAGGAACCCTGTTCAACAAATACATGTCAATTTTCAAGGCATACATCCACAAAGATACGGGTAAAGTCTAATTGATTAACATACTCTTAACCATATCCATTAAAGTTCTATTACGCCTTTCTGATACACCATTTTGTTGTTGTGTACTGGGAATTGTGTATTGCACACAAATACACGTTTCTGAACAAGCTTAGCAAATGGACCTGGGTGGTGCCCAGTTTCATCATATCTTCCGTAATACTTATCATCTCTATCATATCTAATAATTTTCACATTTCTGTCTAATTGCCTTTTTACTTCATTCTTGTAAATTTCTAAGACATTCATTGCTTGAGAAATCTTAGGCAGTAAGTAGACATAACCATAATGTGAATAATTATCAATAATGGTGATAAAGTATCATTCCTATCCGAAAGAACTAACATCAAAAGGTCTACAAATATAGTATGCACAATTTCAAGAAGCTGAGTGCTTCTTGTAGCTCTTTTCTTTGTATATTTTGCTTGTTTTTCCCTTAATACAACCCACACAAATATTTAGATCCATAAAATCTAGATAAGGAAGAATTTCATTTTTTATTAATCTTTCCATCCTTTCTCTAGAAATGTGACCTAAACGTTTATGCCACAAGAAAGCAGATCGTTCATTCACTAAACTACATTTAGTGCCAACATTATGATGCAGAGTTGAAACAGTTTCAGCATACAAACTGTCTATTTCCAATTTATATAAATCATCACAAGAATACCAGTACCAATGAGATGATTATACTTAAATAAATTGAAACATCCATTACCAAAATTAAAAGAGTATGCAGTAACATCAAGTTTAGATAATGAAACTAAATTCCTAGATAAACTAGGTACATAAGGAGTTTCCAATAAATTTAAACGATGTCCAGTGTCGAGTTTTAAACAATAAGTCTCAACTGTTTCCACTAGAGCTTTCACTCCATTCCCCATGAAAAATGAACTTCTCATTTGGGCTTATGGTTTGAATTGTAAGGAATCTCTGCATAATGTTAGAAACATGAGTCATACATCCAGAATTAATCCATCATGTATCATGGGAAACTACAGTTAAGTTTGATTCAAAACATACATGAGCATTAAGCTCACTTTTCTTTTCGAACCAAGACTTACACTTTAGGCAATCCTTTTGAAAATGTCTTAATTTCACAAAATTGACAATTATTGCCCTCTGATACCTTTCTTCTGGATTTGCAAAGAGTTGTCATTGTTCTTTAATGACCATTTGTCTTTATCATGCTTCTTCATAAATTTCTTTTTAAGCTCCTTGATTCCCTTGGTGGCTAACATAATGGACTAAGTGACTTCCTTGATTCTTAAGCCTCGTTTCTTTCTGAACTAACATATTATGCAATTCATGCACATTCCATTTATCTTTCATGGTATTATAGTTCATTTAGAACAGGCCAAACTTAGACGGTAATGAGTTTAGAATAAACTGAACAAGAAAGTTCTCATTCACAACCATTATATTCCCAAGGTCTTAAGTCTTGTTGCAATGTTTTTCATCTCAATGACATGTTCATACATAGTACGTGAACCATCAAACTTCATGGTGGTCAATGTACTCATTAATGTCCCAACAACAAACTTATCAGCTGTTTGAGAATACTCTCCCACTAATCCCATAAACTTTTTATCACTTTCGATTTTAGGGAGAGTTGTCTTAATACTGTCTGCAACAGTCATTCTCATCAACATTAGGCTGAGTCTGTTAGATCTTTCCCAAGTTTTATAATGAACTTTCTCTTCATTGCTACTAACATCAATAATAGTAACAAACTTCTCTTCCAACATAGCAAGATCATGATCCAAAACACTAAGGTGAAATTGGACTTGTTCATTTCTGTCAGAGAAGTTAAGCCCATTAAAATTGGTACAGATGATACATAAGAATCCAATGAATTCAAAACATGTATTACATAATAAAATTCACATAATTGTTTTGAGACATAAAATACATGTCATACATATGATTCATTCAGATAACAGACAATGTATATTGATGTTTTCCTTTGGGTGATACACCAACATACAACATACAAACATAATGATGCTAATAAAATTTTAACATTATTTGGCAATTAAATATGCACCAATTAGTAGTATCTATTTCCTTTGGGCATATAAATAAAACTAATGATACACACAAATCGCCTACAATTATATTCATTAATTATAAGAACAACTAATCAACCTTTGGGCGATCCATAAATGTCTTATAACAATGAATTTCAATTACCCATAAATCAATAACCATATAATTTAGCACCCATTATTCTATGAGTAATCAAAATAATCATTAATTTTGGAATTAAATAACCTTACAAATTTGGCCACTTTGGTGACTAACAAATTCAACATACATTTAATTCCAACCAAGTATAATTGAAATAATCATTAATTTGGAATTAAATAACCTTACAAATTTGGCCACTTTGGTGACTAACAAATTCAACATACATTTAATTCCAACCAAATATGTATGGCCTGCACATACTTATTGCTATTAACAATTTATAGCCATTCTATTAATTTCATTCCAGGCCATAAAATAATATTTGCATTTATTTGTGTTTTTGCGTTCAAACACGTTCAAGCAAATATGTAGCATATACATATATTTACTGCTACCAATAATTGCAAAACATTCACATTAATTTAATTATAGAACATAAACTTTCAATCCTTTAATCACGTTCAACAATAATTTTTCGATAAAAAAAAGATCAAGTGGGATTGGAAATAGCAAACATAAGGTTGCAAATAGTAATTTCCAAAATTTCATATTCTTCCTACAACAAACGTACCTGCACACCTTTTCAAAATTAAAATTGAATCTTTACTTTTAAGCACGCTTCCTTTCTTTCACCATTAAAAGTAAAAACTTTCTCCAAATTTAATATATACATGTCGTGCAACTTTCTCTCCCATAATCATAAGTTTTCAAATAATCTTTCTCCAAAAATTGGTATTCAACAATAATAAAAATATTGCCAATAAAACAATACATGCAGCGGAAAATAAAATTCCTAAATTTCATAATTAGGATTTATGCATAATTGAGAGAAATTAAATTATCCCTAAATTTCATAATTAGGGTTCATACATAATTGAAAGAAATTAAATTATCCCTAAATTTCATAATTAGGATTCATGTATAATTGAGAGAAATTAAATCATTCTTGGAGAATCATAAATTTCATAACACATGCTCTGATACCACATGTAAAAAATTCTTAAGGGGTTTCCTAGACTATCAATGATAGGAAACAACAGGATCTTGAAACCTATGGTTCTCACAAACAATCAATAAACAACAATAGATAATGATGTGTACCTTTCTCCATAGGAAGACTTGTGCCTTTCTCCATAGGAACTTCTCTCCGGTGCACTTTGATTTCCTTGAAAGATGAGAGAAATAAGATTTCACTTCCTTAGGCCTTTCTTTTCTGTCTCTCTCCGTTCGTGATGGCTATGGGTGAGAGAAAACACTTTCTGGTCAGGAAGGGGACCTTTTTTCACGTTAGTGGGTATTAACCCCCTTTTATAACCACTACTCCCATCAAGTAGCAGTTAGCTCTAGAAACTTCTCCTATTAAGCCCAATTACAATTTAGCTCTTAATCGTTAATTATTTACTTATTAGTCCCTACATAAGTCACATGCCTCTCACATGAGACATTAATTCTTACATCATATCCCTATGCTAATTTACTTTGTGTTTCACTTTTAATTGACCTTCAAGTCACTTATGCTTGTCACATCCTTAAACCAGTACGTTTCCACTATTTTACTCCTGAAACACTTCATTGTTTTCACATTCTTTTGAAACTAAAGTTAATTTGACTGTTCCAGAGAATCAATTATGACAAGGCAGCAACAGTTGCCAAGACAACCCACAAAGAGGGGACCACTCTTAAGGTGATGATGCCATTGATGATGCCATTGTTATACTTGTTTTTTCTGTTTGTCTGAGTGTTATTCTGACCTCTCATTTTGAATATTAACAAAAAAAAAATATGTTACCATATATTAATTCTTAACAAATTAAATTTAACAAATATACTATATATACAAGTTTATTTTTGCAGAACCATTTCAACTATTGGATTCCTTTTTTTCATTAATAGCTAGTTGTGATATTTATATGAGTGAATCGATCACTTCTTAATAGTTTTTGTGTTTTTGTCCAATAAATCTTGGCTTAATATCGAAATTGAAATGATTGTTTAGGAAGCTGCATTGAAACTCCAAATAGAGCAAAATACAACCAACTATATACCTATCACTTTCATCACAGAGGCACGACATTTGTCCCATGACAAATGTTAGGTCCCACAGGAAATAAATTAGAATAATTAACAGCATGATTTGTGATATTTTTTTATATTTTTTGGAATTAAATTTTATATCTTAATATTTTTGAAAGATACATTTTTTAACCAATTACATATTAGATATCGAGAGACAAAAGTTATAATTTATTCAAATTAATATCTTGGTTGCCGATTATTTATTTGTATACCCAATGACTATCAATGACGGTAAAATTGACATTTCCTTTTCTAAAATTATAAGTCTACGGGTGAGCCGCCTATCTTGGTTGCCGATTATTTATTTGTATATCCACCGACGGAAGTTTTTTTTTTTCATGAGGACGGAAATAAATGTTTTCGGGTGAACATAATGGGAATGGGAACGACAATTACATTCTATCGAGTAGGATTGTGTCATGAGAAAATTATATAATTATATTTACAATAATTTTTATTTAATATTCTAAATATTAAAATAATTTTATATTTTATTAGCATTAAAATTTAAAATTAATGTTTTAAATCGTTGATGAGATTTTTTTAATTTATTTAAATTAAAATTTAAAATTAATATTTTTTTCCTTAAATTTCAAGTCACCCCTGTAACCCACGGAGGATAGAAATATGGTAAATTTAATATTTTTTTCTTAAATTTCAGGTCACCACATTTACTTTATGTCATTCGCAAAAAAGTATTTGTGATTAGAAAGTAGTCCTTATTTTTTTTTTTCTCTTCCATAAATTGAAATGCTATTGAGTACACGGATTTCTTTAGAAAAATATAAAAGTCTAATAAATAGTTAATATGGTAATGATGACAGTTGTCACTCAAAAAAAACAACAGATCTGATCCAAAGTCTCGACGCGGTTGAAGTGATATGTTAAAAAAACCACCACCCACAACGGGTTAGTTGGGGTCCGGTTGACATCCCCAGTTAGAATGGCTATTTATGCCCCATAATAATATCCTTCTTAGCTCCATTCTTCTTAGACAATAATATCCTTTCATCTCTTCCATGTCTTCTTTCCTGTTACGCTTTCCGCCTGAACGGTATCAAGAGGACAACAGAAACTATGACGTGTTTTTGAGTTTCAGAGGGGACGACACGCGTGCTTCTTTCACTTCACATCTCTATACCGCTCTTCACAACGCGGGAATCTCTGTTTTCAAGGATGATGAGACACTTCCAAGGGGAAATAAAATTTCAACCTCGCTGGGGTTAGCAATTGAAGAGTCTCGACTTTATGTTGTTGTTTTCTCTAAAAACTATGCAGGTTCGCTATGGTGTTTGCAAGAGTTGGAGAAAATAATGGAGTGTCACAAAGCAACAGGACAAGTGGTAGTGCCAGTGTTCTATGATGTAGATCCCTCTGAAGTACGTCATCAAACAGGCCACTTTGGACAAGCATTTCGAAACCTTGAGGCGTATATCAATTTAAAAATGGAAGAGGAAATGCAGCCAGGATGGCAAAAGATGGTTCATGAGTGCCCTGGCATCTCAGGGCCTTCTGTTTTCCGAGATTGCAAGTAATAAAAACACTTCCAGCTTTCTCGTATTTTTACTGATCATTGTCTCCGGAATTTACGTTTATGAAATTCATAACATGTAACATGTATGTAGTGGTCAAAGTGAGATTTTGGAAAGGATACATCGCCTCGTGGAGGATTGGAGGGTGTCACTTCGTAAGATTGTTAGCATCTCCCCCGGTTCAGGATTCGGGTAATTATTGAGACACTTTATGCTTTCAGATTTTTATTGAACATTGTCTCTGAAAACAACATTTACGAAATTCGTGACATGTATGACGTAGAAAAATGGACGTCGTTGGTAATAAAATAGACAACTTAGTGGAGCGTTGGAGGGACGGACTTTGTGTAGCCACTCGCATCCCGTGGTATTTAGACTCAAATATTTTTTACTGAACATTGTCTCAAGATTTAATTCCTCACTTGGTGTGTATAGTTATAAAAGACCTTTTAGCTTTTATACTTAAAAACATCACATTCTAATCGTTGTACATATCAATTTTTAATCCATTTTAGTCATTGTCAAAGGATTAAAAATTACATGTGCAAGGACTAAAATGGGATGATTTCAAGTATTGAGACTAAAATGTCAAGTTTTTGCATTTATAAGAATAAAATAAGTAATTAAATCATATCTAAAAATAACATTTATGAAATTCATAACATGTACGAAGGAGAGGAATGTTGATTGCTGAACAGTTAATAGATCTCCTTGTGAAGCATTGGAGGACGACACTGAGAAAAATAATGGAGATGCCTAGTAATATAGATCTGCTTTTGAAGCATTGGAGTGAGGCACTTTGGAAGGCTGCTGGCATCTCGGGGGGTGCAGACCTAATTTCCAAGTAATTGAGACAATTTCTGTTTTGAGATTTGGTTTAATATATTTTTTATTCTTAATAAATATTCAATTTTCCCCCTAATAATTTTTCATTTTGCATTCAATTCTTAGTAAAATAATTTTATTTTTGATCTTTGACACTTAGTTTTAGTCCCAATAATTTTTTTTCTATTTTTTATTAGTTGTGATTAAAATTAAATCTCTTAATTTATTAAGAAATAAACACAAAATTTCTTAATTTATTAGGAACTAAAACAAAATATGAAAGACAAAAACAAAAGTGTGGTTTTATTAGGGGCTCAATGTTAAGCAAAAATTTAGTAAGGAGGAAAGACAAAAATTTGGTATTTATTGGGAATAAAAAACATATATAAGCCTTTAGATTTTTAAAGAACATTGCTTCTAAAAATAACATTTATGAAATTCATATCATGTATGAAGAAATGAGATGACGGCACCTCTGGACCTTGCGATACACCTCCTCGTGAAGGATTGGAGGAAGGCACATCGTGCGGTTCGTGATATCTCAGAGGGTGTAGTCTTAAAATCCATGTAATTTAGAAACTTTTTCTGGTTTCATTTCTTACTGAACTTTGTCTCTAGAAGTCACGTTTATGAAATTCATAACATGTATCAAGTGTTGAAGAGGAGATCAGAAAAGATTTTGAGGTCCTTGTAATTCATTGGAAGGAAGCACTTCATGAGGCTGCTGGCATCTCGAGGTTTGTAGTCCTAAATCCAACGTAATTGAAACGCTTTGCTCTTTCTCATTATTTTTACCAAACATCGTTATTACACATATATTAGTTTGTTACTGGTTCATGGGTTTATTTGTTTGTTATAACCTATAAACCTATTATACAAAGCAATTCTATCCACTTTGCTGTGTTGATCAATAAAAGAATTAGTCATTTCTTATTCTTAAATCGTTTCATGGTATCACAATATCACTATCAGATCTCCTTTTTGGAACTCTGGTGCATAGTCTTCGAAAATGCCTCCTTGCAACAATTTGAATGTGAATAATCCCCCTTCTAATCTAAATCCTGTACAAGATCCTATGAGCCTTTTCTATGCCAATCCAAATGAAAATCCCGCAAGATCAATCGTTTCGTTTCTTCTCCATTGACTGGTACAAATCACCACACGTGGGCTCGAGCGATGTAGCAAGCATTGATTACAAAGAACAAGTAGAAACTTGTTGATGGAAGAATCGGAAAACCTGATCGGTATGATCTAATTTACAAAACATGGGAAAGATGGAACAACAATTTGGTACTTTCCTTGATTATGATCTCTGATGCTAGGAGGAACTTGCAAGAAAGATTCTGATGCTAGGAAAGCATTGCTCACACAGAATTTTCCTCTGATGCTAGGAGGAATTTTCAAGAAAAGGATTCTCACAAGCAGATCTGGTAAGAATTTCCAAAAAGGATTCTCACAAGCAGATCTGGTAAGAATTTCCAAAATTCAGGAAGGCTTATATTCCTTCAAACAAAATTCACTTTCTGTCACTCAATTTTTTAACGAACTCACAGTACTGGATAATGCTTTCAGTGAAAGGAACTGGAGCCTAAAAAGGCCACTGAGCAGCCTGTTGTAACAGCCTCAATGGTGAAGATTACAAAACTCTAATTTAGCATGTGTTTGGATAGAGTATTTAAAGAGAGTAATGTAATTTTTTAGGGTATTTCAATTGATACTCAGGAAAATGTTCCGTTTGGATATCTACTTTCAAAATTCATAAGTTTTCCAAATTTCCAGTCATTTGTTAAAATGAGGAATTTACAATTCCACTAAAATAGGTGGAATTTCAAATTCCATCCCAACACACCATGCGCCCTTTCTTCTCGGTTCTATTGCTTAATTATCAATGACAGAAGATTATTCCATGAGATCAATTTTCAGCAACCTCCTCCAGCTGTAAACTCATTGGAGCTCGATATTCCTCAACCGGGATGAGGGCACGAATTGAAAACTCAACGCTCAAGCATCGTTTGCTAACAAACATGGCACCGATCGCTGCCAGCAGGTATGTTACCTGATGTACACGTTCAAACATACTCACCACCACCATTGATGACGTCAACACGGTTCCCTCAACATGGTGGTGTCGTGTCTCCTCATCATCAATTCTATCAGGGTTGCAAAGCTTTAAACATGACTAATGCGTGGTCTTTGATCCATCAACGAGAATATTGCAGTAGTTAGAATCTTGGACTGTTGCTGTAGGAGAAGTTTCTCATGTAGAAGGATATAGTGGAGACAAATCAGTTTTGAGTTTTGAAAGGATGGCAAGCAGATAATTAACAATTGATCCAAATTAAATTAATAACCTAAACATCTGCAATTGAATGAAATTTGATGTCCTTCGTTTGAATTACTTCGCATTTTAAATCATTTGGTATTTTATACTCTCTATCCAGACACAGAAGGTTTTTGGCTCACTGGGTCTGTTATGTCTCTACACTTGTTGCTGCCTGCAGGAAAATTTGATGGTAGAGCCTAAAAATGTGCCTTTTGGGGGTACAAGGCTGGAGTTAAAGGATATTTAGCATATGGCATTCATAGCAAAGAAATTTTGATATCCAGGAATGCTCAATTTTATGAACACATATTCCCTTGCCTCTCTCTGTCCATCTCTCAATCATCTTTGTTGTCAATGCTGCTATTTGCATCAACCAACTATTGGAGTCTAATCCAAAATTTGAAAGTTAGTTAATATGGTTACATATATACATGGGTAACCATCCAGCTGTATGTTGTTGTATATAAACTCATTTCTTATATTGACTAAAAGTGAGTTAATGAGAAAACATCTTTTCTCTCATCTTGCATTCTCTTCATTCTTCCTCTTATTCCTCTCAATATGCATATGTGTATCTAGCTTGCACTAACACCAACAAAGACAACTACCTGAAGGATTATATTTGTCTTATCGCTACTACTAACCCATCAAAATTTCTTTATCCCATTAGTTCTTACCTCTCCTATAAGTCATTATCCCCTAATCACAAAGTCGATTTCATTTCTACCTTAATTGGACCCACCACTTTTACACAAGCCAGCAAGGATCAATGTTGGTTGATGCCATGCTGGAAGAACTGAGAGCTTTAGAGGCAAATCAGACTTGTAAGATTGCGGTTTGACCCGATGTTCAAGTACGAATTTAAGGGGGTGGTTGCTTGCTCCCCTTCCTCAAGATGCTTTATCTACACGAGAAGTAAAATAAAATTAAAATAAATTAATATTGACAGAGAAAAATTGATAATAAAATTAGAATATTGAGTTGATGTTTGCTTAATTTTCTTTTAGTAGTAGATTTTACCTCTTATTTTACACATTAATTTGTTAATAAATATTGTGGAACTTTTTATTTATCAAATAATTATTTATTACAAGTTAAATAATTATGTAAAAAAAAAGACCCCCCTAATGCATTCCTGGATCTGTCCCTGCCAATGTTATGCCCATTGGCCGCCAATGGGTGTACAAAATTAAGAGGAAAACTGATGGATCTATTAAGAGCTAGGTTTAAGGCTCGGTTGGTGGGGAAAAGTTAATTATAACCAAATTAATGGTGTATTTTAATACTTTCTCTCCAATGAAAAATTTAAACATAACCTGAGTTCGAGCTTTTGGCTTTGGCATCTATCAACAATTGGTTCATTTACCAATTGAATGTCAATAATGCATTTCTCCATGGGGATCTAAAGGAAGATATGGGGATCTAAAGGAAGATGTGTATATGCAAGTGCCTTAAGTGTCAAGAAAGAATAAGGTTTGCTAGCTTGTTAAGTAACTCTATGGACATAAACAAGCTTGCCGCAAATGGTATGAGAAGTTGAATTTCTTGCTTCTCCAACTTGGATTTCAACATTCTATAGTTGATCACTCCTTTTTTATTCATCACACAATTGATTCTCTTACTACTTGTGTATGTAGATGACATAGTCATTGTTGGAAATTCTATTGATATGATCACTTAGTTCAAGCAGATTTTAGATAATCAATTTGGGGGTTTTGAAGTTTCTCACTCATCAAGAGGTATCTTTGTCTGCCAATGCCAATATTGTCTTGATCTCTTAAGTGATTATGGTGTTCTCAGTGCCAAACCTGCAAGCACCCCTTCTGAACCTATCTTGAGACTAGGGGTGAGAATAGGCCAGGCCAGATTAGGCTTTGAAAGGCCTGAGCCTAGCCTACGATAAATCTTTTATTTTGGCTCGGCCTGGCCTTTTTAAAAGTCTGGCCTGCCCTGATAGCCTTTTTAAAAGTCTTCTTCACAATAAATATTTAATATTTTATGGAGTAGGAACGTAATAGGAAAGTTAAAGAAAAAGAGGAAAGTCAATCAAAATAATGAGGAATATAAAAGGGCACATGACTCACACCTAAATTGTAATTAAAGTCCTTGATTATAGGAATAGAAGTTATGGAGCAGTAATGTGTTATCAAAGTCTGATAATTTTAGAAAAAATAATTGTATCCAAAAAATAATATTATATATTGATACCCAAAAAATAATATAAGTATATATATATATATATATATAGGCCGTCCTATCAGGTTTATAAGGCTTTTTAATAAGCCTAAGTTTGGTCTATTTAATTTAATAAGCTTTTAAAAAAGCATGAGCCTAACCTTTTAATTAAATAGGTCAGTTCAGACCAGACTTTATGTAGGCCAGGTCGTAGGTCCTTGTAGGCCAGCCTGACCTATTCCCACCCCTACTTGAGACTTCACGAAGATGATAGGGGTCCTTGTCATGATGTGGAAAGCTATAGTCGTCTTTTGGTTGCCTCCTATACCTGACTTTCACTCGTCCAAATATATCCTATGCTGACCAACGACTTGGTTAATTTTCAGCCCCCACTGTAACATCCCATTTTTAATGATGAGATTTTAAAAAATTATTATTATTTATAAATAAATAGAATTTTAGAAAAATGATGAGATTTTATAAATAAATAAATAAGGAGATATAATTATTAATTAAAATAATGATTTGAGAGAAAATAAAAAGAGTATTTCATTTATTTGTTTGATAGAAAATAAAATAGAGTTTGTTTTTATAAAATAATAAATAAATAAATAGAGTAAACCTAGCTATAAATAACGTTAGGTCAGTTTTCACACTAACGGTGCCTCTTCTTTCCCTCATTTTCGTTTTTTCCCTCCTCCTCTTAAAATCCTTTCTTTTTCTCGCAGGCCACAAAACCTGTCTCAGAAAAACAATGATATCGGCCTCATTCACCGTTGGATCGTCGTGAAATTAGAGAACCACGTTTGAAACCAAATTCCGAGCATTCTCATCGTTGGGAATTGTAAAAATATGTCGGAGTTAAGAAAAATACCCCACGCACCATAGCTTTCTCTTTTTTCGCAGAAACCCAAAACAGTCTCAGTAAAACTACGATCCCGGTTTCGTTAACCGTTGGATTTTCATGAAATTTGGATATGTTGTTCGAAATTCAATAGCGCACACTTTCACCATTGAGATTTGTGAGATAATATTCTTGAAGGGAGAAAAAGGAATCGCATGAAGACAGTACAAGTGGAGACTTCAATCTCTTCTCCATCTCTCTGACGTTTGGGAACTTTATCGGAGCACTCGGAGGAAAAATTGGAGGAATCTTAGGGAACCGCTAGAGATGCCTCTATCGCTGTCGGAAGACACGTGATTCCGCTTAGAGGTAAGGGATGAGTTATTCATAATTGGGGATTAGTGAGAACATGTGTAGGGATCCTTAGAGATATCAATTAGAATGGGTTTTTGGGTGTTTTCGCAATTTTTATTTTATCCTTATAATTATTACAATGAATTATATATGTTTGATGAATCAGTTGATGTCCCAATGAGAAATTGCTGTGAAATTGATGTGTTCTTGTGTTGAGTGTAAACTCCTTAAAAAAATTAAGCTCTTTTTATTAACGTAAATTATATTTTAAATAATATTATTTAATGACTTATTTTATACAAATTATTATCTTGTTCTAATTTATCTACGACGATGATCAACATGTTATGTGTATATAATTATTGTAATACTAGAATAATAAATTAAAAAAAAATTGTAAGGTTAATGCCTAGTGATAATTTCTTTTGATGTAATATTAACTTAATTGTTATAGAAATTCTTTGATTAAAAACAATGTAGTTTAATTTACTATATACATATACATATATATGTTTTGTATCATGCAAATATTATTATTGTGTGATGTGTATATGAGTTATAAGGTGTAATAAGTTATTATAATGGTATTATAATATCATTGTGAAGATTTAGTACAAAGTTGAATGTGTCAATTTGCGAGATACATGTAAAAATGAGATGGTTAATGTGATATTATGAGATGTTAAATTGTGGGCATGATATTTGATTATGAATAAGTGTGTATGTTTGACACTTGATGTGACAATAATTATATTATGAGCTATGAATTATACAATAACCCGATCAGTGTTATCTTTAGAAAAGCGTTGATGCGCAATGTTTAAGAGAAAGTGTAGGTTTCCTATTCAGGAACCAGTGTTAAATTGTAGCGCAATGTGTTAAACGTGTTTGAAACACGAGTGTGAGGTCGTGGGTATTGTATAATTCATGAGCAGTGCTTATAAATGAAATATGTGATGAATTGTGGAATAATATGTTGCCTTGAGATTATAATATTGTTATTGAGATTAAGTAAAAGTGTAAAGTAGAATAGGTGTTGAATTGTGAGATATGTAAAAACATGTGAGGGTGGATTGTGACATTATGAGATGTGAAATTGTGAATGAGTTTTGGTTGTGAATAAGTGTGTGATTAACTCTTGATGTGACATTATTTGTGTTGTAAGCTGTGAATTGTATAATAACCCGACTAGTGTTATCTTGAGAAAAGTGTAAATGCGCAGTGTTAAAGAGAAAGTATAGGTTTCCTATTTAGGAACCAGTGTTAAAGAGAAAATGTAGGTTTCCTATTTAGGAACCAGTGTTAAATTGTAGCGCAATATGTTATACGTGTTTAAAACACGAGTGTGAGGTCGTGGGTATTGTATAATTCACGAGCAGTGTCTGTGTGCTAAAATGATTTTAGGGGTTGGACCTGAATCAGGAGGGAGAGACCCTGACGGACTCTTTTGATTGTAGGCCTTGGGGGTCACCGGGTTTGAGCGCTCCTTTAAGCCTATGTTGATCCCATATGGTTGGAGCATTGTCGCAAAACATCATGACCCTGACTGGTCTCCCTATGATCTTACTTAGTGAGAGTGACCTGACAAACTCATTGTGTGGTGTGTCTTGTTATGTACTCCTACGCGCCCCAGGGTGGTTTTTCACTGACATGGTACCACATTGCATATAGGATTGAGTCATAGTATAACTGTTGCATACGCTTGTTAATTGTTTATTATGAAATTGATGTGTTATTATATCTTGATCGGAGTGTGGGATTCTTGTGTAATGTGATTGATGATTGAAAAGTGAATTTTGAATGACAAAGTGGTGATTAATATTTGAAAAAAAAATGTTTTCAAAATACTTTTAAGTAATATTTTAATTTTTATTTCTTTATTAGTATATATGTGAGGGGTAGAGGGTGTCACACCCGCAACAGTGAGTCATTAGCAAGCAGCTCAATGCGTACTTTGGTATTTGTAAAGGAATCCTGGAGAAGGACTTTTCTTAATTTCCTGTGTCATGTATAATACATCTCCCTAGTTTTAGTGACACAAATTTGGGTGGATGCATGTCTCGATACTAAGATACTAAGTGTTCTATGACTGGTTATTGTTTCTTTTTGGGAGACTTAGTCACTGGTTTGTTGGAAATCCAAGAACCAGCCAACAATGGCAAAGTCCTCATCCGAGGCAGAATATCGAGCCTTAGCTTCAGCTACTTGTGAGATGCAATTGTTGCCTTTTCTTCTTCAAGATCTCTCCATCACTTTTTCCAAACAGTCGGTGATCTGATCGACAATCGAAGTGCTTTGCACATTGCAACCAAACCCGTTTTTCATGAGAGGACCAAGCATACACACCACTGACCAAACTGAAGACCTCTTCACCAAAAGTTTACATCCTAGGCATTTTCAGAAATTTGTTTTCAAGCTGGGATCGATTGCTATTTTCCAACCCATAGTGTGAGGGGGGATATTACACATATATTAGTTGGTTACCAGTTCAACGAATTTATTTGTTTGTTATAACCTGCTATAGCCGGTTTAGATAGTCAACTGAATAAAGCAACTTTGTATGGATTATCCATTTGTTTTTCTTTAATCATTTTAGTTGTCTCTTAAAAATAACATTTATGAAATTCATAACATGTATGATGTAACAGAATAAGGATTATTGCTGAAGAGTTCGCGAAACATTGGGCAGAGGTACTTCGTGAGGCTGCTAGTATCTCAGGGATTGTAGTCCTAAATTCCAGGTAATGAAACACTTCTGCCTTCTCACATTTCTTCATTTAATACTCAACATTTTTTAATACTTCAAATGTTTATGTATCATAGTACCATAGTTGCACAATTTTTAAATTGGCTATTAAACAAATTAATCAATAGTCCTTTGTTAGTTTTTTCCTTGTTACTTTTATTATTCAGAGGTCATGTTTAAAGCATTTTATAGAAAGGGAAATATTTAAAAGATGGAAAAAGATTTAATATACATGACAGATTGGCAGAGTAAGAATAATTATGGCAATTTAGTGTTTATAAAAAAGTATGAAAAAATTAAGGTTAAATAAATATTTTCTTTTATTGAACTGAAGCAAAGTTGCCAAAGGCAATAGCATCTGATTCTAAAAGAGCCAAAATCTGGTGAGGAGCGTCCTCGAGCCAGTACATTTCAAGAAAATTAAAAACTAAGCTAATTTATCAGCCACTAAATTCCCTTTCCTCTTTGTGAAACTAAAAGCAGATTTCTCCTTCTATTCGTAAGAGCTTCATAATCCTTCAGAATTTCTGCCTGGTAAGAAAAATCTTGTCTTCTATGATTCTTTCATGCCATATGCAGAAGCTGACTATTAGTCTCAAATATGGTGTTTGAAAAACACATGTGCCCCAACGTCTTAATATCCCACTTGAATGTTATCACTTCTACAATGAGAGGATCTTAGCAATACGGAATAAAGAGGCAGGATGAGGCCAAATGGTTCCTAGCATTGTCCTTGAACACAACTCCCAAACTTGTACCAACTTTTGATCTTATAGATGCATCAAAATTTACCTTGATTTGATTTCATGTGGGAGGATTCCAACTGATGTTTTGGTTTTGTTGTCTGTTATGCATTTATTTTTGTGTTATGCCAACGAGACCATTATATCTATAATTTGTCTTGGCAGCAATTCCTTCTATGAGAAAACCCAAAGGTTTCTTCTCTTCCACAATACCCAAATCAATTCAAAGACCCATGTTGTGAAGTTTAGGTTGCTTAAAGCTATAATTTCACTCATCCAAGCCTTGAAATTTGAAATGGCAGAGCTCAGATATACACCCACATTTGATTCAAACCATATTCTCTTGACATCTTCTGTTAGAGCCCTCTAATATCCTGGTGTTCGAGGCCAAGGATCCTCCTAAGAAAAGAAAGGAAGGAAAGCGAGAATTAGTGGAAAATGCTCTTCATTATTTTTTGCACTGACTTGCAGTCCTATTTATCGTGCTTACAAGCCAATCATTGGTCGATCCTATCCCTACAGGTAGCGCGGGAGTGTGCAAAAGAAACACACGTGCAACTAACAACCTTTCCTAACAAACTTGCACTACTAAGAAACTAACAAGAATAAGAGACATGCACTAATAACAAACTTTTTTGATAGTGGAATTTCCGACAAAGGATATTATCCAAGACATCTGCATAATCCTTGAGGTGTGGGGGTCTGTGAGTGGGTGTCTTCTTGGGGCGTGACCTGGGTATGCTATCATCACCAGCCGTCGGGAGAGACACCTTGTCCTCAAGATGGAATGTTGCGTGCAAATCATTCCATCTTTTGCAAGAAGTGTCCTCAGGTGAACCCATTTTATTGAACTAAGACCATCTGTGTGGATGGTGAAGTGCTATTGTCCCATTTTCTATCCAAGAGGTTCAAAGGTTTAATGAGTGGCTGATTATCAGAGGAATAAGAGGCTCTATATCATGTACCAAAGGACCCTGGTGGGGTTTGAGTAAAGAATAGTGAAAAATATTATGTATCTTTGATGATGGAGGGAGGGTCAGGTGGTAGGAAACTTTACCAAGTTTCTTAGAAATTTGAAAAGGCCCATAGTAGCGTTTAGAGATCTTATTATAATTGGAAAGAGAAGCAAAAGTTTGACAGAAAGGACGTAATTCAACGTACACCCAATCACCAACGTTGTAGGAAATATCACGTCGCTTGTTGTCTGCTTGAATATTCATATTATGTTGGGCCTTCAAAAGACGAGTTTTTAAGGATGATAGCAGATTCTGGCTAGTGGAGAGGATGTGGTCCATTGCCTCTACATGTGAGGAACCAGCAAATATTGAGGAATAGAGGGGGGAGGCTTGTCGTAAGTTGCCTCAAACGGAGTGATGCCAATGGTGGAGTGTATAGAAGTGTGGTAGGACTATTCTGTGAGGGAAAGGAATTGATACCACTTAGCTGGTTCATCATGAACGAAGCTCCTTAGATACTATTCCAAAATGCGATTAAGAACCTCAGTCAATCTGTTTGCTCTAGATGGTATGAGGTACTCATGCAGAGCTTGGTGCCACAAAGTTTGAATAGCTCGCACCAGAGCTAACTGATAAATATCGGGTCACTATTTGAAACCAAACTCCGCGGAAACTTGTGGAGCTTACAAATCATATCCATGTAAAGGGAAGCAACTTTTAAGCTGTAAAATAGGAGTGTAAGGCACCAAAGTGTGCACCCTTTGTAAAGAAATCGACAACCACCAAGATGGTAGTATACCCGTGGGATGAAGGGTGGCCAATGATAAAATCTAATGATAAATCTTCTTAAGCAGACGTCGGGACGGGAGGGGCTGGAGCAAGCCAGTTGGTTGTTTGGTCTCATACTTGTTTTGTTGGAAAATGAGGCATTGGCGGACAAATTGTTGTATCTCTTTGTGCATTTCCAGCCAATAAAAATTCTCTTGAAGGCGATGCAAGGTTTTTGCAAATCCCAAATGACCCCCTAAAGATGTTGTGTGGTATTCTTCCTGTAAAATGGAGCGAAATGGGTTGAGTGGATCCAATCGAATTTTCCCAAGAAAAAATAGGAGTCTAATATGCAATTTGTGTTAGATTTCAACTTAAAACCAATTGGCACTAAGTGAAGTTGCCCAATAAATATATAAGCTACACCCTAAGAACTGAAGCAGGCGATGTGTGACTTCCTAACACTCCCCCCCCTCCACAGATGTCTGCCAATACAGGCGACTCTACTAGAATAGGCAAGAACTAAGATGACCTATAGGCTTTGATACCATATTAGATTTTAACTTAAAAATCAATTGATACTAAGTGAAGTTATCCAATAGATATATAAGCTACACCCCAAGAACTAAGGCAGGCGATGTGGGACTTCCTAACAACTTGATGTTAGGCTAGGACGAAGAGTTTGTTTGAACTTACCAATGATTGAAAGGTATCGCTGGCATGCAAGGTGTCATGCAACATGTCTAAAAATGCAAAATTTGGCATTGACAAAACGAAGCAATGATCAGACTAAAGTTCTGGGATTCTCGATGGAGCGTCGGTGACAACATTCGATTTCCTGAACTTGTATTGGATGGAGTAATTGTACCCCAACAACTTAGACAAATACACCTGTTGTTCTAGAGTCACCTAACACATGAGTTCCTTGAGACTCTTGTGATCTATGAGTATTACAAATGAATGCCCAATAAATATTGCCGCCATTTGTGGACGGCGACAGTGATGGCCTGCAATTTATGGACATAGGTTGAGGATTATTGTAAATGCAGACATAAGGTTTTGCTAAAAACAAAACGACAGGGTTCGCTATAAGGGTGGACATTCACGGGGGTGGTGTTGGGTAATAAGTTTATTTGATGGTTTGTGTTTCAGGTTAGGGGAGAAGCGTGGGTGTTTGGAAGGGGGATGAGTCTTTATTGAGGAGGGTGTGGATGTCTGGTAATGGATGAGTAAGAGAAATGGGTGAGGAAACTTGAGGAGATGGTGAAATGGCGATATGGTAAAAAGCAAAAGATGAATGGGATTGGATGAGGCGTTTGAGTTGTAGTGAAGAAAAGTTCTCAAGGATTGTTGGGGCATTCGCACTGAGTGTAATGGAATTTCTGACAATATTGAATTGCATTGTTAACGCTTCATAGTCTATAATGACGGGTCCCAACTATTTGAGCCATTGAATTCTAAGAACAATGTCCGTACCACTAATGGGGAGGATATGTAAGTCAACAGTGAAGACATAGCCTTGAAGGTGTAAGGTGGTGTTGGACAAAGTTGATCACAAGGAAGGGTGGTGTCATTACCCACTGTCACCTGTAGAGTAGAATTTGTCATTGTCAGGAGCTCAAGGAACTTAGCCATGCGTGTTTTGATGAAATTGTGGGTATTGCTGCTGTCGATCAACATGGTAACCCTGGCCTGTCAGACCTAGCTAGATTCTGATTTGTGCATGTGACAAGTTAGGTGAAAAAGGAATAAAGGGTGGAATCGAATCAATAATGATTGGTTGGTTGGGTCCTAACTATTTGAGCCATTGAATTCTAAGAACAATGTCCGTACCCAGGGGTTCATTGCGATTATCGTCATCCTCGCAATCAATAATAGGAAACGAGCCTTACATCGGTTATTAGGGCTCAATTTTTCATCATAGTTATAACAGAGACCCTTTTCCCATTTAACAACTATCTCGTCGGGGGTTAGCTTGTTGATTGGGTCTTTGGAGGTGTTGGTAATAAAGGAGAAGCAAATAGCGGAGACGATGGGGAAAATACTTGACTTAAGGAAACTAGTTTACTACGATAGCTTTGGCAACGGTCTTCAAGCTTGTCTTCCTGTAGTTTGGCTAGTGATATAGCCTGGGGAAGGAAATCGGTTGTATGGCTTGCACCTCGCGTCGCAATTTTGGTGCGAGACCAGAAATGAAACAGCTGAGAAGGAATGATGGAGGTAAACCAACCACAGGATTTGCGAGATGTTCAAACTCATTAAAGTACTTGTTGACAAAACCCTTCTCAGTGAGTTCGAACAAAGCACCTTTAGGGTCATCGTAGAATGTCTAAGTGAATCTAGTTTCTAGTGCTTGTAATAGGGAAGACCAAGACATTTTGAGGCTGTTCTAGAACATCCACTGGAACCAACTCAATGCCAGCCCGTTTATGTAAAAAGAAGCCACAGTTATGCACAAAATGTGTTGTGGTAGTAAAAAAATTGAGAGATCTTGAAGATCCATTCCATGGCATTGTGACCGTCGAAATGCAAGACCTCGAGCTTGAGGTGGGGTTAGTGATGGGTGTTGGCCGAGGTTGGGATTGGTGGGGTTTTCGGGAAGGGAGTAGGCTGCAGTTGAAGAGAGTGTAGTTGGTCGAGGATAGAGTCGAGCTTGTGGGTTAGCTCATGTTAAGCATTAGAAAAGGATGATTGGTTTTGAGTGATTTGGAGCCCGGCCTCCTCCAGACGGTCTGTGACAGTCTTAGAATGGGTTTAGTGGTCGGACATGGAGACTGAAAGGGCAGGTCGGACCACATTGTTAGAGCTCTCTAATATCCTTATGTTTGAGGCCAAGGATCCTCCTAAGAAAAGAAAGGAAGGAAAACGAGAATTAGTGGAAAATGTTCTTCATTATTCTTTGAAGTGACTTGTAGTCCTATTTATTGTGCTTACAAGCCAATCATTGGTTGATCCTATCACTACAGGTAACGTGGGAGTGCACAAAAGAAACAGACATGTGCAGCTAACAACCTTTCCTAACAACTTGCACTACTAACAAACATACATTAATAATAGGCAAGCATTGATAACAAACTTTTCTAACAGTGGAATTCCTGACAAAGGATATTATTCTATGCAGATATTATCCTATGCATCTATGTAATCCTTGAGGTGTAGGGGTCTGTGAGTGGTTCTCTTGGGGCGTGACCTGGGTATGCTATCACCGTCATAGCCAATCAAAGCACGAATTGTTGTTTATCCCTTCTCCAAACAGCATGGGCACGTTGGGTCAATATGCATTTCTCTTTTGATTAGGTTTTGTCTCGCTGGGAGAATGTTGTGGCACGCCCTCGGGACAAGATTTTTGTATTTTGGTGCAATATTAGTTTTCCAAATCTCTGGACCTAAATTTCTAGCTATAGCAGTTGTTGATCCCTCCTCATTTTGCATCTTTTTCATCTCACACCGGTAACCAGATTTGACACTGTACCTCCCATCCATAGAATGTCGCCATTTAACTTGTCTTCCTGTCTCGTTTCACTCAAAGGAATTATGTGAATTTCTTTCTTCACTTGTGACAGAAAAAGCATCTCAATAAGCTCCCTCTTCCATTGTCTTGCTTCATGGTTAATGAGATCAGCCACTAACAAAGGATTTTCTTCTTGATTCGTGTGGGACATGGTATAAAGAGACATCTCCACTTTGAAGCCAATTGTCATCATAAACCTCCGCACTACGCCCATCTCCAATCCTTCATAACACCCTTCCTTGATTATATCCTTTGAGGCCATAATACTAGACCACACATAACTTGGTCTATTTCCTCTGGATGCCTCTAAAGGGTGAGACCTTTGATAGTATTTTTCCTTTAGTACTCAGGCCACCAATGAATTTTCAAAACATATAAGGCGCCACCATTGTCTTGCTAGTAGGGCTTTGTTAAAAGTTGAGGTAACTCTAAAGTCCATCCCGTCTTCATTTTTGCTCTTTGTTGATTTTGACCACCTTAGCCAATGAAGCTTTCAATTCTCCATGGAGTCTCCCAGAAAAATCTAACAATCATTCTTTCAGTTTCATCACAAAGGGATTGTGGTAATTGGAAACACCCCATGACGTTTTTGGGTATTAATTGCATCACTAACTTTATCAGAACTTCTCTTCCACTCTTTGAGAGAGCTTTCTCTTTCCACCCTTTAGTTTCTTCCACACTTTTTCTTTAAAAAATTGGAAGACTTATGATTTTTATCTCTACTTATGAATGTGGGCAATCCTAGGTATTTGTCATGACTTTCCAGTGCCTTTACTCCAAGAAGTCTTGTTAGCTAATCAATTTTGGGACTAGGAAGATTTCAGTTACATGAAAGTTATGACTTTTTTAAATTAATTCTCTGGCCTGAGGCTATTTCATAGGACTTCAAAATATTCACTAGCCTTGTTGCCTCCTCCACCATGGCTCTACAGAAAATCAAAAGCTATTGTTGCATTATCATTAACCATTGAAAGTTTCATCAATATTACGGGGAAGAATACACTTTAGCCTATTAGCAATAGTTTTTGTAATAATCTGAAACAACATTACAACGGCTAATAAGTCTAAACTCACTGGCATGAGAGGGATTTTTTACCTTTTGAATATATAGAATAAGAGTCTTATTTATCACAGAAGGATCTTGGTCGATCACCGTTGAAAATATCCAGGGCCATGTTTGTGACATCCTCTCTAATAATATATGCTAAAACTTCTAATAGAATAAAGTTGGATTGCCATCTTGCCCCGGAGCTTTGGTGGGGTACACCTACTCTAAGGCTTCATAAATCTCCTCTCTTGAAAACTCCACATCCAGGAAGGATCACATCTCTCCATAATTTCTCCCCTCCACAAGGCTTGCAATTTCCGCCATGCCATGAGGCAGAGAAGAGGTAAAAAGATTAGAGAAATACTTTGTTAACACCTCACCAATGTCCTCTACATTCTTATACACATTTCCATCATCATCCGAAATCTTTATGATATTGACTTGCTTTCATTGGGATGTTTTTCTATGTAAGAAAGTTGTGTTCCTATCCACATACATCAACCACTCCACCTTCAACCTCTGCTTCCAAAGCACCTCAAGCCTTAAAAGTTCCTCCAACTCACCTTCAATCTCAACTTTTATGTTTGTTAAGAAACTGACCCGGGGCATGCGTTGAATCTTATACAATTTCTTTCAAAGCCTTTTGATTTTTGAGGCAAATTTCCAAACCTTTGTGACCCACACTCATGTAAATTCCCCCTAGCTAGGTAATATTTTGTGTATTTTTGCTATTAGTAGTTGGAAGATTCTTTCACTCAAACCTTTTGTCTTTGAACGCCTTCATCACATTGGAAGATTCTTTCGTATGAATCTTTCCCACCAACCAAAAACCCTTATCTTTACTCCTTTCTCCCACTTCAGGTATTTTGACTATCTCCCCCTCCTCCAGGAAATCAACATCTTTCACATTCTTTATTTTGTGAAGTTCAAGTAGCCAGACCTGAGAAAAGGCAAGAACAATTGTCTGAGATTTGAGAAAAACCTTAGTGCTCATAACTAGAGAAACCCTAGCAAAGCCTTCAAAGGGAGATTAAAACAATATAAACATAAATTTCAAATTAACTAATATTTATAATTAATTAGATATTAATAATGATGGTTAACTTCATTTTTAGGAAATCGTCAAAGCAAACATTGTTTAAATTAGTACAAAAACAAGAGCTTGTCTGTTTATTGTACATATTTATTTTTTGTTTTTAAATAAAAAAACAAAATGTTTGATAAAAGTAATTTGGGATATTTTAAAAAATAATCTTGGTTTTAGATTTTAAAATTGAAAGTGAACAATTTATGATTTTTCTCTTTAGTTAATTACTCTTATAATTTTGGTCTATCTATTTTAAAATAAAGATATTTTGTTCATCTATTTTTAAAAATCCTCAATGAAACCCTGGACGTAACGTCTTGATTTATGGTACCATAAAAATGTTTTAATTAACTAAAGTGAATGAAATAAATGTAGGCAAAATTCAAAGATATACAAAAATTGAGGATTTTTTTTCTAAAATAATAGATCAAATGTCTTTATTTTAAAATTATATTTAAACATTTCTTATTTTTGTTGTTTCATCTTCTTCCTCCAGTAACTTTATTTTTTCCCATTCTAAATATTAGGTATTGACAAATGTTGGGCAAAAAAGTTTTCAAAACAAAAAAATAAAATCAGAATCAAACACACTCTAAGAACTATAATAGATTTATCACTTTGTCATATATATTTTATAGAAATGTTAGTAAGTACCACCATGCAATGGATGAACCTAATGGAGAACAGACGTTTATACAATTATAACTTTTTACTTAAATTTCTATTAAATTTTGATGCATATTTGGACACACCTTTTCTTTGTTTTTATTATGTTTTTAATTATAGGAATGAAAGTGAGGCTATCAAAACTATTGTTGAAAACGTTAAGCCTTTGTTAGACAAGACAGAGTTGTTTGTTGCTGATAATCCAGTCGGCGTAGAACCACGAGTCCAGGAAATGATTGAACTATTAGACCAAATACAATCAAACGGTGTTCTACTACTCGGGATGTGGGGGATGGGAGGCATTGGTAAAACAACTATTGCAAAAGCCATTTACAACAAGATTGGCCGCAATTTTGAGGTAAAAAGCTTCCTCGCAAGTATTAGGGAAGTTTGGGGGCAAGATGCTGGTCAAGTATATCTACAAGAACAACTTATATTTGATATCGGAAAAGAAACAAACACAAAGATACGTAATGTTGACTCAGGAAAAGTTATGTTAAAAGAACGACTTCGCAATAAAAGGGTACTCCTTATACTTGATGATGTAAATAATTTGCATCAATTGAATGTTTTGTGTGGAAGTCGTGAATGGTTTGGTTCAGGGAGTAGAATAATAATCACAACTAGAGATATGCATATACTTAGAGGGAGAAGAGTTGACAAAGTGTTCAGAATGAAAGGAATGGATGAAGACGAATCTATTGAGCTTTTTAGTTGGCATGCATTTAAGCAAGCAAGTCCAAGAGAAGATTTTATTGAACTTTCTAGAAATGTAGTTGCTTATTCTGCGGGATTGCCACTAGCTCTTGAAGTCCTTGGGAAGTATTTGTTTGATATGGAGGTAACAGAGTGGAAAAATGTATTGGAGACACTCAAGAAAATTCCTAATGATGAAGTACAAGAGAAATTAAAAATAAGCTATGATGGTTTAACTGGTGATACAGAGAAAGGAATATTTCTTGATATAGCTTGTTTCTTTACAGGAAAGGACCGGAATGATGTTATACATATATTAAATGGTTGTGGGCTTTGTGCAGAAAATGGAATACGTGTCTTGGTAGAAAGAGGCCTTGTAACTGTAGATTATAAGAACAAGCTTGGAATGCATGATTTGCTGCGAGACATGGGAAGAGAAATCATTCGTTCAGAAACACCAATGGAGCTTGAGGAGCGTAGTAGGTTATGGTTTCATGAAGATGCGCTTGATGTATTATCAAAAGAAACTGTAAGACTTCCATCTATTATTTTTTTATTTAAAATATCCAAAGCTAATGGATACAACTAACACATTTATGAGTCAGTTCTTAATATTCATTTGTGCGATTGATTGTCACAAGAATTTTGAAAATTGGTTTGGTTGTGAATTGGTTTTTGCTTCTTAGCTTCTAAAACAAATGATGGGTTTTCTCACAAGAGTTTTAACTACCATATATCTTTTTAGCTACGCATGTTTTACCCTTTCGTTTTTTCTATCATAGGGAACAAAAGCTATTGAGGGACTGGCTTTGAAGTTACCAAGAACTAATACTAAATGTTTGAGCACTAAAGCTTTTAAGGAGATGAAAAAACTCAGGTTGCTTCAACTTGCTGGTGTACAATTGGTTGGAGATTTCAAGTATCTTTCCAAAGATCTTAGATGGCTTTGTTGGCATGGATTTCCTTTAGCATGCATACCAACAAACCTTTATCAAGGAAGTCTAGTTTCCATTGAGCTAGAAAACAGCAATGTTAATCTTTTGTGGAAAGAAGCCCAGGTATTAATTTAGTTTTTTGCAATTCATGAGTATTTCTTTCTCTTCTTTATGGATGTAATTTAAATTGTCTCAAATATTAATACTATTTCACTATATAGTACTTTAGACAAATTTCATCTATGTTTTTCTTAGCCTCTCTTATATTGGTAGTACTTTCTGTAAAAGTTTAAGTTTAAATAAAAGATTTAATCATTAATATGTTCCTAGCTTTTATTTATTTAGAATATTTAATTAGGTCATTTTATTTCTGAAAGTTTCAATCAAGTCTTATTTTTTTTCAAATGTCTGAATGTGATTTTTTTTGTCCAATTGAGACTGACGATGACGTTAAGTTGTAAATTCCTTGAAAAGAATCACATTGACACATTTTAAGAAAAAAAATAAAGAATTTAATTGAAAATTTTAAAAATAAAAAGACCTAATTGAATATTCTAAATAAATAATGAGATCAAATTGATAATTAAGTTTAAATAAAATGAACATTTATATATTCATATTCTAATACAAGCTCTAGCCTCCCTTTTATACGGTAAACCTAGTAAAGCCTAAAAAAGGAAATGATCAGGATACCAATTTTTTTTTTCATATCCTAAAATATCTAAATGAACATTTAGCAAAACAAATGATGCTAAACCACCAAAATTGAGGCTAAATGAATATTTAGCAATAAAAAAAAATTGTGCTTGAGTCAACACTAAGTAGTGCCAACTAAGTTGAATTAGAAGACACTATTATGAGTCTACCTGTCTTTGTGGTATTCACTAGACGACATTTATTAGTGTCAAATTAGATTATGTTAATTTTAGTGTTGACTTAATTCGTGCTAATAGTGTAGGTTAGACCATGCAAGCACAAATCTAAACCTTGAAGCATTCCCATTTTTGTATTGGCATAGCTGACACAAATAAATTTATATGCAATCTATAGCGATTATTTGACCTGAATTAAGTCAATGCTATGTTACAATAGATAGTGTATACATTGTAGTGTTGATGTTAAATTTTATGGCTATTTTGTTCTTTACTTGTGAAATCACCATTTAATGATGCATTAGAACTTTAATTCCAATGCTAAAGTTTACAAATATTTTCCTCTTGTAGTGATATCATCAACATGCATAACCAATATAAAAAAAAATCCATTGCCACATCATATAAAAAATCAGAATTCTTGATAATGATTGTATGTATGAAACTTTGATATAACAACAATAAAGTCTTATTTCATTAGGTAAGAGTAAATCTTGATACATTAAATTAAAAGTTTTACACTCAATGTTTATCAAAATTCAATTTTTTTAAGATTATCTTTTATCTAATCAAACAGATTTTGTATGTTTATTATGAACTTATATTATAATTTTTTTTTAAAACATAAGAGACCAGCTTATGACATCCTCTTCAAATAATTAAATATAATAAAAACAAAGGAGAGGTAAGGTAGAGTTGCAATTTTTACTAATTGATCAAAGAAGCCATAAAATGCTCATAAACAAATTATATATAGAGTGCACGACTTCGATGAGAATAATTTTTCACGTAACAATAATTAATAATAATAATTAGAATATGATTAAAAATAATAGATGATTGAGATTAAAATATTTGAAAATTAAAATTTGATATAATCGTTAAATCTCTAGAAGATTTATCAAATAAATCACATCCTACAACATTTCAATTATTGTTAATGATAATTGAGATACTCTAAAATGTGATTTGTTCGATAAATTTTTTAAAGATCTAATAGTTATATTAAATTTAAATTTTCAAATATTTTAATCTCAATCATCTATTATTTTTAATTATAATATAATGATTGTTATTAATTGTTCTCATATTGTGAAAGGATTTGTATAAACTAAACCTTTATCAAAATATGTTGGCACTAAAAATGGCATTCCACAAGTAATATTTTACTTTCTACTTGAGATGCTCATAACACAATATAATTGCATCTATTTACGTTTTGAGTTTTATCTCTAACTTTAATTTTATCTATTGTATGCTTGTTTTTTTCTTGTAGGTAATGGAGAAGCTGAAAATTCTTAATCTCAGTCATTCTCATTATTTAACAGAGACTCCAGACTTTTCAAATTTGCCTAATCTTGAAAAGCTATTACTCGTAGATTGTCCAAGGTTGTCCGCGATTTCCTATACCATTGAACATCTCAATAAAGTTCTTCTAATAAATTTTCAAGATTGTATTAGCCTTTGTAACCTTCCAAGAAGTATCTATAAGTTGAAATCTCTTAAAGCACTCATTCTTTCAGGATGTTTAAAGATTGACAAGTTAGAAGAGGATTTGGAACAAATGGAGTCTTTGACAACCCTTATTGCGGATAAGACTGCAATAACAAGAGTGCCATTTTCAATAGTTAGATAAAAAAGAATTGGATATATCTCTTTGTGCGGGTATGAAGGATTCTCACGTGATGTGTTTCCTTCAATCATTTGGTCTTGGATGTCACCAACAAATATTCTCTCATCCCGCGTTCAAACATTTCTAGATGTGTCATCTCTCGTTTCTTTAGACGTGCCAAATAGTAGTTCCAATCATCTATCATATATTTCCAAGGACCTTCCACTGCTTCAAAGTCTTTGTATTGAGTGTGGCTCAGAACTTCAACTTTCTCTAGATGCTGCAAATATTTTGGATGCTTTATATGCCACAAATTTTGAAGAATTGGAATCAACTGCAGCCACATCGCAAATGCATAATATGAATGTTTTAACATCAATTGAATGCAACAATCAAGTACACAACAAAGGATCAAAAAATTTTAGGAGATCACTTTTAATTCAAATGGGAACGAGTTGTCAGGTCACCAATATTCTGAAACAGAGAATTTTACAGGTTTTACCCTTAATTTCTCTCTTAAGTATCTAATTTCCTTATCTTTTGTCAATAGAACTATTTTTAATATATCAATTATACGTGGAAGTGTATACTATTATACGTTGTTGGTATATATATATATATATAAACATGTCATTTTAAAATGATCATACACCAACATAGATTTTTTTGACACAGTCATCATTTTGCTATTAGTAGTTGTCTTAGCTTTAATTACTTTTGTAATTTTGTTTAGGAATTAGTTATGCCTGGAAGGACAAATTAAAAAATAAAGTCTTGCTGAAAGGAACACTTTGTTAGTTATTAATTAAGAAAGAAAGTTACGATACGAGTATTTAGTAATTAAAACTATCTTCTAATCATGTATTAGTCAATTTTTTTTTTATCAGCAAAGATAGATATTTATATATATGAAACTGAATACCAGAGGTACTGAAATACATAGTTTTGGATGGCCATGCAATTGGTTCCAAATCAGACTAAATAGAGTCTAGAGAGGAACCAAATAGGCCACACCTTGCCATAAACTAGCCTATATGACTTAACTTTTTTAATACAAAAATCCTTCTCTAATATTGCTAGACCAGTGGTTAAAATGTATTGTAAAGTCCTTCTCCAACTTGGACAGCCATGTCCACAATAGAAAGGATGTCTCGCCAATTAGTTTGTTGCTATCAAAGGAGTCATTGGAGAAGATGATTTTATTCCTCTGCTGTCAAATGGTCCATGTTACAGCCAACACTTCCATCTAGTAATCCTTATCCCATCAATTGATATGGAACCGTGTTGTAGGAAATGTTGCCTTGGTTCTTTCGGGAAAGCTCCAGAGATGCTCAACCATGATGATGATTCCCACAAAATAGGGAGGATCTTGCTGCAGTGAAAAAACAAGTGCCATGCTTCCTCTTCCATATTTCCGCAAAATGGACAGCTCCTATTTGTGACCTCTATTTGTCACCTGTGCAAATTTACTCAGTAGGTAACCTATCCCTAAGTAGCCTCTAAGCAAATACTGCAACTTTGATTGACACCTTTAACTTCCACAGTTCCTCAAAAGCCCTATCCTGTATCCCCTCAACTTCTACCCCCCTCATTAGGTTGTACGCAGATCGTGCCGTGTATTGCCTACTTTGATCTTCCTTCCACACCCATTCATCCCTTCTATTTCTTTGTATTGTCTTCCTCTCGATATCTGTTAGGAAATTAGTAGCCATTTTTATCTCGTTGTCGAACAATGGCCTCCTCCATGATAAGTTTCATTCCCACTCCTCGTCCTTGTAACCGTCCATCTGCTAGATTAATTGGTTCTATTGGCACGAAATTACGAACAATCTGGGATACTTTGTTGCCAGTGAAGCTTCTCCATCTATCCACTCATCTTCCGAGAATTTGATCCTATCTCCACTTCCCAGCTTCCATTGTATCCCTTTTTTGAGCTTCTTTCCCTGTTGTGAAGTTTGAAAAGCAATCTTTAGATCCCTCCACCACAATGACTCTTTGTTACTCCCATGTGCTTCATCCAGTCCCCTCCACCCACCATATTTGGACTGCACTACCCTTAGTTGTCCTTCATGCTGAAATAGATGCCACCCCCACTTACCAAGCAGAGCAAGATTGAAAGTGTTTATATCCTTCATGCCCAGACCCCCCTTTTCTTTTGGTAGGCAAGCTGTCTCCCATTTGATCCACGCAATCTTGTTTTTATCTGGACCTCCTCCCCATAGAAATCTGCGTTGCAAGCTGATTAACTTGTCCTCCACCTTCTTAGGTAACCTGAAAAAAGATAAAAAAAAGTATATAGAAATAGAATTTAGGATTGACTGGATAAGAGTCACTCTCCCCCCAAAGGACAGGTGTCTTTGCTTCCACTTAGTTAATGCCCTCTCACACTTTTTTATAATGGGATCCCACATCTGACCCGCCTTGGATTTGCCCCAATAGGTATTCCTAGGTAGACAAAAGGAATGGACATCAAGCTACAATTCAACCAACTGGCTACTTCAGACTTCCATAACTCCTGCACACCAAATGCACCAAAACAACTTTTTGCAAAATTAATCTTAAGGCCTGATGCAAGTTCAAAGATCCTAAGAATTGCCTTAATCGCCCTAACATTCTCCTGTGAAGCCTCTCCAAAAAATAGTGTCATTCGCATCCTTCATCAACTCTATTTGATCCCACAGAGAATCCCCTATATAAATTCCTCTTGACAGCCTCTCTCATCAATCCATTCAATGCCTCTGCCCTTGCTGAAGGCCTCTTTGTGGTGAGAACTCAGCCCAGGGACTGCCATATACCAAAACCGATACAAATGAGGATTTTAGACATCCCACAATCCACTGAATCCATTTGGCGCAGAAGCTCATTCTCCTTAGCATATAAACCAGAAAATCCCATGATACCAAATCGTATGCCTTCTCATAGTCCACTTTGAAAACTAAACACGGCTTCTGACTTCTCCTGGCCTCATCCACCACCTCGTTTGGACTTTGTAGCAAATGCCTCCCCTCTATAAATGCAGATTGGCCTTCATCTATTATGAATGGCATAACCTTCTTCAATATGTTGGCCAACAGCTTGGCAACTATCTTATACATGCATCCAATGAGTGAGACGGGTCTGTACTCATCCAACAATTACGGGTTGATCACCTTAGGGATTAAGACAATGAAGGATGCGTTACATCCCTTTGGAAAAATCCCAGTTACGTAGAATTCATCCAAGAACTGCAGAACATCCGGTTTAAGTAAGTGCCAAAATCTCTTGATGAATTTGAAATTAATTCCATCTGGGCCCGAGCTTTTCTCGCTCCTACATCCCCAAACTGCATCCCTTATTTCCTCCTCCAAAAATCTCCTTATTAACATGTCATTGTGGTGATGGTCAATGGCCTTGAATTCAATACCATCTAAGTGGGATCTATTATGGTCTTCTTCTTGGAACTTGTGTAGGAGAAATAGGCAGGCTGCCTCTTTTACTCTTGCCGATTCTTCAACCCATTCTCCATCAATCCACAGTCCATGCAGAGAATTGCCTCTTCGGTTTGCATTAACCAACAGATGGAAATAGCGAGAGTTGCAATCCCTTTCTTTCACCCATCTGGCTCTTTCTTTCTGTCGAAGTAAAGATTCATGTGACTGGGCAGCTATCCGCAAGTCTTGTTGAAGCTATTTCCGGATCATCACCTCTTGAGTAAACAACTGTCTATGTATGGTGTTCACTTCCATCCGATTCAGTTCTCCCTCGATCTTCTTGTATCTCTTAAAGGTATCACCGAACTGATCTTTATTCCATATCTTCAACCTTGCCTTCAATCTCTTTATTTTTTCTTTCAACACAAATCCGCCCCATCCTCTTTGCTGGTGGGTTTGCCAGCACCCCTGCACAATTGAATTGAAGGATTTGTTTGTGAGCCAACAATCAAGGATCCGGAATGGTTTTGGGCCCCAGTCTACAAACTTGGACCGAAGCAACACTGGGCAGTGATCAGAAAAATTCCGGTCCAAAGGTTGTTGTATGCTTCCGAGCCATTTTGTGAGCCAGTCTGGAGACTCAAAGAATCGATCCAGCTTGCTCTTTGCAGTTCCATTGGGTCTAAATCACGTGATTTTTCTTCCTACCCATGGCGCTTCCTCCACCTCCATCTCATCTATCCAATCATTAAACATTTTTATATTACTCTCTTCTGTCAACCTCTGGCAAACTCCTACCCTTTCCTCAGGATATCTAATGTTGTTGAAGTCCCCCGTAATACACCATAGACCCCCATAGATTGCTGATTTCAATTGTTTGATGGCCTCCCATAAGATTTTTTTGTTCTGTATATCACATGGCGAATATACGGTTACAATGTGAACTTGCACTGCCTCTTTAATCCACTGCCCTGTCAGCAAGATGAACCCATTTTCGCTGACCTTTCTTTCTAATTTGAAATTTTTGTCGCACCACATGCATAGGATTCCCCAGCTGAGTTGACTGCCGGCTGCAACTCCCAGGACATCGCTGGATCCCCCCATAGTGCCTGGCACGTTGATTTCTCTATTATCTCCTTCTTGATCTCTTGGATGCATATCAAATCTACATTCTCTTTTTTGATCAGCCTCCTTATTGCTGCCCATTTCACCCCCTCCCTATCCCCCTCACATTGTATGTGACAATGTTCATGAGATAAGGCTCATATTCCCCACTTTCTCTGCCAGTTTCCTATCTCTCTCCTCCATTGCCATAAATTTCTCCACCATCCTCCCCTTTTCTTCCTCTTCATTTACCCCCAATTTTTTTGCTAAATCCCAAATGGTAGCTGCTTCGTGCCTCATATTTTCTCCTAAGGTTGTGTGCTCCTCAACATACTGCTTCTCTGTATTTCCACTTTGCCCATTCTCTTGTTGGTCTTGTGGCATCTTCTCATTGCAGCCCATGCTCTGCTGTTTTTGTAACTGATTGGTGTTTTTTCGGCATTGAAATGTCATATTTTCTGGTGGTATACCAGGAGCTTGGGCTTCTTTAATTTCCTTGCCTTCCTTCGCTTGCTTGTGGCACCCCCTGGTTCGGGAATACACCTTCCAGGGTGTAGCTGTGTCTAAAGAGTAGCTTTGTGTGTTAACAACTTTGTTTATTGGGCTTCTAGGGGGGTGTGCTTAGTAAGGCTCGTATCATTTGAGTTTAAATTTTCCTCATGGTGCTCACGTGACCTCCTCTGCAGCTCACTACATTCGTTTGCCATTTTCCCTTTCCTCCCCACTGACCCACTTTCCTCTTCAGTGTCGCTGTCCAGATCTGCAGCCCCTTTCCCCTTCCCAACATCCCCTAATCTTCTTTGGTGCTTTTCCTAATACGGCAAGGATAACTCAGTCCCCCTCGAGATTCCCGTTTCTCGTTCTACAGCATTACCCCCCATGGCCTCCACTGCACCTTCTTTCTAGCTTTTTCCATGTGACCGCAGGACATTACCTCTACTTGCTGGGTCTTCGAAATTCCAACGACCGTTGGGTAAAGGCGATGCATGCCTTACGTCGTCGTCGTCGTGGGAGCGCGAGCCCGTCTGGTGCGGAGCGGTGGTGTTTGGCCGCTCCTCATTGTCCGCTGTCGCGATTTCAAAAGTTCGTCCCTGTGACCTCGCCGATGCCGGAGATTCCATTAGGCTCCTGTCGGAATCTATATCTTCCAACGACAGCATCCCACTCCTTCTCGCTCCTTGCCACAAGTCGACGTATGGGGCTCTTTCTTCCATTATTTGAACTTCGTACACCTCTGTGCCGATATGCACGTTGACGGTGTACTGAATAAATAGCTTCCATGGTGTTTTGAGGAGCACCCTTACTCTGTCCATCCGCCGTCGTTCCTCCACTTCCTCGTCAATCTCCACTACGTCCCCCATTACCCCCAGGATCTTCTTGATGGCTGGCACTTCCCCGGCTCTGGCTGGGATCCCCCAACACTGTACCTAGGCCAATCGATAGCCCAGACGCAGATTCGGCGAGCATTTCTGCATCGAGTAAAACAAGGGAAGCATACTGTGGCCAAACTCATTCATCAGTTGTTTAGCTCTTTCAATGTTCAGTCCGAATACTAGGACCATGTCATCCCCCAGATACGTCGTTGAGATATCCATGCCATAATCCCACCTCAACTCGTCTTCCACCTTGTCAAAATTTGCTGGGTTTGACATCCTACCAGCCTACGCATCATTCAACCACTTCAATACTTCCTCTGCGGGCTCGAGGTAGACTGACGATAGCCCTCCATCGCCGCTGTGTGCTACCCTTCTCTTCCTCGCAACCACCTCCGCATAAGACGTATGCTCTATTCTTCCACTTCTTTGAGAATGACACTGTTCTGTTAACTTTTTCCCATTTCCTTGCACCTGTCTCTTCTCTTCTACCTTCAGCTTTCCTCCCCTCAGTCTTCCGTAACGTGGGAGGTTAACATATAGCTTCAGACCTTCGACAATGATGTTGTCCAATTTCCTCTTAAGCAAGCGCTTATCTTCCACACCCTTGAATCTGACAAACCTGTACCTCCTGCCATTCCTGTTTCATTGTTTGGGTATGAATACCTCCCTGACATCTCCCTACTTCATGGAGTGTTTACACAAATCCTTCTCAGATACTTCGTTGGAGAATCGTGAGAAATAGTAGGATGTTATCTCAGTCTGATCCCTCCAGTTGGTTCGAGCCTAGTGTTGTCCATTTCCGTTCCAGGGTTGGTTTTGATGGGGCTCCCCTCTCACTCTCTTAGTGTATCTCTCTTTCCTCTCCTTGTTGCTCCTAACTCTCTCCCACCCCCTCTCAGGCTCTCTCTCTTTGTCTTAGTTTCTCTCTCATCTCTCTTGGCATCTTAGTCTTAAAATTAGTTGTAGCACGTGTTAGTCAATCTTTCATTGCAGTAAGAGCACGAAATCCAACATAAATCTGAATTTTACATTAGTTAAGTGTAGTACTAGTAACATCATTTTTATATGTACTTTATTTCATCATTAACTGCTATCATATTCAGAGTGCATATTTTAATGCGAGGTAATTTAAAAAATATATATACTTTAATGTGAGGTACTAGTAACATCTTTTTTTGTATATACTTTATTTCATCAATAACTGCTATCATATTCAAAGTGCATATTTAATTTAATGCTAGGTAATTTAAAAATATATATATATACTTTAATGCGAGGTACAATTTATTATTGTCACAATATAAAATTCAATATTAAATTGAAAATGTTCTCTCACTTTTCATTGTTTTTTCGGTTGGTATAGAACTATTTTTTATTCATTTTATGTTTATTTTGTTACGGGCATGGAACTCTTACTTGGACCAATGGATTTTGTTTAAATTATCCAAGCAAATATATTTATGCCTAACTTTAAATTATTTTTTAACAATTTACTTTTCATACTTATGATTGTTCTGAGTAGTTTTTGGGTAATCAAGATCATAATTTTAAATGATGAGAAAATGAGTTATTATCTTGTTATATCTTAAATTGTTGAATTAATTATATGGTGGTACTAATACATTGATTGATAAACTTTTGAGCATATATCTTCACTTTTACAGAATACGCCTACTAGTGATGGTGATGGTTGTTTACTCCCCGGTGATAGCTATCCAGATTGGTTAACCTTCAACAGCGAAGGTTCATCCGTGACATTTAAAATCCCTCAAGTGAAAGGGCGTAACTTGAAGAAAATGATGTGCCATGTCCATTATTCTTCCCCAGAAAATATAACTTCAGATGGTTTGAAAAATTTGTTGGTGATAAATCACTCAAAGGCCATCATCCAACTTTATAAGAGAAATGCATTAGTCTCCTTCGAAGATGATGAGTGGCACGGGGTACTATCAAAAATAGAGCCTGGAAACAAAGTGCAAATTGTTGTTGTCTTTTGGAGCAAATTAACTGTTTACAAGACAACAATTTATCTCATATATGAACCAATGAATGAAAAAATAGAGCATTCCCATGCGCCAAATAAGAATGTAATGGATTCTAGTGGTGATGAAAATGAATGTGTTGTTGGGACCATCTCACTTCAAGTAGAATCCATATATAAGCCAACAAATGACATAATGGAGCATTGCCATGCATCAAATAAGAATGCAATTGTTTCCAGCAGTGATGAAAATGCATGTGTTGTCAGGCCGTCCTCTCCTCAAGTGGAATCCATAGATGACTTAAGGTGTGTTTCAAAAAAAGGCTTGATTAAGCGCTTATTGAATAAGTTCTTATCATGCGAATACTTTTGTAATGCAAACTCAGAAAATAGGAAAAATCAAGGTTAAAAGATGGTGAAAGAATGTCAGGTACCAATTGATTCTTATGGTGGCTGCAAATCTTGTATTGTTGCTTGTACAGAGATTGTTTTGGGCAGTGAATGATTTGTTTGACATGTAGATTGGTGGCTACTATTAATGCTCTAAATCTGATTGCTAAAGAATGGATACTTGGGGAAGGTCCACTTGTTTTGGGATCTTGGTTTCTAAGGGAGTCCAACTTGAGCTTGATTCTGATGCCCTTGATTTTAATCCTTTGAAGTGAAAAAGATATGTGTAACCCAAATACTTGACAATTGATCAATCAAATGAATAGTATGCTTAAATAGAATTGGCAGGTGGATCAACTGCGTTTTTAGAGAAGTCATCAAACATGTTGATAACCTTGGCAATCTAAGTATGTACCTATGTTGATCATTTCCTGCGGCATGAGATGCATGACTCCTATTATGGTAATTACGTTAACTGCTTTGCTAGTTAATATTGTTATGAGAGATCTTGCTTAGTGTGCGTCTGCTGTAACTCTTCAATCTTTTTGAAATTTAATCTAGTTATCTTGAAATAAATATATTTTTTGGTGGGATCATGTATTGTTTATTGTTTGAAATTTGAATTTATATCTAGAAATTGGGATTTATTCATTTCTTTTTGGCGAGTTTCCACATGCACATTGTAGTTTATTTTCTTTCAAGTTTGGATTTATTTCTTTGAATTGGAAAAGAATAAAGTGAAGAGAATAAGGAATACAAGACGCAAATTTGGATTTCTTTTGGAATAGGGAAAACCAATTTATCCCAATTTTTAGAATTTTGTTTGTGGAAGATTTCAATTTCTACTAAAAGAAATGATGTTTGTTTCTGGTTCTACATACAAGTCGAGTAGATTTGCTGGGCTCAAAATATTAAATGGTTCTATTTCTGAGAAGACCGTGTATGTTATATTTACTTGTAGCATGTTCACGGGGATGAACATGGTTTCCAAATTAAGGGGAAGATTGTGTATGCTTGATTCTTGGTTCCTTTAACCTGACTTCCTCGACATGGATGTTATTGGCATATCTGGTAATGCCTTTTTCACTTTCCTGGGTGTCCGTGATTGTTTGTTAATTAGCAAACTTGGATTGACACCACAGATATATTTCATGTTGATAAATAAATTTGCATACTCTGTCTATCTTTTTTATGTTTCCCTTTTTTCACATGAAAGTGGCCCTCCAATACTGTAATTTTATTTATTTATTTATTTTGGTAACATCTTTGTACTTATATGATACATTTTGTTTTTAAAAATATTTCATTGTTGATATTTTTTAATTATTTTTATTTGAATGAATGACTTGTGTCATGCAAGTTGTTATCTCCTTGTGCATGTAGAAATAGGTTGGATTGTTATTTGAGCTTGAATTTTTTTGCTTTCTCCGACATGTTGTGTAGTGTTGCCCCAAAATAGAATACTATCTAAATTATACTAAGGGCATCTTTAGTTTAAGATCCCAAATTGGGATCTTAAATCATGAATCGTAAAACGTCATGTACAAGGAGGGTCAACGTCCCCTAATGACATATCTATATATAGAAAAATAATATTATAACATAAATATTCTAATAAAATATTAGGACGGATGAAAATTAGATAGCCAACGAACTTCCATGTGACAACAAAAATAAAATAGACTAACAAAGTTTTGAAGTATTAGAAGAAAACAAACATGTCATTAATAACAAACATTATATCTAACTAACAAAGATCAAAGTCAAATCCTCTTCAAAATTGTAAACTTCAACGTTATCTTTTAATTCTCCTTCATTGTCTTGTTCAATATTGTTTGATTCTCCATTCAAATTAGTTTATTCTTTTTTATTTGTCAACATACTAGCAAGGTTTACTTCTTCAACACCACCTCTTAAATCTTGCAATCCAGAAACAATTTCAACTTCAATGACTTCATTGACATGTGACATTTCCTCAACTTGGTAAGACACATCATCTTGTACATGATTGGATTCTATGTAATCCCTTCACTTCGGTTTTATTGCTACACATCAACCACATTTGTCTCGTCTTGTTGCTGGATATGGCACATAATATACTTGCCTTACATTATGTGCACTAACGAATAGGTCAACCAAATTATAGCTTTTATCCATTCGAATTTCCCCTGTGCCATATTTAGGATCTATCCTTGTTCTTCTACTCGTTGGTTCAAACCAGTGACAATAAGATAATACTACTCACTTAGGATAGGTTGTAGTATTATACTCAAGCTCATATATATGTTGAATGATCCCATAAAAATCATTTTGGCTCCTTCTGTAAGTCCATTTACATGAACCCCACTATTTATCATTTTCTTCCCTTCACTCCATGCTTGAGTATGGAATTTGTAGCCATTGACAAAGTATGTATGTCATTCTTTAACGTAACTCGTGATCGTATGATAAATCCTTTAAGTGTTGATTTCTCACATTTGTATGCTCATTTATAACCTACCAATATAAAGTGTATGAACAACTATATTTTTTTTACCATAAAGTAGCAAAATAAAATATACAATAACATGGTTACTTTTTGCTGGAACCAAGTAGGAAAATTAGCGTGTAGATTATGAGTAAAGGCATTTGACTAGGATTGCAAGAATGAATTGTCCAATTATACTGTTGCATGAGTCAATTATGGAGGGAATAATGGGAGGATACAATCATAGTTATTGAATCCCAAATGGCATACATTGTGAAACTTACTCGAGGTATGGTTTAACTTCAACACAGTTAATCAACACATGAACATGGGCCGAGTCTTTCTCATTGTTAGTTAACCAATGAATTAACTCTTTCCCAGAAGAACGACCTTGCTTGTCAAACACTGATAACATCGGTGGGTGCCTTTTAGCTTCAATTGCAATTTGATTCCTAACATTACATGGTGAAAAAATAAAGTTGTTGAAATAATGAGAACAAAAATAAGTTGTCTCATGATGTATGTAAGACGCACAGATGGATCCTTCCACCTGGACCTTATTTTTCACTGCTGGATTAGAATCGCCCATGAATCTATAAATTTTAAAGAAAACCAAGTCACCATTCGTAAGCATTAAAAAATGACATTTAAAGAAAATACAATTACCATTTTAGTACCTTTCAAATGGATACATCCATCTATATTGGACTGGTCCACCAAGTCTAGCTTCATATGCAAAATGAATAGGCAGATGCTCCATTAAATCAAAAAACCCAAGGGGAAATATTTTCTCCAACTTGCACAGAATTAATGGAATATTTTGTTCCATTCTACTCAAGTCATCCTTCATCAAAGTTGTAGAACACAAATATTTAAAGAGATGAATTATTTCAATAAGTAGATTTAAGACATGTGGCGAAAATAAGCCAAAAACAATAGGAAGTAAGCACTCCATGAATACATGACAATCATGAATTTTCATCCCATGCACAGTTCCCTTATCAACATTGGCACATATGGTCAAGTTAGAAGAATAACCATTTGACATTCATAGTTCTTTTATCCATTGACATACTAACTTTGTTTGGTTTGCAGTTAGAGTGTAATTTGCTTTTGGCTTTAATAACTTCTCGTTAGTCGTCGACTTCAACTTCAAGTCTTTATGCCTACAATAAAAAGCTAAGTCCATCCTAGCCTTGTCATTGTCTTTTGTCTTACCACTGACATTTATCACAGTGTTGAATATGTTGTCAGAAAATTTTCTCTATGTGCATAATGTCATACCCTAATTTCGTCCGGGGATTATTACTTGATGACATGCAATAAATGAAGTCCCAAGACGTCTCAGAAATCGAAAGGAAGCATGCTTGCGCGTTCCGTGAAATTCCGTAATATGGCGGAAGTCGAAAAGAGGTGTTTTTGCGCAATCCGTAAGTTTCCGTGACTTCTTCGAAAGGTAAAAAAGGAGTAAATACATAATCCGTAAATATTCGTAACCTTGCGGAAGGAAAATAAGTATCGTTACGAAATTCGTAAAGTTTCGTAACGTTACGGAAAAATAATTACAAAAAAATAGAAGGGGGGTGCATTTAGTAAAAAGGGGGGTGTAAATAGCAATCAGGCCCACTTGGGCCTTCCATAAGCTTCCTCCAGAAGGTTGTTGCTTCTGGAGGAAGCAACCTGGCTCGCCTGGGCGAGCTGAGCTCGCCTGGGCGAGCTGGGCGGCAAGCATCTCCCCTATTTTGCTATAAATAGGGGAGGAAGTGAAGAAGAAAAGGGTTCAGCCCCTTAGGCACTTCTCTCTCTTTCGAATTTGCTTGGAAAAATTGTTTCCGTGAAGAAAATCTAAGCCGAGGCGCTTCCGAAATGCTTCCGTAACGTTTTCGTGAAGAATTTCGCAAAAGGTTTCAACCGTTCTTCGGCGTTCTTCATTCGTTCTTCATTGTTCTTCGATCTTCAACGGGTAAGTACCTCAAACCAAGCTTTTCAATTCATTCTATGAACCCGTGGTGGTCCACATTGCGTTTCATGTATTTTTATTCTCGTTTCATTTACTTTTTATACCCCTTTTTGACGTGCTTAAGCCATTTATTTAAGTCATTTCTCGCATAATGTAAAAATAAAATAAATTTCCACCGATCATTTGAATTGTATCATCCGTTAATTTCGGTTAAAATGAATTCCGACCGTTCGGTCGTGCCGTAACCACATTGGAAATCAAAAAAGAGGTAAAATAATAATATAATAATAAAAAAATGTCTTTTAGTAAAATAAAGCAAAAAAATCAATCAGACGTTTTCTCTTTGGGATTTCTCATTCTTAAATGAATTGACTAAATAATGAAAGTGAAGCTAAGGCTAAAATCAACTCGCCTAGTCAAGCTCGTCCACAAAAATAGGTTTTTTTGAAAATTCATCATTTTAGTTTCTTGCTAAGTAAAAAGGATCATTCTTAAGGTCCAACGCCTTAAAATGATCACCCCTCAAGTAAAGAGAATCACTTGATCCATGCATAAGGAAGAACTACGTAGGTCTGATTTCCTCTCCAAAGGAGGGTACGTAGGAGCAAAAGCCCCGCTTTTGTCGACCTCAAAAAATAAAAAGAAATAAAAGTTAAGGTAACACAATTCCACAATTCTAGAAATAAGGCTGTTGTCTTTCGAGACAAACGTAAGAGGTGCTAATACCTTCCTCAAGCGTAAATACAACTCCCGAACTTAGAATTCTCATTTTGACCGGTTTCCTTCGGTTTTCCCGACGTTTTCCACAAATAAACGTTGGTGGCGACTCCGCGCACCTTTCCTCCTTTGGAAAGCGCACCCGTGAGCCTCGCCTCTCGCTCGCCCGCGAAGGGCACGTTGCGACAGTTGGCGACTCCACTGGGGACTTTTTGTGAGTTAGGCCTACTTTTAAGGAATTGTGGATTTGTAAAGCTTCGTGTGTGCATTTGTTGAACTGTGTAAAATGTAAATAAATTGTTGTCTATTTCGCATTCTTTACACTGCATTCTAAGCACCCACGGGTTTGAGTAAAAAGGGGCCCTACACCCGGGTTCATGGGAATTTAAGGAGTGGAGGTGAATCTATCATCATGCTAGGTCTCCGACTTGCTTGATAATAGTGAAACCTCGTCTAGAGCTTTCTCTCTTTATAATGTGTTGTCGCTGGTATTCCATACCGCCACAATATTATTATCTTGAGTGATGATACCTCTAGAAAACAACCGTGAGAGTTATGAATGGTTGGGGAAATAGTTATTAAAGACCCCTAGATATTGTCTTAGGTTCCCAAATAGGGGCAAAGAGCAAACACGCTCCGTGCCATTTGTTCTCATGCATTTTTGGTGAATAGCACTAGTTTATAGTTTTGCTAGTGATGTTTGGTTTTTTTTGGAGTAATATGTAACCTTTTTAATGCTACGTTAAGGCGCAGTCATGCCCAAAACATAGCATTAAAATTGGATCTCTGCGGTCTCGTATGTGTGAATTACCCCTTTTGTGTTGTTTTCTTTCCGTTTCATGCATACGCATTGCATCATTCATGTCGGAGTCTTGATCCACCCCTTTTTTAGGTAAAATGATGGGGACAAATCAAAACGGCAAAAGGTTTTATCAAGTCAAGGTTAAAGGTCTAGACGTCACTAGCCTCAAGGAATTGGGACGATTGATGGGACCCCTCCAAAGGCAAGCCTTCCGCAAAGTTTATGGGAAGATTCTAGATTTGACCGTAGTGGAGGTATTTACGGAAGCTGTCGTATCCCTCGCCCAATACTACGACCAGCCGTTGAGGTGTTTCACGTTTGGGGACTTCCAAATGGTCCCAACTATTGAAGAGTTTGAGGAAATATTAGGATGCCCTCTAGGGGGGAGGAAACCGTATCTCTTCTCCGGTTTTCTTCCTTCCTTGAGCAAGATTGCGGCTGTGGTTGGGGATTCAGCAAAGGAGTTGGATCGCACGAAGCAAACTCGGAACGACGTAGTGGGCCTGCCTCGGAAATACTTGGAAGGCAAAGCAAGGGATATGGCGAGCCAAGAGAAGTGGGGCCCGTTTGCAGATATTTTAGATTTGTTGATTTTTGGGGTTGTCCTCTTTCCGAACGTTGACGGCTTGGTAGACTTAGCCGCCATTGATGCTTTCCTCGCATATCACCATAGCAAGGAAAGTCCAGTGGTGGCTATCTTGGCAGATTTGTTCGACACCTTTGACCGGAGGTGCGAGAAAAACAGTGCACGGATTGTTTGTTGTTTACCCGCTCTCTGTGTATGGTTGACTTCACACCTATTCCGACAAGACACGAGACACTCGTGTCCGCTTCAAAGCTATCGCTCATGCGCTGAAAAAGGAAGAGTCGTTTGGGACCAACATTTGGCTGTGATAGGGGGCAGCACGATCCATTGGTTTCCGCGTTGGAAGGAAGGCAAGGAAGGAGTTCTTTTCTCGTGTGGGGACTATCCTAATGTTCCACTGGTAGGGACTAGGGGTTGTATTAATTATAATCCCGCACTCGCCATAAGACAACTAGGTTATCCCATGAGGGGAGCGCCAATCGAAGAAAGTCTCACGCCTTTCCTTGTGAGGGATTTAGGCGCCCAAAGTCTCAAGGTTATACAAAGAATCCACAAGGTGTGGAGGAGTCCGTTGAGGAAAGACAAGGAGCTTAGAGGCATCCGAAACGGCGTCATCGGAGGTTATCATGGATGGCTAAGAATTCACACGCGGGGCTTAGATTGGCTCTCCAAATTGAAAGTTATCGATGAGGAGAACTTCGAAGCTCCGGAGGAAGATGAAGAAGTCCGAGCTCTAAAGTTAGAGCTAGGGAAAGCGAGACTCGCCAAGGAAAAATTCAAGTCAGCTGCTACACACATCCGGAAGGAGTGCACCGAGTTACAAGAGGAAAACGCGGCCACTGCAAGAGCTCTTGAACAAGAAACTAAAAGGGCCCGCAAGGAGGAACATGGCCGAGAGAAATTCCGAGGAGCATTGTGGGGTAGTAACAATGAGCTCAAGCTCCGAAGAGAAGAGAGAGATCGGTCACGGGTGCATGGCATGATCTTAGAAGAAGAGTTAGTTGCTTGCGCAAGGTCCAAAAGGAATTTGGCTCAACACTTGGAAGCCACCGAGCAAAGCATGCTAGCCATCATAGGGCAATACAAGGAAGAATTGAACCAGTCCACGGCCCATGAACAAAAGTTAGTGGAGGACTATGCACAAGTGTATGCCGAAAAGGAGGCAAGAGGGAGGGTGATTGATGCGCTGCATCAAGAAGCGACTATGTGGATGGATAGGTTCGCCTTCACCTTGAATGGGAGTCAAGACCTCCCGCGTTTGTTAGCCAAAGCAAAAGCCATGGCCGAAGTGTGTACTGCCCCCGAGGAGATTCATGGGCTAATCAATTACTGTCAGCACATGATAGATTTGATGGCCCATATAATTAGGAATCGTTAGTTTCTTTTGTAACACCCTTGTATAATCTTGGCTAGATGAAAGCTTTGTTCTTTTTATAAAATGAGAAGTTCTGGACTCATTGCGTTGTCTAAAAATCTTGGGGTGGATCCAAGTGCTCCGATCATCCATTTGCATACTCATGTTTTGGTGGCATACTCACCGTTGTTTATTTCTTTAGGAATTTCATCATAACTAAGAAAACACCAAGGCACCCCTATAACACTCGATCCAGAAAAATGGATAATGAAGAGGGCGTGCAGGAATAGATGAAGGCCGATCTATCGGCCTTAAAAGATCAAATGGCTTCCATCTCGGAGGTCATGTTAAAACTCCAGAAAACCATAGAGGATAAAGCCACCGCAACCGCCTCCAGTACAGTTAGGGAAGCAGAGCCGGTGCTGCAACCTGCCTTGAATCCGGGCCTAGACAGAAACACGGCCGTGTTCGGTCGAAGGTATAGTCCGCAAGCTTATCCTTATGGCCAGCCTCCGGACTTCACCCCCCGTGCCACCCCGGAAGATTTAAGCCAAGCCCCTACTCTTGAGGGGCAACTCCCACCTTATGAAGACTATCCCGGGCAAGACGATGGGGAAGGAGATACCCATCTTGGCCCCTTGCTCCACCTCAAAGATCCGTCCCCGCATGAACTACCCCAACCAAACATAGTCCGTCATGCCCCGGCCTCACCCACACCCGTAAAAGAATCTGTTCCCTTTGCGGAAGATAAAGGAAAGATTGAGGCGCTTGAAGAAAGGTTGAGGGCAGTCGAGGGCCTCGGCAATTACCCATTCTCGGATTTGGCAGATTTGTGTCTTGTGCCCAATATCGTCATCCCTCCCAAGTTCAAAGTACCGGACTTTGATAAGTACAAAGGTACGACATGTCCAAAGGGGCATCTCCGGATGTATTGCCGGAAGATGGGGGCGTATTCTGCGGACGAAAAGTTGTTGGTCCATTTCTTTCAAGACAGCTTGGCCGGGGCAGCTGTAGCATGGTATACCAATCTGGAAGCTTCCCAGATCCGATCATGGAAGGACTTGGCAACTGCCTTCATTAGGCAGTACCAGTACAATACGGACATGGCTCCCGATCGAAACCAGCTTCAGGGTATGACTAAACGAGAGCATGAGTCCATTAAGGAGTATGCCCAGAGATGGAGAGATCTCGCAGCCCAAGTCGTGCCGCCCATGATGGAAAGGGAGATGATCACAATTATGGTAGATACGTTACCCACGTTCTACTATGAAAAGCTGATAGGCTACATGCCAGCTAACTTCGCGGACCTCGTCTTCGCCGGAGAAAGGATTGAAACCGGGCTACGAAAAGGCAAGTTTGAATATGCTGCCAATATGGCCCCCAACAACAACAGAAGAGCCCCAGCAGTGGGCGTAAGGAAAAAGGAAGGAGACGCCCACGCGGTCACCACCGCCCCAACATGGATGAAAGCACCCCAAAATATCCAAAGCTCGTACCAGCCCAATCCCCCAAATTTTTTTATCCGAGCCGGGAATTCCCTCCCGACTCAAGTAAAAGGGCCACCCGCGGCAGAAAGAGCGTCGGCCCAACGCACAGCTCCAGTCGCACCCCGACCAGTTAATAATGCAACCCTCGGCGCGACCTATAAGTATGCACAGCACTCGAAAGACAACTTCCCTCCTATTCCCATGGCATACTCCGAGTTATGGCCTTCACTATTGGAGAATCACTTGGTGGTGGCCATACCCGGGAAAGTTCTCCAGCCACCCTACCCCAAGTGGTATGATCCGGGTGCCAAGTGTGTCTATCATAGTGGAGTTCCCGGACACAATATTGACTCCTGCATCCCGTTCAAATATAAGGTGCAGCACCTGCTTAGTGCCGGCTGGCTAGCGTTTCAAGAGGAAGGCCCGAATGTCAAAACCAATCTGCTAGCTAGTCATGGAGGGGCTAGCGTGAACGCCGTCAAAGAGGATGGGCCATCACGGACAAAGAGGTTAGGAGACATGGCTACTTCTAGACGCTTCATCTATCAATCACTGCAAGCGGCGTGCATGGTCCCCCAAGGTGGGGATGAAAGAGATGAGTGTTTGTTTCACCTCGGGGAGTCGCATGACATGGAAACCTGTCCCATGGTGGAAGAATTGCTTCAGCGGCTCATGGATTGCGGGCAGCTTGAAGTGTTCATAGGAGGGAAGGAGGAACCACAAATCTGCATGCAATCGGAAAAGAAGAGGGTTCCTTTAACCCCCAAGGCCCTAGTGATATGTTTTACTAGGAAAGGGACCAGCTCCACACCCATATACCCGCGGGCGGCACCCAAGCCAACGCCATTTGCATATCAAAGTAATAAGGCCGTTCCGTGGAAGTATACCCCTCCCACGTCCAGCGAAAAAGTTGTAACCGAAGTTGGCTCCCTATCAGCTAAGGTAACCAACATCACCGGCCTCAGTGGTGTGACCCGCAGTGGTTGAGTGTTCGCTTCCCCTCACCCGGCGTAATTGCCCTCTAAAGGGAAGGCGCCCATGGTCCAAGAGCCCACAGACATAGCCACCCCCTCGAAAGAAGTAGATCCTCCCGTGGCAAGGGGAGCCGAAAAGAAAGAGGGACTCCAAGGAAAAACAGTGACTTTGGAAGAGGCCCATGAGTTCCTCCGCCTCATCCAACAAAGCGAGTTTAAGGTAGTCGAGCAACTAAATAAAACTCCAGCAAGGATCTCCTTGCTTGAACTACTCATAAAATCTGAGCCTCATCGTGCGCTGTTGATGAAGGTCCTTAACGATGCCCATGTGGCACATGATATCTCAGTAGAGGGTTTCGAAGGCATCGTTAATCATATAACCACCAACAACTACATCGCGTTTGCGGAAGAAGAAATTTCCATTGACGGGAGAGGACACAACAAGGCTCTACATGTGTCAGTAAGATGTATGGACCACGTTGTCGCAAAGGTACTTATCGACAATGGATCGAGTTTAAATGTGATGCCGAAGTCCACTTTGGAAAAGCTTCCTTTTAGTGCGTCACATTTAAAGCCGAGCTCGATGGTGGTGCGAGCCTTTGATGGCACTCGGCGGGAAGTAATGGGGGAAATCGACATTCCCATTCAGATAGGCCCCCACACTTGCAATGTGGTGTTTCAAGTGATGGATATAAATCCTGCCTATAGCTGCCTCTTGGGAAGACCTTGGATTCATGCCCTGGGAGTAGTCCCATCAACGCTTCACCAGAAATTGAAGTTTGCAGTGGGTGGACTTTAAGTGATAGTGTCGGGTGAAGAGGACATGTTAGTGAGCTGCCCTTCCTCCGCACCGTACGTAGAAGCGGCAGAAGAATCGTTGGAAATGGCTTTCCAATCCTTTGAGGTTGTGAGCTGCGCCTCTGTGGAACCAAGTCCGTCGCTACCTTCTCTCTCCAACGCGGCCATAATGGTGGCGCGTGTTATGCTCAAGAACGGATTCGAGCCTGGAATGGGTCTAGGCAAAGACTGCCTCGGGAATGCCGACGTGGTCGATATCAAAGGAAATCCGTACAAGTATGGATTAGGGTACGAACCCGGGATGCCGGGGAGAAGGAACGTGCCGTCAAGATTTCGGGCGGATAGGGTATGGCCCGGCCGTATTAGCCAGTGTTTCACCAGCGCTGGAATGGTGTCTGAGGAGGAGGTGGCCGCAATAGAAGAGGAGTTCCCTCAAAACTCACCAAGTTTTGTGCAACCATGCCACCCCGATTCCCAAGTGGGGAACTGGCGCGTGATAAGCCAGTCAGAAGTCTATACCGCTGATTCAATGTAATTAGAGCCTATAGATTTTCTTTCTCTTTCGTTTTGTGAAACCTACCTTATTAAATAAACAAAGAGATCTTGTTTCATCTGTTCTTGCAGTACCACCCTTTCTCATATCATTTTGCATGTTTTTGTTTCTTTTGTCTTGTTTGGTATAGATATGAGGGTCGTTTCTTTGAGGATCCTAACAACAAGGGTTCGAAAATCGATTTCGATCGAGACATAAGCCAAACGATAAATGAGGAAGAGGAAGAGGACGTCCTGTCGCCGGAATTGGAGAGGTTGGTCGCTCAGGAGGAACGTGAAATGAAGCCCCACCAAGAAGAAACCGAATTGGTAAACTTGGGGACCACGGAGGAAAAGAAGGAAGTAAAGGTAGGAACCGGCATGACCGCGCTTATCCGCCAAGGCTTGATAACCCTTCTTAAAGAGTATCAAGATGTCTTTGCGTGGTCGTATCAAGACATGCCCGGTCTGGATTCTGACATTGTGCAGCATAAGTTGCCTTTGAATCCTGGGTCTTCTTCGGTTAAGCAAAAGTTACGAAGAATGAGACCCGAGATGTCCTTAAAAATTAAAGAAGAAGTAAGGAAGCAGTTTGACGCAGGTTTCCTAGCTGTGGCCCAATACCCGGAGTGGGTGGCCAACATTGTCCCAGTCCCGAAAAAGGACGGCAAGGTTCGAATGTGTGTGGACTACCGGGACTTGAACCGAGCCAGTCCTAAGGATAACTTTCCCCTGCCACACATTGACATATTGGTAGATAATACGGCCAAGTTCGCCCTTTTCTCGTTTATGGATGGGTTCTCGAGGTATAATCAAATAAAGATGGCACCCGAAGATGTAGAGAAGACCACTTTCATCACCCTATGGGAGACATTCTGCTATAAAGTGATGGCCTTCGGGTTGAAAAACGCTGGGGCAACCTATCAGCGTGCCATGGTGGCATTATTCCATGATATGATGCATAAGGAAATAGAGGTCTACGTAGATGACATGATTGCCAAGTCTCGGACTGAGGACGAACACCTTGTCAATCTGCGTAAGCTGTTTGGAAGGTTGCGGAAATACCAATTAAAACTGAACCCAACCAAGTGCACCTTTGGGGTAAAGTCAGGGAAGCTGCTAGGATTTATCGTAAGTCAGAAAGGGATAGAGATAGATCCCGAGAAAGTGAAGGCTATCCTTGAAATGCCGGAACCACGCACGGAGAAGCAGGTTCGGGGATTTTTGGGCAGGTTGAATTATATCGCGAGATTTATCTCGCAGCTCACCCCTACCTGTGAGCCCATTTTTAAGCTGTTACGTAAGAACCAAGCGGTCCTATGGAACAGTGACTGCCAAGAGGCTTTCGAGAAGATCAAACAGAGTCTCGCGAATCCCCCGGTACTCATGCCACCTGTAACGGGAAGACCCCTTTTCCTGTACATGACCGTGTTGGACGAGTCTATGGGGTGCGTGTTGGGTCAACATGATGATTCTGGGAAGAAAGAGCAAGCCATCTACTATCTGAGCAAGAAGTTTACCGCATGTGAGATGAAATACTCAATGTTGGAAAGGACGTGTTGTGCTCTGGTATGGGCATCACATCGGCTTAGGCAGTACATGCTCAGCCATACCACGTGGCTTATTTCCAAAATGGATCCCGTGAAATACATCTTTGAAAAACCGGCCCTCACGGGACGAATCGCCAGGTGGCAGGTACTATTGTCTGAATTCGATATCGTTTACGTCACCCAAAAGGCGGTAAAGGGAAGTGCCTTAGCAGATTATTTGGCCCAACAACCCCTCCAGGATTATCGGCCGATGCACCCCGAGTTCCCAGATGAAGATATTATGGCCCTGTTTGAAGAGAAGCGGACGCATGAAGACCTAGATAAATGGATTGTTTGCTTCGATGGGGCATCAAATGCTTTGGGCCACGGAGTAGGGGTAGTCCTTGTATCCCCGGATGATCAGTGTATTCCTTTCACGGCTAGGCTAGGTTTTGATTGTACCAACAATATGGCCGAGTACGAAGCATGCGCCCTCGGGGTTCAGGCGGCCATTGATTTTGATGTAAAACTACTCAAGGTGTATGAAGACTCAGCTTTGGTGATACGCCAGTTGAAAGGAGAATGGGAAACTAGGGATTCGAAGTTGATACCCTATCAAACTCACATCTTGAGGTTAGCCAAGTACTTTGACGACATTTCCTTCCACCACATACCTCGGGAAGAGAATCAGATGGCTGACACGCTAGCCACCCTGGCATCCATGTTTCAACTTGCCCCACACGGGGATCTGCCGTACATCGAATTCAAATCTCAAGGCAGGCCGGCATATTGTTATGCAATAGAGGAAGAGCGGGATGGGAAACCGTGGTATTTCGACATCAAGCAGTATGTCGAGAATAAGGAATACCCACCGGGGATTTCTGACAATGACAAAAGGACGTTGAGGAGATTGGCTACTGGTTTCTTTGTAAGTGGTACCATCCTGTACAAATGAAACCACGACATGACCCTCCTACGATGCGTAGATGCCAAGGAGGCGAACTTCATAATCGAGGAGATTCACGAGGGTTCCTTTGGGACACATGCCAATGGGCATGCCATGGCCAGAAAAATCCTTAGGGCCGGTTATTACTGGCTCACCATGGAAAGTGATTGCTGCGCTCATGTAAGGAAGTGTCATAAATGTCAGGCATACGCAGACAATGTCAATGTTCCGCCACATCCGCTAAATGTCATGTCCGCCCCTTGGCCTTTTTCTATGTGGGGAATAGATGTCATTGGGGCCATAGAACCCAAAGCATCGAATGGTCACCGCTTCATTCTTGTGGCAATAGATTACTTCACCAAATGGGTCGAAGCGGCTTCTTATACTAATGTCACAAGGAATGTGGTAGTTAGATTCATAAAGAAAGAGTTGATTTGTCGATACGGACTCCCCAGGAAGATCATTACTGACAATGGCACCAATCTGAACAATAAGATGATGCAGGAGATGTGCGAAGACTTCAAGATCCAGCATCATAACTCTACCCCTTATCGGCCAAAGATGAATGGGGCTGTAGAGGCTGCAAATAAGAATATCAAGAAGATTGTTCAAAAGATGACGGTGTCATACAAGGATTGGCATGAGATGTTGCCGTTCGCCCTACACGGATACAGAACCTCGGTGCGAACTTCTACTAGGGCAACGCCGTATTCTTTGGTTTATGGGATGGAGGCAGTACTCCCATTTGAGGTAGAGGTTCCTTCTCAGAGGATAATGGCGGAGTCAGGCCTAGAAGAGTCAGAGTGGGCTCAAGCACGCTACGACCAACTTAAACTTATTGAAGGTAAGCGTTTGGTCGCCATGAGCCATGGGCGTTTGTATCAACGAAGGATAAAGAACGCATTCGACAAGAAAGTACGCCCGCGCAAGTTCAACGAGGGAGACTTCGTGCTGAAGAAGATGTCCCACGCTGTTAAAGATAATCGAGGCAAGTGGGCCCCGAATTATGAAGGACCTTTCATTGTGAAAAGAGCTTTTTCTGGGGGTGCTCTGATACTCACCCACATGGATGGCGAGGAATTGCCTTCACCCGTGAACTCCGATGTAGTTAAACGATATTACGCTTAAAGTCTGGAGCAATCGAGAGGACCGTTGCACGTTTTTATTTCTGAGTTTTTCTCGTTCCTCTTGGTTTCCTCTAGGGATTCCCATTCACTATATTTGTCTCGTTTCTTTGAAGAGAAAAGATGGGCGGGGTTTTACTCCTCCCTTTGGTGTTTCAAACTTTGTGTTTTAGATTTGTCATAAGCATGAGCCCTCTTCGCTCGGTGTATGGGGGTGCCCCCAAACGCTTATTTTAAAATTGAACCTAACCAGCCTTCACTAAAATAAAATCATTACATTAGAAACATTCATACATGCACAGGCACATGCATGTCATGTGATAGCAAAGAGTAGGATCGTCTCAGGCCACGATCAAAAGTCAAGACAAATCAATGGCAGAAATCAACCAAGGTAAGAGATGACCAGTCACGATTGGCCGCGTATATTTGTTTCTTATTTGTAGGTACATAGGAACGGATGCAAGTGGGGGAGGGGTCACGTCCAACCAATCGTCGCCCTTTCCCGGCGCTAGAGCGAGCAGAGAACATCGCTGCAAGGCAGCCCAGTATCCTTTGTGTTTGCAGTTCCCTTTTATTATTGTTGGTTTTAAAGTAATCGACGCCTAATTCTAACGTAAGTAAGTTCAAGTTAGGCAAGACGCTAACCCATGAAAAAGGAGGGGACATGGTTAATGTTCCCCTCAAAAAAAAAAAAATGATGGCAAGTTAGCTCGCCTGGGCGAGCAACCCCTGCACCCAAATTATAAAAAATGAGGGAGGGAACGTTTTGGGCATCCAAAAACTCCCCCCCCCCCCCATTCAAGAAAAGAGAGGACACGAAGGCTTGCGGTTTCTTGCTCCCTTAAGCCTTTTGATCGCGTTTTTGCTTTCGTTTTTGGTGTTTCAATTCACTCCAACAAGTAAGTATTCCATCCTTGAGATTTTTTCTTCCCATTGTTGTGTTTTCTTCATCTTTTGGTGCCTTAAATTGTGAGAACATGCTTACGATTGTGAGGCAGTTTTGGTTTGCTTTGGTGCTTGTCTTCTTGAATTGAGGATTTGAATGAAAAGGCCTTATGCCTAGGTTGTATTCTGAAGCAATGGGGCATGCCACATTGCTCCCATTCTCTTGCAATTTATGTCCAAACATGCGCCCACCAAGCGCTCGGTGAAATGCCTCAATGACATATGAGCATGATTTTGTAAGCTTGGGATTGTGGGACTGTTTTATATATATAGGAACAGCATGAAGGATTTAAAATGAGAGTCCGAATGCAATTCTAGGCCTAGGAACCTAAGCTTTAAATTTCAATGTAAGGAAACATGACTTATGCCTAGGGATTTAAATTTTGGTTTTGAATGTAAAAAAGCATGAAAATAGGGACTTGTTGGTAAGAGTGTAGGCTGCCCCATGATTGGTATTTTTACACCTAAGTGACGTGGGAGATGCTTTTCAATGGTGTGTAGATATATGTGTAAATATGTATGGCATAAAAATGTGTTGCAAAGTGTGTGAATATATGGCATAAAAATACCTTGCAAAGTGAATGATAGTAAATAATGTATTTCAAAATATGTATATTGGTGGATAAGTAGCATAAGAGGCTTTTCAAAAAATGTACCCATGCCAAGATGGCACAATAATGCTTCCCAAATGAATATATGATGTGGAATTGCCCCTCAAGAGTAGATAGATGGCATGAAAGTTTCTTTCAAATGCAAGTGTGTGCATGACGTGAGATTGGCTCTCCGATGTGCATATATGTATAAATAGGAATGGAACAACCAAAAATTTGTGTGTTAATAAAATACTTCAAATGGGTGTGGTTAGTTTGTAAATAGCAAATGGTTAGGATATGAACATGTGTAATTTTGATACAATACCTTGAGCATGTATGTGAATATTTTTTCCAAAAAATGTATATGTGTGGTGGATAGAATGTTTTGAATATCTTTGTATGTTGATAATAGGATATATTTTCTACATGTACATGTGTGCATAAATGGATTACATGAGTCTGTTCTCCATCAGAAGGATTAGCATGACCTTTTTGCGTTAAGATAAGTGTTATCTTGTAAGACTAACTTTTAAATGTTTGTTCTCACAGGAAATGGCCCCGAGGAAGCTCCCCTCAAAGAGATCCAGGAAGGATAAGGCGGTCGAAGGAACTAGTTCCGCTCCCGAGTATGACAGTCATCGTTTTAGGAGCGCTGTACACCAGCAGCGCTTCGAGGCCATCAAGGGGTGGTCATTTCTCCGGGAGCGACGCGTCCAGCTCAGGGACGACGAGTACACGGATTTCCAGGAGGAAATAGGTCGCCGGCGGTGGACATCGCTGGTTACCCCCATGGCCAAGTTCGATCCAGAAATAGTCCTCGAATTTTATGCCAATGCTTGGCCAACAGAGGAGGGCGTGCGTGATATGAGGTCTTGGGTAAGGGGTCAGTGGATCCCGTTTGATGTGGATGCTATCAGCCAGCTCTTGGGATACCCTTTAGTGCTGGAAGAGGGTCAGGAGTGCGAGTATGGCCAGAGGAGGAACCGGTCTAATGGGTTCGACGAGGAGGCCATCGCCCAGTTACTATGTATACCGGGGCAAGATTTTGCCCGGACTGCTGCTGGGAGGCAGGTGCGGATCATGCGCACCAACATGACCACCCTGACTCAGATATGGATGACTTTGCTGCTCAGCAACATCCTGCCCACCGATCATAATTCCGACCTCCCCCTGCCGAAGTGTCAGCTGGTGTACGCCATCCTGACGCGGATGAGCATCCATGTGGCTCAGTTAATCGCTGATGCCATCTATATTTTTGCAGGTATGGCGCCTACCAGGCACCCTCTGGACCCAGATAAGTCCAACAGGGCCCTGGGATTTCCCGCCTTGATCACGGGACTCTGCCAGTCGTTCGGCGTCCCCGTCACGCCTAGCAAGGTAATTCAGCCGCCCATCACCCGAGCTTTTATCGAGAAGTACTGCACGCAGAGACAGGTCCAGGGTGATGTACCACAGGCCGCGGACGCGCCGCCACCTCATCAGGCTGGCCCAGCCGGATTGTTTGATACAGAGCAGTATTTGCGGCATTTGGTTCGCCAACAGGCGGCCAACCACCGGGCACATGTACAGACTCATGATTGCCTGTATCAGATGAGTCTCAGTCTGCAGAGTCAGGGCTTTACTTCTTTTCCGTGCCCTACCCTGGACCAGTTTAGGGCAGAGATCGCGTGGCCTGGGGATTGGCCTGAGGCCCAGGCAGCAGAGGCACCAGCAGGGGCGCCAGCAGAGGCTCCCGATGAGGCGGATGAGGCCCGCGAGGACGAAGAGATGACAGATTTACTTGATTTCTTAGGAGGGAGCGGAGCCGCATGATTGGGAGATTCTTTGATCCATATTTCTTTTAGTTTACATTTTTCTTGGTATATATCATCTTGTTTTTATTTGACTAAGGGACTAACGTTTGTTTCATGTGTTGACTTTTGTTTTGCACATACATATCATTTGAACTGTTACGTTAGTACTTGTTTCGTTGTTGCCAATAATGTTTGTTAAAATTCCGGAATCGCGTAGAATTTTTCATTTAGGAATGTCGTCCTAAAGAATAAAATGAACCAAAAATAAAAAGAAAAAAAGAAAAAGAAGCGTTGTGAATAAAAGCCATGTTCATGAAGAGAGGAAAAAGGTTTTTATCTATACATGTAGGTAGAAGGAAAATGTGTACAGAAGGATTCCTGTGTGTAAATGATGCGCGGAAAGGAATTCTTGTGCCTGTGAGCAACGAGTGTACTTTTGTGTATAAGTGTGTGTTGTGGGAAATGAAAAATCTTTGAATGTAAATAGGGATTGTATATAGACCATGTGACGTAAAAAGAAGAGTTCTAATGTGTGTACAGAAACAGTTTGTCGTATAGATGTACAAAGAAAAGTTTTCCTCATAAAGAACCACAAGTGTATAGTGTTAATGAACATATAAAACAAAAAGAAAAAAAAAAAGAAAGAAAGACCACGAAGGTCGACATATCATAGTTGAGAAGTATAAATCATTCGTAAAGAGCAAACGCATCTTCTGGAAACAAGGGACTGATGCCAAGAGTTTATTTTCCGGAATGAATCGAGATAAAGATGGATGAATGCATTGAGCTAATGAAAGAACATAATTTGGAAACGTTGGGTTTGTCTGTGTAAATTCCCAACCCTAGAATCACAATGCCATAAACAGGATGCTTGAGTGCCCACTTGGCTATAGCCATGACTGATTTTGCACGTTGTTTTCAAATCATCATTGTCACGCGTGCCTTATGGAATAATACGGAAGTTCGGGCCGAGAGCGACACCTTGTTCCCCAAATTTGCCTCGCCCTAGATATCAAGATTGGGGTTCCCACGATAAAAGATCCTACTGAGACACAACCTTAGACCTCTTTGAACCTTGGCCTATCAAAAGAAACCTCCTCATTTCCCCGAAGCAAAGGACAGTGAAATCTCCTCAAGGGAGAGCAAATAGAATGCTAAACCCGATTTCCCAAAGAAAGGGATGGGGAAGGAAAAGTGAAAAGAAAGAGAAGGAAGAAATGGAAAGAAAGAAAGAAAAAGAGAAAAATGAAGATCAAGAAAAGAACAAAAGAAAGGAAAGAAGGATTCCCGATTAAAGATCGAAAGGAAGTGAAAAGGGAAAAAGAAGCAACTCTCGATCAACGAAAGAAAGAGGATAGAAAGTCTCCAAAAGCCAGATTGCCACTCAGAATCATTCCTGACTGGCAATATCCCACCCCACATGAACAAAGAGGAAAAGACCGAAACACCCAGCCCACTCTCCAAAAACGCTGACCTCGAGAGAATCCTATTGGTCCGTGATCGTACGTTTGATCTATGATTCGATAGGAAGTCACGTGCAAAATAGAGTCGTGGCGCAGTTATTGGTTTGGGAATAGGTTAAGACACTTGCCTTGTGAGTTTTATACACCATGAGTGATTTATTTTTGGCTTAGCCCCATGTTTCCCCTGCGTGTTCATTTGAAAGTTAGAAGTTGACATCCTACCCTTCATTCTCGGTTACAAGGAAGATTACCCTTGGCGCAAGTATATTGTTTCTCTAAGACGTGGTGATCTCGCGAATGATTTATTTTTCTTTGCAAAAAGCATGTTAACCTTTTAAGTGGAAAGACCCGGTGGACCATTCGGTCCCGCCAACACCCTTTTCCGGAGCCACATGAATGTTATTGCTTAGGGATGTTCATGTGTCCTCCACTTTCGAGTTTGGAGTTGTATTCCATGATTGCCTAAGAGAGGAACCTCAAGGCAATCCTCCATTCTCGTCCTTTTCCGGAGCCACATGAATGTTATTGCTTAGGGCTGTTCATGTGTTCTCCACTTTTGAGTCTGGAGCTGTGTTCCATGATTGCCTAAGAGAGGACCCTCAAGGCAATCCTCCATTCTCATCCTTTTCCGGAGCCACGTGATTGAATTGCATTGTCATTCACGTGTCCTCCATTTTCGAGTCTGGAGCTGTATTCCATGATTGCCTAAGAGAGGAACCTCAAGGCAATCCTCCATTCTCATCCTGTTCCGGAGCCACGTGAGTGAATTGCGTTGTCATTCACGTGTCCTCCATTTTCGAGTCTGGAGTTGTGTTCCATGATTGCCTAAGAGAGGACCCTCAAGGCAATCCTCCATTCTCGTCCTTTTCCGGAGCCACATGAATGTTATTGCTTAGGGTTGTTCATGTGTTCTCCACTTTTGAGTCTGGAGCTGTGTTCCATGATTGTCTAAGAGAGGACCCTCAAGGCAATCCTCCATTCTCGTCCTTTTCCGGAGCCACATGAATGTTATTGCTTAGGGTTGTTCATGTGTTCTCCACTTTTGAGTCTGGAGCTGTGTTCCATGATTGTCTAAGAGAGGACCCTCAAGGCAATCCTCCATTCTCATCCTTTTCCGGAGCCGCGTGAGTGAATTGCGTTGTCATTCACGTGTCCTCCATTTTCGAGTCTGGAGCTGTATTCCATGATTGCCTAAGAGAGAAACCTCAAGGCAATCCTCCATTCTCGTCCTTTTCCGGAGCCACATGAATGTTATTGCTTAGGGCTGTTCATGTGTTCTCCATTTTCGAGTATTGGAGCTGTATTCCATGATTGCCTAAGAGAGGAACCTCAAGCCAATCCTCCATTCTCGTCCTTTTCCGGAGCCACATGAATGTTATTGCTTAGGGCTGTTCATGTGTTCTCCACTTTTGAGTCTGGAGTTGTGTTCCATGATTGTCTAAGAGAGGACCCTCAAGGCAATCCTCCATTCTCATCCTTTTCCGGTGCCGCGTGAGTGAATTGCGGTGTCATTCACGTGTCCTCCATTTTCGAGTCTGGAGCTGTATTCCATGATTGCCTAAGAGAGGAACCTCAAGGCAATCCTCCATTCTCGTCCTTTTCCGGAGCCACATGAATGTTTTTGTTTAGGGCTGTTCATGATTGCCTAAGTGTGGACCCTCAAGGTAATCCTCCATACTCCATCTTTGTTCGGAGCACCATGAATGTCATTGCCTAGCGTTGTTCATGTGTTCTCCCTTATCAAGTGCGAAGCTTCTGGTGACTGGGAAGCACGTTATTCTGTTGTTTTCCAGATCGGTTCCTTCGCCAAGTATGTGTATATGTGTATATCTGTATTATATTTGTTGTTCTGGTTGTTGTTTGTATTTTGTTTTGTGCAGAAGAAAAAAAAAAGAAGTAGAGATGAGAGTCGTCATTGCGAAAAGGGCAGGACGGACGAAATCAGTGTCCTATCTTTGCTTTCCTCTTATCTCCGATGAGAGGTAAGTAAAGAGGGGCAACTGTCATACCCTAATTTTGTCCGGGGATTATTACTTGATGACATGCAATAAATGAAGTCCCGAGACGTCTCAGAAATCGAAAGGAAGCAGGCTTGCGCGTTCCGTGAAATTCCGTAATATGGCGGAAGTCGAAAAGAGGTGTTTTTGCGCAATCCGTAAGTTTCCGTGACTTCTTCGAAAGGTAAAAAAAGAGTAAATACATAATCCGTAAATATTCGTAACCTTGCGGAAGGAAAATAAGTATCGTTACGAAATTCGTAAAGTTTCGTAACGTTACGGAAAAAGAATTACAAAAAAATAGAAAGGGGCTGCATTTAGTAAAAAGGGGGGTGTAAATAGAAATCAGGCCCACTTGGGCCTTCCAGAAGCTTCCTCCAGAAGGTTGTTGCTTCTGGAGGAAGCAACCTGGCTCGCCTGGGCGAGCTGGGCGGCAAGCATCTCCCCTATTTTGCTATAAATAGGGGAGGAAGTGAAGAAGAAAAGGGTTCAGCCCCTTAAGCACTTCTCTCTCTTTCGAATTTGCTTGGAAAAATTGTTTCCGTGAAGAAAATCTAAGCCGAGGCGCTTCCAAAACGCTTCAGTAACGTTTCCGTGAAGAATTTCTCAAAAGGTTTCAACCGTTCTTCGGCGTTCTTCATTCGTTCTTCATTGTTCTTCGATCTTCAACGGGTAAGTACCTCAAACCAAGCTTTTCAATTCATTCTATGAACCCGTGGTGGTCCACATTGCGTTTCATTTACTTTTATACCCCTTTTTGACGTGCTTAAGCCATTTATTTAAGTCATTTCTCGCATAATGTAAAAATAAAATAAATTTCCACCGATCATTTGAATTGTATCATCCGTTAATTTCGGTTAAAATGAATTCCGACCGTTCGGTCGTGCCGTAACCACGTTGAAAATCAAAAAAGAGGTAAAGTAATAATATAATAATCAAAAAATGTCTTTTAGTAAAATAAAGCGAAAAAATCAATCGGACGTTTTCTCTTTGGGATTTCTCATTCTTAATTGAATTGACTAAATAATGAAAGTGAAGCTAAGGCTAAAATCAACTCGCCTAGTCAAGCTCGTTCACAAAAATAGGTTTTTTTGAAAATTCATCATTTTAGTTTCTTGCTAAGTAAAAAGGATCATTCTTAAGGTCCAACGCCTTAAAATGATCACCCCTCAAGAGAATCACTTGATCCATGCATAAGGAAGAACTACATAGGTCTGATTTCCTCTCCAAAGGAGGGTACGTAGGAGCAAAAGCCCCGCTTTTGTCGACCTCAAAAACTAAAAAGAAATAAAAGTTAAGGTAACACAATTCCACAATTCTAGAAATAAGGCTGTTGTCTTTCGAGACAAACGTAAGAGGTGCTAATACCTTCCTCAAGCGTAAATACAACTCCCGAACTTAGAATTCTCATTTTGACCAGTTTCCTTCGGTTTTCCCAACGTTTTCCACAAATAAACGTTGGTGGCGACTCCGCGCACCTTTCCTCCTTTGGAAAGCGCACCCGTGAGCCTCGCCTCTCGCTCGCCCGCGAAGGGCACGTTGCGACACATAACATCAAGATTGTGTCACAATAAATTATCTTTCCAATAAGGAAGATCCCAAAAGATACTTCTTTTTGTCCAATGGTGCCACTCCCTATATCCATGTATATTTGGTGGTGGCAATTTCTGTGACTTTTGGAAAATCCCTAATGCTACGCCATACTTGTGTAGGTGTCAATATATATGGTGGCTCATCTCATTCTACTTCCCCTTTTTAAAGGCATTTTTGTTCCTCCAAAATGCATGATCAGTAGGTAAGAACCTACAATGACAGTCAAACCAACAAGTTTTTCCCTCATTTGTCAACTGAAAAAGTCTTTGTGTCCTCTATGCAATACGGACATGCTAGTCTACCATGTGTCCCCCAACCAGACAACATCCCATAAGCAAGAAAATCATTAATAGTTAACATCAAAGTCACCCTCATCGTGAATTTTTTCTTTCTTGAAACATCGTAAGTCATGACACCTCTCCATAATTTTTTTCAGATCATCAATCAAAGGTTGTGAATAAACATCAATACCAATCGTTGGATTAAATGGACCTGGTATGACACAACTCAAAAACTTATATGGTTTAGTCATACACATTTCTAAAGGAAGATTGTACGAGGTAACAATGATTGGCCATCAAGAATAAGGTGAAGAGGATGCTTGAATATATGGGTTAAATCCATCTGTGCATAAATCGAGTTGCACATGTAATTGATCAAAGTGCTTCCACGCTTGAGTATAATAGCAAAATCTGCATGTACCTAATCAAAGTACTTCCACGCTTCGTCATGAGATGGATGGCGTAACATGCCCAAAGATCTTTTGTTCTCATTGTGTCATGAAATTTGGCTTGTAGTTTGTATTGATACAAATAGTCTCTGCAACCTTGGTATCATAGGCAAATAAAACATCGCCTTTACTCGACCTGGTTATCTGCTGCTTGTTTCAATAGTCTTGGCACGATACCCGTGCTTGTTACAAAATTTGCATTCGGTTAATGCTACATCAATGTCATAATACAACATGTAGTCATCCACACAACAGTCAATCCTTTTCGCCTCCACCAATAAATTGTAAAATCTTTATGTATCTTCATTTGGAGGTTCTTTCATATTATTTGAGTTTGGAGCCTCAAATGTTTGAGGTTGTCTTAGAGCATCATACATCATGTCTTGCCCTCATTTAAATCAACATGCGGCATGTCTTCACCATGATCAGTCCAAATCCAATTATTAGACTTGAAACTATTTTTGTATAGGTGAATCTTCACAACTCCATCCTCAAAAATCCTAGTACAATCGCATTTAACACATGGGCATTTGATCCCCTGTCATTGTGATAACACTCTTGTTGACTAGCTTTCATTACAAACTCCTTAACCCCCTCAACAAAAGTCTATTTCAGACTGCTTCTACCATTATAACATCTAACATATATAATCCAATGAAGATTCCAAAGAATATTGTTCACATTCTGTATATTAAAAAAATAAGAACACCCATTCTTTGTCATACATAATCTTAAAGTGATCTCTATTATTAGTAGCAAGTATTTTAGGTGGAAAAAAATTGACATACATTTAATGTTTAAGTTTGTAAATGAACTAAGCATGAAATATAAATAACATAAACACAATCAGAAATATACTTAGCACATTTAAAATACAAAATTTCAAGCAACCAAAATAACAAAATCCTTAACTAACTTGAATAATAGAGTGTGTGCAATCACCCAACACAATCTCAACCTAAGAGAAAGAGAGAAAGAAAAAAGTTTAAAAATCATTATCTATGTATTTAAAAAATACATATAAAGTATATTTAAGAAAATCATCTAGTTAGTTTTAAACAAAAGATAACAAAAAATTGAAAATTCTTAATTCAGTTATATACTATTATAGTCAGACTCTTGAGACTTGTTTCTACCTTGCTAACCATTGGCTAGGAGAATTGAGGATTAATTAAAAAGAGAAGTTATTCTCATCAAAGAAAGGTTTTTCTTTAGCTATTATTGAATTTTCATATGATGATTGCAACATCCTATTTTTCGTAAATCAATTAAAAAAGATTATTATTTATAAATAAATAGTTTTAAAAAAATGATGAGGCTTTTATAATTAAATAAATAAATAGAAATAACTTTATTAATTAAAATAATGGTTTGAGAGAAAATAAAAAAGAATATTTTATATATTCATTTGATAGGAAATAAAATAGAGTTTCTTTTTATAAAATAATAAAAATAAATAAATAGAGTAAATAATAGGCTGAGAGTAGTCTAACTATAAATAGAGATATGTTAGTCCAGTTTCTAGTGATACATCTCTACGATTTTTCTCTCAATTTCATTTTCCCTTCTCCCCCTTCCTAGATCATCTCCTTTTCCCGCATACACTCAAACCTATCTTAGTAAAACTATGATTTCAGACACATTAACCGTTAGATTGTGGTGAAATTTAAACACGAGGTTCATAACTTATTTCCACACAGACCCTCCACAATGGAAGAAATGTCCCTCGCACTGAGCTTTTACTTTTTTGATAGACACCCAAAACCTATCCAAGTAAAACTACTATCCCGAACTCGTTAATCGTTGGATCATTGTGAAATTTGGACATCACCCTTGTAACAAATATCTGCACAGTCTCACTGATGGGATTTGCAAAAAAGTGTTTACGTAGAGAGAAATTAGTCTCGCACATTGACAGTAAAATGGAGGTTACAATTTCTTTCCCTTCTCTCATACTTGGAAATCCTAACAGAACAAATAGAGGAAAAGATTGAGGAATCTTAGGAAATTGCTAGAGATGTGACGCCCTCTACCCCTCACATATATGTACTAATAATAAAAGAAGTAAGAAATCAAAATTAAATAAAAAATTTTAAAACACATTTAAATACAAGCCTTTCAAAAAGGTAAAAGGCTCATATTCACTTTTCTAACATCATAATAAAACTTGTCCAAATAAATAATAAATCATCTCGGCTCAAAACAAAGTCGTTCTAGACTTCATACAATTAATATAAAAACCTATACCTTAATGTCACATCCTATTAGAGCATTGTGTCCCGACGTCCTTCACTACAAGATTCCTTAAAGCAATTCACCTAGTCATCTGTTCCCCCGAACACAAAGTTCAAGATCATCACAGGATTCAAACACAAACAACACACATGGAGTGAATTATCACATTCCTAAGTAATAGAGAAATAAGACAACTAGATATACATATAATATAAATGAGATATGTAACATCCCATTTTTTTCGTAAATAAAATTTTAGAGAATGATGAGGTTTTTATAATTAAATAAAAAAATTAAAAAATAGTTATAATAAAATAATGGTTTGAGGGAAAATAAAATAAAAATATTTTATTTATTCATTTGATACATAATAAAGTAGAGTTCCTTTTTATAAAATAATAAAAATAAATAAATAGAGTAAATAATAAGTTGTGAGTACGAAGCAGTACAGAATGGAGACTTCAATCATTTCTCCGTCTCTCTAATGTTTGGGAACTCTATCGAAACAATCGTAGGAAAAACTGGAGGAATCTCAAGGAACCACTAGAGATGCCACTATCGTTGTCAGAAGACACGTGAGTCCGCTTAGAGGTAAGTTATGAGTTTATCGCAATTGGGGGTTAGAATGAACATATGTAGGGATCCTTAGAGAACTAAATTTGGGTTTATTTTGGGTTGTTTATTGAATTATAATTTTCCCTTTATGATTATAAATACAATATTGTTGTGTTCTACATACCAATTGATGTTCTAATGTGAATTGATTGATAAACTTGAGTGCTCTTGATGTTTTTGTGTTTTGACCCATGATTTTGATTAATTGATTTTGATATAATTGTGAGGAACTATTTAGGGGTTTTACACCCCATGTTGTGATAAAATCTTTTGTATGAATTGTTATGTTGAGGTTATGAAATGATGATTCAAACTATGAGTATATGATAAATTGAACATGAAACGGATGATGAAATACATGTGTATTGAGATGAGATGTATATATGTTGTTGTGAACTATGAACTATGCAATCACACAATTGTAAGACCTTTTAAGGGCGACAAGTATAGTGACGGGTTCCACTGTGGGAATCCGACGAGTTAAAATGATTTTGAAAACAATCGAGTAGTTGTGTGTATTGCATAGTTCATAGGTAAGGTGAATATGATTCATGAGGTGTGATAACATGCTATTTTGAGATTATACCATTGTGATTGAGATCGAGTGTATGTGATAAACTGAGCATGCACGTGATTGAGATGTTGTATGCATTGAGTTGTAAACTATGGATTGGACAATCACACGACTATAAGACACTTTAAGGGCGACGAGTTAATGCTAAGACCCTTTAAGGGCGACGAGTTAATGCTAAGTCCCTTTTAGGGCGATGAGTTAATGCTAAGTCTCTTTAAGGGCGACAAGTTAATGTTAAGACCCTTAAAGGGTGACGAGTTAAAACTATTTTGAGAATAATTGAGGAGTCATGTGTTTTGTAGAGTTCATAGATAGAGTCTGTATGCTAAAATATTTTCTGGATTGGACCTGAATCAAGAGGGAGAGGCCCTGACGGACTCTTCGGAGTGTAGGCCTTGGGGGTCACCCAGTTTGAGTGCTTTTTTAAGCCTGTGTCGATCCCACATGGTTGGAGCATTCTTGCAAAACTCTGTGACCCTGACTGGTCTCCCTATGATATTACCTAGTGAGAGTGACTTGACTTGCTAGTGTGTAGTTTGTCTTGTCATGTACTCCTAGGCGCCCGACGAGGTTTTTCACTGACATGGTACCACATTGCATATAGGATTGAGTCTTAGTGTATATGTTGCATAACGCTTATGTATTGATCGATATTGATTGACTTGGTGATATTGTGTGTTGATCCTTGAGTACTTGTTGTGTTATGATGTGATGTTGGGTGACAAAGTGGTGAAATGATGTGAGTTATGTTCAAGTAAGTTTTATTTTGTTTTTTGATATTTATACCTACATGTTGTCTCATTACTCTTCATTAGTTAGGAATGTGATAACTCACTCCCTGTGTGTTATTTATATTTGGATCCTGTGATGATCTTGAACTTTGTGTTCATGGGAGCAGATGACTAGGTGAATTATTGAAGGAAACTTGTGCTGAAGGACGTTGGGACACAATGCTCTGATAGGATGTGACATTGGGGCATAAGTTTATATTAATTGCATGATGTTAGTCTATTTCATTTTACCTCACTGGTTTAACAAAACATTTTGTAAATCTTGACGACCTTGTTTCAAGTTGAATATTTTTTAATAAGTTTTATTTGGTAATTGAAGTGAATGTGATTTTATTTACCAATATATTTTTATATATTTTATTTATTTATATATATGTCAGGGTAGATACAACTTACTTCAACATAACTCCCATAATTCCCTCACTTTGTCAATTAAAATTCATCTTTTCAATCATCAATCACATTACACATGAATCACACACCCCGATCAAGACATAATAACACATCAATTTCATAATAAACAATTAGCAAGTGTTATCAACAGTTATGCAAAAAGTCAAGCCTATATGTAATGTGGTACCATGTCAGTGAAAAACCATCCTGGAGTGCTCAGAGTACAGAACAAGACACACCACAACATGGATATATCAGGTTACTCTCACTAAGTAAAATCATAGGGAGACGAGTTAGGGTCATGCTATTTTGTGATAATGCTCGAACCATGTGGGATCGACACCGGCTTAAAGGAGCACTCAAACCGAATGTATCCCTATGGCCTACACTCCAAAGAGTCTGTTAGGGCCTCTCCCTCCAGATTTAGGTCCAACCCCTAAAAAAATTTTGCATGCAAATACTACTCATGAATTATACAATATCCACGATCTCACACGCATGTTTCAAACATGTTCAACACAATTGTGCTACAATTTAACACTGGTTCCTAAATAGGAAACCTACACTTGTCCTTTAACACTGCGCATTGACACTTTTCTCAAGATAAACACTGGTCGGATTGTTATACAGTAATGTCATATCAAGTGTTACCCACACACTTATTGACAACCAAATATCATGTCCATAATTTCACATCTCATAATATCACAATCCATCATCACATGTTTACATGTATATCACAGATTAATACATGCTCAACTTCGCACTTGTACTAAATTTCAATAACAATATTATAATCCCAAAGCAACATGTTATTCCACAATTCATCACGAATTCAATTTATAGACACTGCTCATGAATTATACAACACCCACTTTATAAACACTCCCAAAGCAAATAGAATTTTCCTTACTTGAAATGTTGGGTGCAAATAGTATGTTTGTTGCTTTTGAAAGGTTTATATAGAAGACAATTATGTGAGGAAGATGTCAAATGAAGTGAATATAGAGGTTGGCATGGATAATGACGTTAGAATAGATGAAGATATTCATAAACATTATGGATAAGAGACGGGAAAAAATGTTGATTGTAGAAAGCATTCATAACTACAAAGGTAATTGTTTTGTGTTTGTTTTTTTGTTTGTAATACCTTGAAAATATTGTACATTATCATATTGATGTTGTATGTTTTGAATATAGGTTGTTGCTAATCGAGATGAATTACTGAAATAGACTCAGGATGTTGCATTTGAAATAGGTTTTGTTGTTGTTATTTTGAGGTCAAATACATCAAATGGGAAACCTAGATGGAAGACATTTGTTGTGTTGGGCTGTGAAAGGGGTGGAAACTATATAGGCAATATAGAAAAGACTTATAAATCACAATAAGTGGAACTAGAAAGTGTAAGTGACCCTTTAGGTTAAGGGGAAGACCACTGAAGGATGATGAAGGGTGGATATGTAAGCTAATTAGTGGGACACATAATCATGATTTATCTGAGTCATAGGTTAGTCATCTATATGTAGGATGACTAAATAATGAAGAGAAGATGATGTTTGCTGATGTGACAAAATATGGTAAAGCCCACAAATATCATGTTGACATTCAAAGAGCACAACGAAAGAAATATGACTACAATAAAACAAGTATATAATGCAAGGATTGTGAATCATTCATCTCAAATAGGTTTTAGAATGAAAACGCAACATTTGATTAACTTATTTGAACAAGATATGTATATTCATTGTCATAGAATGAATGATACATCAAAAGTTGTGCACGATATTTTTTGGACACATCCTGATGCTGTGAGAATGATTAATGCATTTAACATGATGTTCTCGATGGACAGTACCTACAAAACTAACATATATAGACAACCATTACGTGAGATTATGGTTTGACTCATATTGGAATGACATTTTCTGTAACTTTTGTATATATGGAGGCTAAATGAAAGGATAACTTTGTTTGGGCACTTCTGAAGTTCAAAGGAATTTTTTATAGAGTTGATGGATTTCCTAAAATGATTATCACTAAAAGAGATTTAGCCTTGATGGATGCAATGAAATATGTATTTCATGAAGCTAGTATTTTATTGTGTCAATTTCACATTGACAAAAATGTGAAAGTGAAATGCCAAGACTTACGTTGTTCCCAAAGAGGCATGGGACCAAGTCATGGAAGCATGGGGTAGTGTTAAAGATTTCCCTACTCAATCTGAGTATGAGGGGCATGTCAAGATGTTGAAATTGTATGTTCACCATGGGAATACTTTGTCGAGTATGTGAATAATACATGGTTGATCCCTCATAAGGAATGTTTTGTGGACATATAAAGTTATGCACTTAGGATGGGACCAAGTCATGGAAGCATGGGGTAGTGTTAAAGATTTCCCTACTTAATCTGAGTATGGAGGGCATGTCAAGATGTTGAAATTGTATGTTCACCATGGGAATACTTTGTCGAGTATGTGAAGAATACATGATTGATCCCTCATAAGGAATGTTTTGTGGACATATAAAGTTATGCACTTAGGAAACACAACAAACAACAAATATTTTGTGTAATTAACTTATTTTGGAAAAGTGTAATATATTGAAACTAATGTGGAGTTTGTTGATTAATAGGATTGAGTCTGCACATTGGAACTTAAAGAGGTTGATTCAAAATAGTATGGGGGACTTGTGTAAATATTGGGATGCCATGACTAACTTGATCACATTGCAGCACACTAAAATTAAAGCCTCATTTGATAAAAGTATTCATTTCGTGGGTTACAATCACAATGTACAATCATATAAAAGATTGCACATATTCATTTCAAGGTATGCTCTTAATCGTATCAAAGAGAAATTGGATTGAGTTAAGTTTGTTGGTGTTGACAACGATCATTGTGGATGCATATAAGATATACACATGGTCTTCCTTGTGTATGTGAACTAGTTAGGTATATCATGGGTATCATACCACTTAATGCAATTAACTCTGTTTTGGACTTGATTAAGCTTAGCAGATATAGGTTCAAACGAGCCCTATGTAGATATGCCCATGCAACAAGAGTTTGATGTTATATTAAAATGCTTTGCAAAGGTTGACATAGTTGGGAAAGTTACTATAAAAAGTAAACTTCATGAAATAGCATATCCTGACATGACTTCAATGTGTTTACCATTTAATAAGGTAAAAACTAAGGGATCACAAAAAGGACATGTAAGTAAATTGGAAAAGTCAACTAATTGTGATCCTTCATACTTTGAACATGTTGATGTATTACATTTTGTGAATGACAACTCATTGAGTTGGAAGTCATCCAAGGCATCAGGTCAAAAAGTTAAGTTGACAAAGATTCACATAAGAAATATTTCCATGTTACATCAATTTCATGTGAACCTTCACTCATATATTTTGGACATTGTTGATGTAAAGGCCGATGACCATTATGGATATCATCCAATTGCTGTCTTACTTGATATGGGTGAAGACGCTTGGCCTATAGTGCGTAACAATTTGCTTAAGAAACTTGGTCTGTGGCGGGATGAGTATGCCATTATATTTGGTAGTTATGAGTGTTACAATGACATAAAGAGATCTTTACGAGTTGACAAACTTTCTATGGTAAAGTCTATAATTTCATGTTGTTATTTGCATGCGTTAAATTTTTTGTAAATATACAAACAAAAATGATATTAAGCACACAAATTTATTTAAAAGAATAAAACAACTAACAAAAATGAAAAGTTAATAGTAGTAAAATATAATTACACCAAATAACTAGGAAAGCATACAAGTGAAATTTCTATGTTTCCACTAATGTCGAGTGGTGAAAGCCAACATTGAAGTGAGACTTTTTCTTATAAATTAATTGAGTGTTTCTAACTATATCTTTTGAAGAATTACCATTTTTATTTTAGTTTTCCTACCTTTAAACTTGTACTTGTAATTGCAGTTGTCACAATACTATACAATGAAAATGAAGCATGTCTCGTCACTTCCATTCTAAGAAGCTATAAGTGTTTAATCTTACTTTTATGGGTCTCCTAGTGAAAGCCCACATTGAACTAGGCCCTTTTTTTGGCCAAAATCTCACCAATATTAGGCATCTGTGTTTGGACGGTGTAAGTATATTAGTTCCAGAAGATGAATGGTGCAGTGTACTGATGCCACTGCGTGACCTACAAGAACTTAGCATGTCATGGTGCGGTCTCTCAAGACCCCTGGATCCTTCCCTGACAAGACTTGAGAATCTATCAGTCATTGTTCTTGATGGGAACAAATATTATCATCCCCAATGCCAGAAAACATTTCTCCATTTCAAAAATATCATCATCCTAAGTCTTACTAATTGTGGGTCGAATGGAACATTTCCACATAAGATCTTCAACATTGGAACATTGTCAGTTATTGACACATCTTGGAACAACAATCTCCATGGTTTCTTGCCTGAATTTCCATCCAGCAGATCTCTCTATAGCTTAAGTGTAAGTAACACAAACTTGTCTGGAGAAATTCCATCCTTTATTGGTAACATGAGGAAATTATCTGAATTGAATCTTTCTAAATGTGGATTTAGCAGAACAATTTCCAATTCACTGTTAAACCTAACAAAACTTGTCCAAATTGACGTGAGTTATAACTTTTTTTTACTGGGAGGATTCCTTCAGCCCTTTCTACACTTCCATCATTGCAAGCAATTCAACTTTCAGAAAATGAGTTTAGTCAACTTGATGAAATGGTGAATTTGACATCCTCTAGACTAGAGAGCCTTGATATAAGTAACAATAATCTATCTGGGAGGATTCCTAGTTTCCTTTTTACTAGCCAATCAATTGAGCTTTTCCACAATCAGTTTAGTCAGCTAGACAAAATCAGAAATGTGTCTAGATTGTACAGCCTCGATTTAAGTAGCAATGATCAATTCGGGCCTTTTTCAACATCTATCCTCCAACTCAGTACACTTTTTGTCCTCCATTTTTCTTCAAACCAGTTTAATGGGTCAGTACAGTTGAATAAGCTTCTCGAGGTTTAAAGTTTAACTGAGCTTGACCTTTCATGCATCAACTTAAAATTGATGTGAATGTTACAAATGCTGGCTCATCTTCCCTTCCCAGCATTTCGTATCTAAACTTGGCATCCTGCAACTTGAAAAACTTTCTTGGTTTCTTGAGAAACTTGTATGCAATAGTTGTTTTAGATCTTTCAGCTAACAAGGTTCTAGGAACGGTGCCCCATTGGATTTGGCTACTACATAATCTTCAAGCCCTTAATATTTCCCACAATCCGTTCATTGATTTCGCAAAATCTTTCTTTCAATTTATTAACCCTTGACCTTCATAACAATAAACTTCAACAACAATTACCTATTTTTCCTGAACAAGAAAATTAATTGGATTTCTCAAGCAACCAATTTAACTCTTTTATCACACAAGATATTGGTCATTAGCTGTCTCTGACATCTTTTCTCTCTCTTTCAAACAATACTTTGGATGGCAGCATCCCCAATTCCATCTACATTGCTTCATCTCTCCAAGTGTTTGATCTTTCCTTGAATAACATTTATGGAACAATAATCTCATGTTTAATGAGGATGATTGTCACACTTAAAGTATTAAACTTGAAGAACAACAATCTCACAGGCCATATTCCTTATGCAATACCAGCTTCGTGTAGTTTATGGATTTTAAATCTTCATGGAAATCTATTAGATGGGCCAATTCCAAATTCTCTTTCGTGTTGCTTGAAGTTAAAGGTATTGGACCTTGGATTAAATCAAATTATTGGTGGCTTTCCATGCTTTTTGAAGAAAATATCCACACTTCGTATCCTGGTTTTGTGGAAAAACAAATTTCAAGGCTCCCTAAGATGTTCGAAAACCAATAAGACTTGGGAAATAGTTCAAATTGTGGACATCGCTTTTAACAATTTTAGCGGTAAACTGCCAGGAAAATATTTCACAACCTGGGAAAGATATATAATGCATGGTGAACAAGAAACTGAATCAAAGTTAGTAGAGAAGGGGTTTCATGCACAAATGGGTAATGTGTATTATCAAAGATAGAGTGACAGTTATTAACAAAGGCTTACAGATGGAGTTGGTTAAAATTTTTACAATCTTTACATCTATTGATTTCTCATCCAACCATTTTAAAGGACCTATAACAAAGGAGCATATGGATTTCAAAGAACTCTATATCTTTTTGTCAAAAACTACTTTGTCTAGTGAAATCCCATTATCCATAGGTAACTTGAGACGACTGGAGTCTTTGTGCCTTTCACAAAACTAGTTGGTTGGAGAAATTCCCATGCAACTTGCAAGTTTGTCATTTTCTTTTCATATTTAAATCTCTCATTCAATCATTTGGTGGGAAGGATCCCAATTGGTACCTAAATTCAGTCATTTCCAGCTTCTTCCTTTGAAGGAAATAATAGGCTATACGATTTTCCATTGACTAAAAATCCAGAAGATAAAAAGCTAGCAACGCTAACAAAGCTAGAATGTAAAGACTACACTATTAGAAAATATGCTTTCTACATCGGTTATTTATGAAACCGATGTTAACGTTAAATTTACATCGGTTATATAAATAACCGATGTTGATAATAAGAATTACACCCAAAAAAATGTGTTAATGTTGAGAGTTAACATCGGTTTTTTGAAAAAATCAATGTTAACGTATGTGTTAGTGTTGACAGTTAACATCGGTTTTTTTACATAAAACTGATGTTAACGTATGTGTTAGTGTTGACAGTTAACATTGGTTTTTTGGAAAAACCGATGTTAACGTACATTAAACATCGGTTTTTTTTTTTACAGAAAACCGATGTTAACGTATGTGTTCATGTTGAGAGTTAACATCGGTTTTTTTTTAAAAACCGATGTTAACGTATGTGTTAATGTTGACAATTTACATCGTTTTTTTAAAAAACCGATGTTAACATACGTTAACATCTTACGTTAACATCGGTTTTTTACAGAAAACCGATGTTAACGTGTGTGTTAATGTTGACAATTAATATCAGTTTTTTGGAAGAACCGATGTTAACATATGTGTTAATGTTGACAATTAACATCGATTTTTTGGAAGAACTGATGTTAACGTATGTGTTCATGTACGTTAACATCGGTTTTCTGTAAAAAAAAAAAAAAACCGATGTTAATATACAAAACGTTAACATCGATTTTTCCAAAAAAACTGCAAAGCTAGATTCTTTTGATAATCTACAGCAGATATGCCCACTTATTCTAGTTATACAACATATGTCAATGAACTGCAAAGCAGGAGCTTCTCATCGAAAAGAAATTCTACTAATCAATGATGTTACTTGTTAAGCAATTAAGCTAGAGACTATAAACCGCTCATCAATACAGTAGTTAAGGGCTAATCATATAAACTTTTTTTCTTTGAGGGGGGCATGGACATGGCTTATAAGCATCATAACTAACATAAATTCAGGATTTACTTCTATCATTAGTGCCTAAAATTGATGGATATCATAATCACAACAAGAATTCTATATTAGCAACACCACCTAATTCCAAACTGAGAACAACATGCAATATTAAGAACATGGGTATAAGAAAGATGAATTTTATGCATAAGCATTAACAAACACATGTAAAAAAGAAGAGAGCATAGAATTCACTTGCGAAGGAAATTTGACAGCCTCTTTTCCCTTGATACTTCCTGCTAAAAGCCTAAAACAACTTTCTCTTGATATTATCGGCTCTCAAGCAATTAATTTAAGTTGCACTTGCACAGTTGCACCAAGATACCAAATCACCCCCACTACATTTAATACAATTTCATCCCCCTCCATAAAATAAATTTTGTACTAGCTATGTAAACAAACTTCATAAAAAGAATAATTAATTGGAATCGTTGAATTTAGGTCTATTTTTTGGTTAAGATTCTTAAGAGAACATTACTTTTCCATCTTAGTTTGTGAAGCAAAGTAATCATAATGATAATAAAGAGTAACTAAATTTGCTTGCCCAATTACACCTTCCTATCAGATATAATATAGTCCTAATAAATAATTGTCATCTGTTACTTTCTGTGAATAACTCCCATCAAATAGTTTCTAATATGAATCTAATACAAAACTGCTAATACAGGAAGTTATTTTGCATACACTCCTAATAATAAACACCTCTTATCCATCTATGAATCCTTCCTAACCCACTTAGATCTCAATCCCCATCACAACTCCTTTTGGTTGGACTACTTCTAGAATTAGGTGCCCTCACATCAAATGAATCATGTCTAACAAGCATATTTGTAGGTCTAACCATATGGTGAGAAAATTAGACCAACTGAGGAACCATCAAAATAAGCCTATAGGAGGAATCCAAGACGATAAATTCGTTCTTTAACACAAAGTGTAATGATGGGCAGGGAAATGGTAACTGTAGGGATTGTATTTCTCAAATGCTGTATAAGAAGAAAAATAATTCAGTATTTTAGAAACACATCAGGACTCAAGAAAGCCTATGGAATATTGCAGTACTCAAATGAAACCCAATAATCAAAGAAATGCATCCCATGTCAATTTGTCTTGCATTAACAAAGAAGATACATGATTGACACATAAATATTGGACCAGTTTGTTTATACTTAAAAAATGTAATTTTAAAATAAGTGATTTTTTAATTAGAAGATAATATTTGCTTCTTAAAATAAGTAGAAATTTTTTTTTTAGCAGATGTAGTTTAAACAAACACACTAAACAAACAAAAAACTTCTTGTTTTTTATTAAAATAAGTGTTTATTTCAACAATTAAGTTTAAACAAACTGGCCCAATTATCTAGACCAGTCACTGTTTAAGCAATTAAAATGAACAACCAGCAATTCAGTATCTGATCTAAATCATGTCTATGGAGCATATCTTATTTGAGTACATCAAGGAAACTGCAGTTCATAATATCAGGTTATACTGCAAAGCAGTTTTTAATAGTAATTTGTTCCATTTGAAAACTATATAGATGATAAAAGAATCTCTAAAAAGAGAAAATAATGCAGCCTAGGATGAGTATGTTGGAATTTGACACTAACCACTTCTCCAAAACACAGTTGGGATCACAGCTATGGTTCAAAAAGTGTGAAGTATTTCCTTTGAAAGTTGCATATATTGTGAAGTCTACTTTTCCTCATCCTCAAGCGTCGAAGCTGGTTCGATTGATCTCCTGAATAAAACCTACATTCAAGTATTATAATGATTTACTATGTGAAAATTGATACTTCAAGGAAAACTCTTTTTCAAATGTCTTTTTAGAAATTAAATCATTGTCTTGCACAAAGCAACACCAAACACTTCAACTGCAACCATCTTAATTGGTTCTCTAGAGTGCTCACACTTCAACCCCAACTTCCATCGTTGCATTTATTTCCTATGCAATTTGATCAGTATCTAATCATGTGATAGTTTGCATCTCATTGAATTCTTCAACATGCCTATATACATTACCTTTTTGAAAAAAGTTGAGTATGTGTTGTCCCATATCATATAGCTTCCAGCCATTAACGTGCAGAAGTTCCCCTAACATTTTAGGCACAAAAACTAAGATGAGTACATACATATCAAATGGACTGGGTGAGGGCCTAAGAAATTGAAGATGAGAATGGCTGATGAAGAATAACATAAAAAATGCTTCTAGATAAATCAATTGAGGATATGATACAGATAACAAAATAGAAATGTCATTTAAACTTACAGTTTTTTCCCCAGTAGGACTTACAAACTCCAAACTAAATCCAATATCCTGACAAATAATAAAAGATAGATCACTACAAAGGGACGCCAATGGAAAATATCATAACATTTTGAAATCAAGGTGCAGCAGCACAACAATAATACCATATTTATCTTGCCTTGTACCAATGAAAAATCCCATGCAATGTATGAGTTTACAACATCAACAGAGAGTAAAACCTGAAGTAGGATAGAAAAACTTCTATCATATTAACATCATAAAACAGCATAAACATTTTCTTGAGTAATAACAAATAAAAGAGTCATAGATTCATTCAGTAGAAAATCCCAAATGAGATAACAGTAGCACTAAATCATGTACAAATTACAAAAAGACAAAAAAGTTTATAAAGTTTGCAAAGAAATAATGTATAAATTAAAGAAATTGACAACAATTATTTGCCAATCATGCTAGTAGTTCTACTAATGCTGTTAGGAGTCCCACATTGAGTGGTACTTAAGCCTTGAGACTCTCCCGTGTCTAATTTGTTTCTGCAGGTTTGTGGTCTCCTCTGTTTTGCTTCAAGACCTCCAATGTTGATCTCTTTCCTTTTGTGTAGTTTGCATTTTGCAATTCGCATCCCTATGCTATTGATTTGTTAATTGTGTCTTATGGTTAATGTGTGCCTAGACTATGTCACTTTGGCTTTTGATGATCAATGAGGAAAATGCCTTCAATATAGTTTGTTTTAGCAGTTGTATGTGTGCAGTATAAATAAAAATACAAGTATGGTCACAACCGTAACTTGCTAATATCATAATAAAAAAAGACAAATTAATAAATTTCACAAGCCTTGTACGTATACCTCATAAGTTTTCCCAGCTGGAACATTTATCTCTTTCTAGTCATCATTTTTCCTGAAATGAACCAACTTCAAAAATTACTTGAAAATAGAGAAAATCATACAAAAAAGTAAGATTTTCAATGAGTATATATAAAAAATAAACATACTCAGGGTACAATTATCTACATTTATGTAAGCAGTCCTAAACTAAGCATGGACATGTTATTCTCATTCTGTCAATATAAGGTAATGACACTTCATTCTTTGTATTGGTATTTTAACTTAATTATGTGTTCTTGATTTCAAAATTAAGGCATGTTTATAAACATTGCTTCAGTATTGATTTGGAATTAAACATTTTTTTCGGTTATTGATTTGAAGAAAATATGCATTGATAATGATTATTACAAATTATAGAATAAGGACGTGGAGAGAAAGTAGGGCAAAAGAGAACTAGGAAAAATAAATTGCCCAACACTGAGAGCCACATGGTTGATACAAATACTTAAATAAGAAGTCTAATTCAGAAATTCAATTTATGGACAAGCGTCAATTCACCTAGAAAGCGAAAAGATTTGTGGAGATTTCATTAAAGGCCTGAACATTTACAAAAGAAAAATAAAAAATAGAAGCTTGAACATTTACAAAAGAAACGCAAGTACTCAAGATGTTTCAAAGGTGAAAGAAGTGCCTAAGAGACCTTGACACATAGAAACCTGCATTGCCATGTTTGCAAACCACAGCATCCAAAGCTATGAAAAAATTCACAAGGTATGGAACTAAGTTACTGAACCTGTATAAGAGATGTAATCATCATTGTCCATTATAATCATTGGTGGAGCATATGGGGACACATTGGATCGAGCAGTGAAGTTAGATGGCTTTACTGCAGGATCAAAAACCCTTTCCTGGAAAAAAAAAAGACTTGCTAAGCATCTAAAAGTCACACTGAATATGATTAGAATAAAGAAAGAACCTAGAGTTTCCAGTATTTCACAAATGCACTAATACTCCGTTAGATTTCTTCCTTTTTGTTACTTTTGCTCTGTTTCACTTTCCCATATTTCTTACAGCCAAGATGCTAATTAAACCATCCCCTATTTAACAAGCCAAAAATGAGGAAACAACACGCCATGCTAGCTTCTTCCTGGTTAGAAAATTTAACACTTACAATATTTTGTCTATTCCAAAACTAAAACAACCATAAAACCATCATCATGCAATTTTCTGAGAAATCCTTACATGGGTAAAAGGAACATAATGTAAGCAAAATTCAAATTCCATATGAAACATTCAAGCAAATTTGCTCCTTGGAAATGAAACTTCTAGAAGTCCAGAGGTCACCTCGTGATCCACATAACAAAAGGAAACACCAATCTCTAGATGATTAGGTAGGATTTACCCATAGAAGTAGGTTATAAAAGATAAATTTCTCTCACTTAAATATGCATGTGCTGAAACTTAAAATTAGGAGTCCCAGGGTCCTAATGGAGGCAGTACCTTTTTATCTTTACTTTTCCGAGTTAAATTATGATCATCCTTCCTTCTCTTGCTATTTTCTTTCTTCAGCAAGAAAATGGAAAAAAACATGTCAAGAGTTAGTATTAAAATAACAACAATTTTTTTATAACTGTTAATTTATTATTAGTTTTTGTTTACATTATATATCTAAAAGAAACATTTCTATTACTTTAACCAATAATTATTTTTCTTCACGTGCATTACACTCTACACCCAATAAAAAATAAGATGCATAGTTAACAAATAAAATAGTACTAAAATTTTCTAATCATGATTTGTGCAAGTTTGGTAATATGATAATATAAATAACAAGCATGATTGCATCCTATGGAAACCCACCTCTTCCTTTGTTGATACAAAAGAGTGCATAATATAAATGTCTCACATGATCATTTGCTACTACTGTGCATGAATAACACAAGAATCAATTTTACTTCCACAAATATTATGGTGATGCCATCAAAACTAATAAAAAAATTATTTTATTTCCACTATTAAATAATTAATTAATAAATTTCATTATAAAGCTAATCCAAACATGCCATACTGTGAGGCATCGAGACCCACCGCCTCTCAAATTAACTTTCCAAACTCAGCTCAACCAAACCATCCCACTTTCCAAACACACCTGAACTTAAACATTTATATACAAATTAACTAACTACAGCTGAATTTTCATCGGGAAATAAATTATACTGTTAACCCAAAAATATTATGTTAAATACACTTTTATCACCTATCCTATTTGCTAATAACTTTTAATTATTTTTTTTACTTAATGTTATATAATAATAAATTTTTCATATTTTGTTATCACCTGTTTAAGTGAATATCATAAACAAATACTTTAAACAATTGGATCCCTAATTACCTTCTTTTAAGAACAATATATCTTCCATTTCCCCCTTTGGTGGACATTTGTTACCAACTTGTTGACTCTCCCTGCATGCTCTTTTATAAGTACTAGAATTTGTTATCCCTCTAGTTTTCCCCTTCGTCTAGAATTAACGCATTCCTTTTTTGAATTATATGATATGATTTTGCAATTCTTCATTAATCTTTTAGGCTAATTAACGAAGAGTAATCCATACTTAGACAGTATAGGTTAATTCTTAATTAATTAGTCTAAAAATTATCGTTTTGCGAGCAACTAAAAATTTAACAAAACCAACCTCTGAACCACGCTCAGGGTTTCATTCTGAGCGTTTTGATATATATATTGCCTACTTTCGAAAATGGGCCCCGACGGGTGCAGAGAAACGCGAGGGATTGGAACCAGAGAAATGGCACGCAAACCAAGGTAGGATTTTAACATTCAAAAAGTCAAATTTTTCTCTCCTTGTGGCTGAGTATGAGTCACATCAAGAGAAAAAGTGGGCCCCTTTTTTTGCTCCACTCAAGAGGAGACATGTGGCATAGCTTTTAGGAAAAGGAAAGAGGAAGTCTTTTTAAAATAAAAAGCAACGTTCTCTCTCTCTTCACTCAACAGAAAAAATTCAGAAGCTCTTCTCATCTCCCACGTTGCTTTTCTTCTCCCTTTCTCATCCACCATTGTTGCCCATCAAAGCTCCAAACTTTGCTCACCATTTCTACTCCAAATTGCAAAAGGAAGCCATTTTCGGAGTCGTGAAACGCACCACTACGTTGTGGGACTTCAAATTTCAGGTTTGGGTAGATTTCTTCTCACATGAATTTCGTGGGTATTGGGTTTCTGGGAGATATGATGGGTAGTTCTACTAGGTTTATGCCTTATGGTAGTTATTTGTGAAGGAATTTGTTGAAAGCATGCTAAACTTGTCATGTTTGATGTGAGCCAAATTTACCCATTTTGTTTTAGGGTTTTACGATGATGCTTTGTGATGTTTGTGTGCTGAAATTGCTGATAGAAAACTGGTAGAGATGAAGGGGAAAGTCAACTTAAGGTTAAATGTGAGAATGACAATGTTGTAGGTAGAAAAGTATGAGATTTTGAGGGCTAGAGAAGCTAAATTTGGGGTTAGTGTATATTGGAGTCTAAAGTGAGTTAATCCTAGTTTAAAATGTCATTTAGGACTTGTGGGAAAACTTGGGCTGAGCAAATGAGAAAAATGAGTGACAAAGGTGAAAGCAAGAGCCATTTCTAGGGTAAATTGGGTGTTGAGGGATCAAATTTTGAATCGGTGGAGTTTTCTTCGTAAAACCAGTTTGAGCAAGTTTAAATTAATGTTATAGACTTGTTTGAGATGAGAGTTTACTCCAAAATTACCCCATTCTCATTTTCACTTCTTAAACCTTGAAAATCCACTAAATTGAGGGGTTTTAGATACCTAGATTTTGAATTGCCTTTACCTGAAGTTTTTTTTGGTTTAAATACGTTTTATACATGATTTAGGACTTGTAGGATCCAATTTGAGCAAAATTGGATGAGGGCAAAAGGAGACAGGAAGTTGAGATGGCCTCTGGTAATCGATTACCAAGGGTGTGTAATCGATTACAAGGCTTAAAAATGGAGACAGGAAGTTGAGATGGCCTCTGGTAATCGATTGCCAAGGGGTGTAATCGATTACAAGGCTTAGAAATGGAGATAGGATGTTGAGGTGGCCTCTGGTAATTGATTACCAATGTTGTGTAATCGATTACACAGAGTAACAGGGCACTGGTAATCGATTACCAATTATGTGTAATCGATTAAACAGTGTAAATTGCAGGTTTCCATGTGCAGAAGCTGTGTAACTCGAGTTTGGGCATTGGTAATCGATTACATACTTTGGTGATCGATTACCAGAGAAGAAAACCCTTGAGACATAGCTTTCGACTATATGTAGCGGTTATGGGACGCATTGTATTGTTACCTGTAGTTAGATTTCTTGTGAAAGAGTCTACCCTCTTTCTTTTATTTCTTGTAGATCTCGATGGCAGCGCAATTAATCCATGATCGCGTGGAGATGGAGTGCCTAGAGGGAGTTTGGGAGACCCTCGAAGGCAATAAGAGGTGCCGATTCCGTGGCACGATTCGACTCACTGCTACTTCATTGGTACATCCAGAGAAACCCGCACGCACGCTTCAGCGAACTGTGGAGTGGATACTACCTACACCTACTCCATATTGACTAGTGGAGCCAATCCAAGTGATAGAGGTGTCGTCCTCTGAAGAAGACCCTGAGGAGTTACCTCCTGAGCCTGCTGTGGATGCTCTTGACTTTCCAGAGGATGATGAGAACCCACTCCCTGATGTGGATTCTCCAGAGGATGTCGTGTCAGCATCTGAGGCAGACTCTACGGAGGAGAGCGGCCCTGTAGGGACAGCGAATAGTGGAGACTCTTCATCATAGTAGATGACTCCTTAGACTAGGTTTACATACTTTTTGTGGGTCGGTGTATCTAGTTCAGACTAATAGGTTTACTCTTTTGATTTTTGGATGGGTAGACCTATTGTATAGGAATTTTGATGATTGTATATATGTGGCTGAAGCCACCACAGTTGATACCTTTCCTCTGGATGTCACTATGTATTTTGCAAACTCCCATATTTTGGACAGTTTTAGATGATGAATGTAATTATGTTTTATCTTGTTATTTGAAAAGGAAATGTTAACAAATTTGATTTGAAAAGAGTTTATCGACCGCATTTTATTATTTTTCACGTGACGACCTAAAATGATGGCTAGTATATTTTTCTTTTTGAAAGAGCAAAATGGTTTAGAGGTTTGGAGTGATCAGAAAGAAATGACTCCGAATAGAGTTGTGAACTGGCCATTCAGGACTCTATAGTAACAATTTTCCTTCTGAATTTAATTACCGCGAAAATAGAGAGAAAAGAAAAAAAAAAATTCCCATGGTTTCTGTTATTTAAATTATTACTGTTAAACCAGTCATTATTTAGGGTCGCCACAATTGGTGGTATCAGAGCAAAAGTTCGATTCTAGTGAATCTGTTCATGGTCTTACTGTGTGAATGTTGTGTATCTCTGAAACTTGGAAGTAGGTTTCGGGGAGTGACGTTAAGTCACAAATTGTGTGTATTTCTACTTTCTTGTCTTAAGCAGGAATGTGCAATTAATTCAGTAGAATTGTTGTGTGTATATATATGTATAGAGAGAGGGATATTGTTGTAACTGTCATAGCCTGTATGGTACACTCTCTCAGTAGAATTTCTTGGATACTAATAGCTTTCCTACAGGTTAGGTATGGCAGGACGTGGTAGGGATCAGAACCGTGATGTCCTCGACCGCATCACAGCTGTGCTGGAAACTCTAGTGCAGGAACATGATGTGGAACCGGCAGAGTATCGGGGACTCATGGCTTTCCGTAAGAACCACCCGCCGAAGTTCAGTGGGGACTATGATCCGGAAGGTGCTAGGTTGTGGTTAGCTGAGACTAAGAAGATTTTTGAGGCGATGGGTTGCCTCGAGGAGCATAAGGTCCCTTATGCGACATTCATGCTCCAAGGAGAAGCTGAGAATTGGTGGAAGTTCGTGAGACCTACATTTGCTGCACCTGGAGGCGTGATTCCTTGGAATGCCTTCAAGGACAAATTCTTGGAAAATTATTTTCCACGAGATCTCAGGAAGCGAAAAGTGAGGGAATTCCTGGATTTGAAGCAGGGAAACATGTTCGTTGGGGAATACACGACCAAATTTAATGAACTTCTACAGTACTGGCCTCAATACCAAGATGCTCGGAACGAAGAAGACTTATGTGCTCAGTTTGAGAATGGGCTTCGACTGGAGATTCAACAGGCAGTTAGCTACATGCAGATCACAGATTTCAATCAACTGGTGACAAAGTGCAGAATATTTGAGGACAAGATGAAGGAGAGGCAAGCTAGAGGCTTTGGAGGACCACAGAGAAGCCATCCTTTTAGAGGAAACAGTAATAAGAGGATGAAGTCATATGCTAGCAACAAGGGGAAACAACCTATGGCTACGTCCAACATGAGCCAGTCAAGGGGGACTCGGGTACAATGCTTTCAGTGTGGAGGACCACATCTTAGGAGGAATTGCCCACAACTCCAGCAGACACAGGAGAACCGTTGTTATATTTGTGACAAGGTAGGCCATTATGCTCGAGAGTGTAGGGTGACTAGGAGACCGACGGTAACTACCAATTCCAACACAGTCAGTCGTGGGTCTACTAATCCCACAAGGAGCGGTAATGTTAGCAACAACAACAACACTAGTGGTGGAAGACCAAAGGTACCCTCCCGGGTATTTGCTATGAGTGGATCAGAAGCTGTTGCCTCCGACGATTTGATACAGGGTAAGTGTTTGATTGTTGATAAACTACTAGATGTACTCTATGATTCGGGTGCCACGCATTCGTTCATATCTCATGCATGTGTGGAGAGGTTGGGGTTATGTACGACGGAGTTACCATATGATATAGTGGTGTCTACTCCGACTAACGAGCCTATAACCACCTCTCGGGTGTGTTTGAAGTGTCCTATAACTGTTGAGGGTCGATCTTTTATGGCAGATTTGATTTGCCTACCTTTAGCTCATCTAGATGTGATCTTGGGGAAGGATTGGTTATCTACTAACCATATCTTTCTAGACTGAAAGGAGAAGATGCTAGTATTTGGTGGGAATGTAATTCCAAATGAACCATTGAAAGAGAATGCTGCCAACGATGGAGTGGGGGATGTTCGAACCTACATGGTGTTGTTCTCCATGAATGTGGAGGAGGTCTCAGAAGTTAGCAGTATACCTGTGGTGTCAGAATTTCCAGAAGTATTTCCTGATGACATTTGTGAATTACCACCTGAAAGAGAAGTGAAATTCATTATTGACTTGGTGCCTGGGGCGAATCCAGTGTCGATCGCGCCCTATAGGATGTCTCCAGTAGAACTAGTAGAGGTGAAGGCACAAGTGCAGGATCTTTTAAGTAAACAATTTGTTCGCCCAAGCGCATCCCCGTGGGGAGCGCCGGTCTTATTGGTTAAAAAGAAGGATGGAAGTATGAGGATGTGCGTAGACTACCGGCAGCTAAACAAAGTCACCATCAAGAACAAATATCCTCTACCAAGGATAGATGATTTGATTGATCAAATGAGGGGAGCGACGGTATTTTCGAAGATAGATTTGCGATCGGGGTATCATCAAATCCGAGTTAAGAAGGAAGATATCCCAAAGACTGCGTTTCAAACTCGATATGAGCATTATGAGTATTTAGTCATGCCATTTGGAGTGACTAATGCTCCGACTATCTTCATGGACTATATGAACCGTATATTCCATGATTACTTATATCAGTTCGTGGTTGTGTTCATTGATGATATCCTAGGGTATTCAAGGAATAAGGAGGAGCATGAGAAGCACTTGAGAATTGTGTTGCATATCCTGAGGGATAGGAAATTGTTCGCCAAATTGTCGAAATGTGAATTTTGGTTAGAAAAAGTGCAGTTCTTGGGGCACGTGATTTCTAAAGACGGGGTTGCGGTAGATCCGATTAAAGTGGAGTCGGCTATGGAGTGGCAACAACCGACAACTCCAACAGAAGTTCGAAGTTTCTTGGGGTTGGCTAGCTATTATAGAAAATTCATTGAGGGGTTTTCTAAATTGGCACTGCCCCTAACTAAATTGACTCGTAAGAATGAGAAGTTTGTCTGGAATGAGAAATATGATCAAAGCTTCCAAGAGTTGAAGAGGCGGTTGACAACAGCTCCAGTGTTAATTTTGCCCGACCCTAAGAGACCATTTGAAGTGTATTGCGATGCGAACGGGCAAGGCTTGGGGTGTGTGTTAATGCAGGAGGGAAGAGTAGTGGCTTATGCTTCACGCCAATTACGCCCTCATGAAGTTAACTATCCGACCCATGACTTGGAACTAGCAGCGGTGGTCTTTGCTTTAAAGATTTGGAGGCACTATTTATATGGTACTCGTTTTGAAGTTTTCAGCGATCACAAGAGCCTCAAATACTTGTTCGATCAGAAGGAACTCAATATGAGGCAACGAAGATGGATGGAGTTCCTCAAGGATTATGATTTTGGTCTTTCCTACCATCCCGGAAAGGCTAATGTAGTAGCCGATGCGCTTAGCCGGAAGTCCTTACATGTTGCGACCATGATGGGTCTGGAACAGAGATTGATAGAGGAATTTCGAGATCTGAATCTAGCAATCGAGATGCAACCCAAGAGCTTATTTGTGGGAGCGTTACAGATCACCAATGAATTCGTAGATCACATACGCGAGGCTCAAGAGGATGACCAGTTTTTGCAAGGCAAAGTGTTAGATGCAATGGGAGATAAGGATGTGGAGTTTAAGAAGGACAAATCCGGGTTAATTAGATTCAAGGGGAGGATATGTGTACCATCTTTAGATGATTTGAAAGTTAAGATCTTGGAAGAAGCACATAAAAGCCATCTTAGTTTCCATCCAGGAATGACTAAGATGTACCAAGATTTGAAGAGAAATTTTTGGTGGCATGGCATGAAGAAAGATGTAGCTGAATATGTAGCAAGATGTTTGACATGTCAAAAGGCTAAGGCTGAGCACCAGCGACCATCAGGAGAATTAAAGCCACTAGAAATTCCAGAATGGAAATGGGAGAGCATATCTATGGATTTTGTATCTACTTTACCCAAGACTAGTCGTGGACATGATGTTGTGTGGGTCATAGTAGATCGACTCACCAAATCTGCTCATTTTATTCTAGTGAATATGAAGTATAAAATGGAGAAGTTAGTAGAGTTGTATATCAAAGAAGTAATAAGGTTGCATAGAATTCCTTCCAGTATTGTATCAGACAGGGATCTGAGGTTTACCTCACAATTTTGGACAACTCTGCATGAAGCATTGGGGACAAAGCTGAAGCTCAGTTCAACTTATCATCCTCAAACAGATGGTCAGACTGAACGCACCATTCAGACTCTAGAAGATCTACTTCGGGCGTGTATTATAGAGCAACAAGGCAACTGGATGGAATGTTTGCCATTGATTGAATTTACTTACAACAACAACTACCAAGCCAGTATTGGTATGGCTCTTTTTGAAGCTCTATATGGACGAAAGTGCAAAACTCCTCTTTGTTGGTACGATGATGGAGAAGCAGTACTCCTTGGACCTGAAATGCTACAACAAATTACCGAACAAGTGAAATTGATTCGAGAGAAAATAAAAGCATCTCAGGATAGGCAGAAGAGCTATTATGAGAGAAGGAGGAAGCCATTAGATTTTCATGAAGGAGAACATGTGTTTCTGAAGGTTTCTCCTATAACTGGAGTAGGGAGAGCTCTCAAATCTAGGAAGTTGACGCCCAAGTATCTAGGTCCGTATCAAATTTTGAAGAAGGTGGGGCATGTAGCTTATCAAATCGCTTTACCCTCGAGTTTATTGAATTTGCATCCTGTGTTTCATGTCTCTCAACTGAGACGGTACAACCCAGATCCATCACATGTACTTGCAGCGGACAAAGTACAAGTGAAGGATAACCTCACCTATAAAGCACAACCTCAGAAGATTACTGATTGAAGAATGAAGTCGCTGAGAGGAAAGGAGATCGCGTTGGTGAAAGTGCAGTGGGGACCCGACGAGGGTAATTCAACCTGGGAGTTAGAGGATAGGGTGAGAGAATTGTAACCAAGTTTTTTCATAGAGTAGTTAATTTCAGGGACGAAATTCCTTAAAGGGTGGGAGTATTGTGACATCATGGAAATTTATACCCGGAATTTTGTAAACGATACATTTTGAATAATTATATATATAAGTATTATTCAGTGTATATATATATATATACTCCTGGTAGAAGTATGTACATTGGGGGAAAGATATGCGGGTTAGGCTAATTAACGAAGAGTAATCCATAACTGGACAGTATAGGTTAATTCTTAATTAATTAGTCTAAAAATTATCATTTTGCGTGCAACTAAAAATTTAACAAAATCAACCTCTGAACCACGCTCAGGGTTTCATTCTGAGCGTTTTGATATATATATATTGCCTACTTTCGAAAATGGGCCCCGACGGGTGCAGAGAAACGCGAGGGACTGGAACCAGAGAAATGACACGCAAACCGAGGTAGGATTTTAACATTCAAAAAGTCAAATTTTTCTCTCCTTGTGGTTGAGTATGAGTCACATCAAGAGAAAAAGTGGGCCCCTTTTTTTGCTCCACTCAAGAGGAGACATGTGGCATAGCTTTTAGGAAAAGGAAAGAGGAAGTCTTTTTAAAATAAAAAGCCACGTTCTCTCTCTCTTCACTCAGCAGAAAAAATTCAGAAGCTCTTCTCATCTCCCACGTTGCTTTTCTTCTCCCTTTCTCATCCACCATTGTTGCCCATCAAAGCTCCAAACTTTGCTCACCATTTCTACTCCAAATTGCAAAAGGAAGCCATTTTCGGAGTCGTGAAGCGCACCACTACGTTGTGGGACTTCAAATTTCAGGTTTGGGTAGATTTCTTCTCACATGAATTTCGTGGGTATTGGGTTTTTGGGAGATATGATGGGTAGTTCTACTAGGTTTATGCCTTATGGTAGTTATTTGTGAAGGAATTTGTTGAAAGCACGCTAAACTTGTCATGTTTGATGTGAGCCAAATTTACCCATTCTGTTTTAGGGTTTTATGATAATGCTTTGTGATGTTTGTGTGCTGAAATTGTTGATAGAAAACTGGTAGAGATGAAGGGGAAAGTCAACTTAGGGTTAAATGTGAGAATGACAATGTTATAGGTAGAAAAGTGTGAGATTTTGAGGGCTAGAGAAGCTAAATTTGGGGTTAGTGTAAATTGGAGTCTAAAGTGAGTTAATCCTAGTTTAAAATGTCATTTAGGACTTGTGGGAAAACTTGGGCTGAGCAAATGAGAAAAATGAGTGACAAAAGTGAAAGCAAGAGCCATTTCTAGGGTAAATTGGGTGTTGAGGGGTCAAATTTTGAATCGGTGGAGTTTTCATCGTAAAACTAGTTTGAGCACGTTTAAATTAATGTTATAGACTTGTTTGAGATGAGATCTTACTCCAAAATTACCCCATTCTCATTTTCACTTCTCAAACCTTGAAAATCCACTAAATTGAGGGGTTTTAGATACCTAGATTTTGAATTGCCTTGACCTGAAGTTTGTTTTTGGTTTAAATACCTTTTATACATGATTTAGGACTTGTAGGATCCAATTTGAGCAAAATTGGATGAGGGCAAGAGGGATTTCGAAAATCTGCCCTATTATGCAGAAAATTGATGTTGAATTGTGCAACAGAATTTTTGTTCTTGTGCAGAAAATGCTTGTGCATTGTTGGTTATGGGAAAGGTAGTAGATATTGGGTTCTGGACATTTTCTGGCAGATCCCAACGGTCAAAATGTATACTTATGTACTAGGGACCTCCAGTAAAATTTTCGAGTCGATCCAACGGTTAACGTATCGGAACGAAGAGAATGTTACTGGGGTATTTGAGTAGGGAAAGCTGTGGTATTGGAATGTGTTTTGGGCAGAGTTTTCTGCCTCTGCCCTGTTTTCTTGGTTTAGGGTAGTTCATGATGTTTGGATATTGAATTGCTTGGATATTGTGGAAGCTTGGAGGGGTTGATGGGGGCCCGGTGCTGAGAGGAACGAGGATAAGGGGTACGTGAGGGTACGTGAGCTCAGTTGAAGGTGGGCAACTGGGGATGGTGGGTTCATGTTTGATTTGTGGATGTGGGAGAGTTGATTTGCACCATCGCCCGATCTCCACCTAGTACCACATATGACGGGTACCCTATAATCCTACAAGCTTGAAGTGAGAAAGCGTGGAAGAGTCCGTCTTCCTACTTTTGTTTGTTGACCACAGAGTGGTACCTGGAGATATGTCGCGGGGGTCAGGAGACCTTGGGGACGTCAGGTGGGGTGCTATTGCCCAAAACAAAGCTTGACCAATCCCGACCCAACCCGGGCATAGTCAGTCAGTGAGAACCTGTGACGTACCTAAACAGGCGAGCTCCTGACAGTCAACCAATAAAAGAACAAAGACCACAAAGCAAGGAGGCTTGTGTGGTGGCTGGCCAGCTATGGATCTTGAGTGATATCTGGATTTGGCCTCTGGTAATCGATTACCAAGGGTGTGTAATCGATTACAAGGCTTAAAAATGGAGACAGGAAGTTGAGATGGCCTCTGGTAATCGATTACCAAGGGTGTGTAATCGATTACAAGGCTTAAAAATGGAGACATGAAGTTGAGATGGCCTCTGGTAATCGATTACCAAGGGTGTGTAATCGATTACAAGGCTTAAAAATGGAGACAGGAAGTTGAGATGGCCTCTGGTAATCGATTGCCAAGGGGTGTAATCGATTACAAGGCTTAGAAATGGAGATAGGATGTTGAGGTGGCCTCTGGTAATCGATTACCAATGTTGTGTAATCGATTACACAGAGTAGCAGGGCACTGGTAATCGATTACTAGTTATGTGTAATCGACTACACAGTGTAAATTGCAGGTTTCCATGTGCAGAAGCTGTGTAACTCGAGTTTGGGCACTGGTAATCGATTACATACTTTGGTAATCGATTACCAGAGAAGAAAACCCTTGAGACATACCTTTCGACTATATGTAGCGGTTATGGGACGCATTGTATTGTTACCTGTAGTTAGATTTCTTGTGAAAGAGTCTACCCTCTTTCTTTTATTTCTTGTAGATCTCGATGGCAGCGCAATTAATCCATGATCGCGTGGAGATGGAGTGCCTAGAGGGAGTTTGGGAGACCCTCGAAGGCAATAAGAGGTGCCGATTCCGTGGCACGATTCGACTCACTGCTACTTCATTGGTACATCCAGAGAAACCCGCACGCACGCTTCAGCGAACTGTGGAGTGGATACTACCTACACCTACTCCATATCGACTAGTGGAGCCAATCCAAGTGATAGAGGTGTCGTCCTCTGAAGAAGACCCTGAGGAGGACCCTGAGGAGTTACCTCCTGAGCCTGCTGTGGATGCTCTTGACTTTCCAGAGGATGATGAGAACCCACTCCCTGATGTGGATTCTCCAGAGGATGTCATGTCAGCATCTGAGGCAGACTCTACGGAGGAGAGCGGCCCTGGAGGGACAGCGAATAGTGGAGACTCTTCATCATAGTAGACGACTCCTTAGACTAGGTTTACATATTTTTTGTGGGTCGGTGTATCTAGTTCATACTAATAGGTTTACTCTTTTGATTTTTGGATGGGTAGACCTATTGTATAGGAATTTTGATGATTGTATATATGTGGCTGAAGCCACCACAGTTGATACCTTTGCTCTGGATGTCACTATGTATTTTGCAAACTCCCATATTTTGGACAGTTTTAGATGATGAATGTAATTATGTTTTATCTTGTTATTTGAAAAGGAAATGTTAACAAATTTGATTTGAAAAGAGTTTACCGACCGCATTTTATTATTTTTCATGTGACGACCTAAAATGATGGTTAGTATATTTTTCTTTTTGAAAGAGCAAAATGGTTTAGAGGTTTGGAGTGATCAGAAAGAAATGACTCCGAATAGAGTTGTGAACTGGCCATTCAGGACTCTATAGTGACAATTTTCCTTCTGAATTTAATTACCGCGAAAAGAGAGAGAAAAGAAAAAAAAATTTCCCATGGTTTCTGTTATTTAAATTATTACTGTTAAACCAGTCATTATTTAGGGTCGCCACACCAGGTGCTTGATGTCGTCATCTTCAACGTGGCGTCGTTCAGCTCTGACAGCGGCTTTGATGCCGTTGTGTTCGCCGATGAAGAGGTCCCAGCGAAAAATTTAGGAGAGATTGTTCATCATGTCGTCGAGCTCCTCGTCCTTCATGTCCACCAGCGTGCTCACCGTGAACCCGAGCTCAGCGATCTTCGCCGCCGTGTAGTAGCAGATCTCGTAAGCTTGAAAGAGCTCCTCCAGTCCTCTGAGCTCGCGCGGCGCTGCCGCCCTCGCGGGATGGAACGCTAGGGTCACTAGCGACGGAGCGATTGCGTATTCGAGGAGAAGAGGTCGCGGGGGTGCCGTGGGCGGGAGGACGGTGCATGGGTCCCACTTGAATAGGCTGGCAGTGAATGCATCTAGATCCATCAGGGTTGAAAAGTGAGGAGTGCAAGGGAGCGTGTGTGTGGTACTGTTTGGGTGGAGATAAAGGTGGCGAAGGGATTCGTAGAACCAAAAGGGATTGGTTTTGAAAATTTTGGTTAACACCCCAACAAAAGAGGCTTTTAGTATTCCAACATCAACATCGGTTATGTAAAACAACCAATGTTAATCAATTTTTGTTAACATCAATTTTTTAAAAATCAATATTATTATCGTAACGTTAACATCGGTTTTTTGAAAAAACTGATGTTAACAAATCAGCTTATTTACAAAAATGTCACCGCTTTTTAGTTAACATTGATTTTATTAAAAACCGATGTTAAAATAGCGATGTTGAAAGTATTTTTTCTAGTAGTGCTAACTTGGAAAATTGACTGGAACTTCGTTAGTGTGGAATTGGGAATGATTTTGGGTGATCGAATTATTATTTTTTTTTTCGCTCTTGATTTGGAAGCGGTGTAGGGAATGGTATTGGCAACTTATTAACAAGATTCTTTGTTGGATCTTTCCTCCTATGCATCTAGAATATGCAACCAAGAGAGGACAAACTTAAGCAAATTTAAGGTGGCAAGTGTTAGTGATTAACAATGAATGTGCAAGTGAAATCATGACACAATAAATATCCTCTTTTTCAAATTTAATTTTTTTAAAATTCATGTTTTAATGCTAAAAAATAATTTTGCAAAGGCATATGTAATTGGAACTTTTAATCAATGAGTATCATGATAAAATATGGTCATCTATTGATTTAATAGATATACCATTTAAATACATTGAGTACATGCAAAATTAGATGTCTACGACTCAATTCCTTAAATGTTGTAAAATGTGATTTTTATCGATCCAAATCTTGCACTATATCTATATATTACTAAGATTGTCTGAATTAAATTTTATTAAAATTCATTGAATAAGTATCTAATTAAATCATCCATATTTGAATATATTTTAAAAAATTTATATTTTATCGACTTTAATCTATATGAATGAGGTAACAAATAATTTTGAATTAACATGAAATTTTCATATATATGATTTATGTCAAAATAACTTTCAATCTAACGATAGATTATAAGAAAATATTATTCGGTTATAAATTATTCAATGGCATAATAATTATTAAGTTACACCAGTGTAATTTGATTCTTCCATGTATATACTAGCATGGAGTTTGATCAATCACAAATGTGTGATTTATGTTTTCGGTAGGATTCCATTATTATTATTTCACATAGTTCATAAATTGAAATACTCTCATACCAGATGTTGTCTAAGCATCTATTTGATCGTTCATTCATTTGTTTTGTATATGAATATGATTTCTTACTTCTTAGAGCATCTTTAATATCAAATCTTAAGCTCAAGATCTAATCTTTAGTAGATCTCTCAACAAAAGAATTGGACAGATCTCCAATATGGAGAATGGGTTCTTGCTTTTGTTTTATTTTCAACTCCCTCCCTCTCTCCTCATCGCTAAAGCAACTTTAGTGACAAATCCCAAATTATGATCTTAGACATTAAAGACCCTTGTTCAAAATCTAAAACTAAAGTTGCTCTAAAGGAAAAAAAAAAAATAGAGATCTTGAGAGATCCTCAATTGTACGTGATCCCGTACGATATGTGATTTAAGATTCCAATTTGGGATCTTAGACTAAAAGTGCTCTTAGTATACTTTAGATAGTTTTCTATTTTGGGACAACACAACACAACATGACAAAGAAAGCAAAAAAATTCAAGCTCAAATAAGAATCCAACCTATTTCTACTTGCACAAGTAGAATAACAACCTTGCATGACACAAGTCATTTTTCAACTAAAATTAATTGAAAAACTATCAACAATAAAATATTTTAAAAAAAAATGTATCATATAATTTCAAAGATGTTACCAAAATAAATAAGAAAATAAAATTACAGTATTGGAGGGCCACTTTCATGTGAAAAAAGGGAAACATAAAAAAGATCTACAGGGTATGCAAATTTATTTATCCACATCAAATATATCTATGGTGTCAATCCAACTTTGCTAATTAACAAACAATCAGGGGCACCAAGTAAAGTGAAAAAGGCATTACCAGAGATGCCAATAATATCCATGTCGAGGAAGTCAGGTTGAAGGAACCAAGAATCTAGCATAAACAATCTTTCCCTTAATTTGGAAACCATGTTCATCCCCGCCACATCATTGCGTACGTGCTACAAGTAAATATAGCATAAACAGTCTTCTCAGAAATAGAACACTTCATAATTTGAGCCCAGGAAATCTACTCCACTTGTATGGAGAACGAGAAACAAACATCATTTCTTTTAGTAGAAATTGAAATCTTCCACAAACAAAGTTCTGAAAATTGGGATAAATTGGATTTCCCTATTCCAAAAGAAATCCAAATTTCGGTCTTGTATTCCATATTCTTTTAACTTTATGCTTTTCCAATTCAAAAAAATAAATCCAAACTTGAAAGAAAATAAACTACAATGTGCACTTGGAAACTCGCAAAAAAGAAATGAATAAATCCCAATTTCTAGGTATAAATTCAAATTTCAAACAATAAACAATCCATGATCTCACCAAAAAATATATTTATTTTATGATAACTAGATTAAATTTCAAAACATCGAAGAATTACAGCAGACGCACACTAAGCAAGATCTCTCATAACAGTATTAACTAGCAAAGCGGTTAACGTAATTACCATAATAAGAGTCATGCATCTCATGCCGCAGGAAATGATCAACATAGGTACATACTTAGATTGCCAAGGTTATCAACTTGTTTGATGACTTTTTTAAAAACGCAGTTGATCCAACTGTCAATTCTATTTAAGCATACTATTCATTTGATTGATCAATTGTCAAGTATTTGGGTTACATATATCTTTTTCACTTCAAAGGATTAAAATCAAGGGCATCAAAATCAAGCTCAAGTTGGACTCCCTTAGAAACCAAGATCCCAAAACAAGTGGACCTTCCCCAAGTATCCATTCTTTAGCAATCAGATTTAGAGCATTAATAGTAGCCACCAATCTACATGTAAAACAAATCATCCACTGCCCAAAACAATCTCTGTACAAGCAACAATACAAGATTTTCAGTCACCATAAGAATCAATTGGGACCTGACATTCTTTCACCATCTTTTAACCTTGATTTTTCTTATTTTCTGAGTTTGCATTACAAAAGTATTCACATGATAAGAACTTATTCAATAAGCGCTTAATCAAGCCTTTTTTTGAAACACACCTTAAGTCATCTATGGATTCCACTTCAGGAGAGAACGGCCTGACAACACATGCATTTTCATCACTGCTGGAAACAATTGCATTCTTACTTGATGCATGATAATGCTCCATTATGTCATTTGTTGGCTTATATATGGATTCTACTTGAAGAGAGATGGTCCCAACAACACATTCATTTTCATCACCACTAGAATCCATTACATTCTTATTTGGCGCATGTGAATGCTCTATTTTTTCATTCATTGGTTCATATATGAGATAAATTGTTGTCTTGCAAACAGTTAATTTGCTCCAGAAGACAACAACAATTTGCACTTTGTTTCCAGGCTCTATTTTTGATAGTACCCCCTGCCACTCCTCATCTTCAAAGGAGACTAATGCATTTCTCTTATAAAGTTGAATGATGGCCTTTGTGTGATTTATCACCAACAAATTTTTCAAACCATCTGAAGTTATATTTTCCGGGGAAGAATAATGGACATGGCACATCATTTTCTTCAAGTTACGCCCTTTCACTTGAGGGATTTCAAAAGTCACGGATGAACCTTCGGTGTTGAAGGTTAACCAATCTGGATAGCTATCACCGGGGAGCAAACAACCACCACCATCACTAGTAGCCATATTCTGTAAAAATGAAGATATATGCTCAAAAGTTTATCAATCAATGTATTAGTACCACCATATAATTAATTCAACAATTTAAGATATAACAAGATAATAACTCATTTTCTCGTCATTTAAAATTATGATCTTGATTACCCAAAAACTACTCAGAACAATCATAAGTATGAAAAGTAAATTGTTAAAAATTAATTTAAAGTTATGCATAAATATATTTGCTTGGATAATTTAAACAAAATCCATTGGTCCAAGTAAGAGTTCCATACCCGTAACAAAATAAACATAAAGTGAATAAAAAATAGTTCTACATCAACCGAAAAAACAATGAAAAGTGAGAGAATATTTTCAATTTAATATTGAATTTTATATCGTGACAATAATAAATTGTACCTCGCATTAAAGTATATATATTTTTATAAATTACCTAGCATTAAATTAATTATGCACTTTGAATATGATAGCAGTTATTGATGAAATAAAGTGGATACAAAAATAGATGTTACTAGTACCTCACATAAAAGTATATATATTTTTTAAATCACCTCGCATTAAAATATGCACTTTGAGTATGATAGCAGTTAATGATGAAATAAAGTACATATAAAAATGATGTTACTAGTACTACAGTTAACTAATGTAAAATTCAGATTTATGTTGGATTTCGTGCTCTTACCACAATGAAAGATTGACTAACACATGATTAGAAGATAGTTTTAATTACTAAATACTCGTATCGTAACTTTCTTTCTTAATTGGGTATTACTAACAAAGTGTTCCTTTCAGCAAGACTTTATTTTTTAATTTGTCCTTTCAGGTATAACTAATTCCTAAACACAATTACAAAAGTAATTAAAGCTAAGACAACTACTAATAACAAAATATATGATGACTAGCTATGTCAAAAAAATCTATGTTGGTGTATGATCATTTTAAAATGACATGTTTATATATATATATATATATATATATATACCAACAACGTATAATAGTATACACTTCTACATATAATTGATATATTAAAAATAGTTCTATTGACAAAAGATAAGGAAATTAGATACATAAGAGAGAAATTAAGGGTAAAACCTGTAAAATTCTCTGTTTCAGAATATTGGTGACTTGAGAACTCGTTCCCATTTGAATTAAAAGTGATCTCCTGAAATTTTTTGATCCTAAGTTGTGTACTTGATTGTTGCATTCAATTAATGTTAAAACATTCATATTGTGCATTTGCAATGTGGCTGCAGTTGATTCCAATTCTTCAAAATTTGTGGCATATAAAGCATCCAAAATATTTGCAGCATCTAGAGAAAGTTGAAGTTCTGAGCCACGTCTATACAAAGACTTTGAAGCAGTGGAAGGTCCTTAGAAATATATGATAGAAGATTGGAGCTACTATTTGGCACGTCTAAAGAAACAAGAGATGACACATCTACAAATGTTTGAATGCGAGACGAGAGACTATTTGTTGGTGACATCCAAGACCAAATGATTGAAGGAAACACATCACGTGAGAATCCTTCATAGCCGCACAAAGAGATATATCCAATCCTTTTTGATCTAACTATTGAAAATGGCACTTTGTTATTGCAGTTTTATCCGCAATAAGGGTTGTCAAAGACTCCATTTGTTCCAAATCCTCTTCTAAATTGTCAATCTTTAAACATCCTGAAAGAATGAGTGCTTTAAGAGATTTCAACTTATAGATACTTCTTGGAAGCTTACGAAGGCTAATACAATTTTGAAAATTTATTAGAAGAACTTTATTGAGATGTCCAATGGTATAGGAAATCTCGGACAACCTTGGACAATCTACGAGTAATAGCTTTTCAAGATTAGGCAAATTTGAAAAGTCTGGAGTCTGAGTTAAATAATGAGAATGACTGAGATTAAGAATTTTCAACTTCTCCATTACCAACAAGAAAAAAATAAGCATACAATAGAGAAAATTAAAGTTATACTTTGTTAACTCACTCATTAAAAAAATAGAAGTGTGTACATCACTCAATTCCACGAGTACTTACTAACACACATCTTTATTTTTTAATATAAATACATTAGCGCTCACCATTATGTATTTTAAGATATTCTTTAATTATAGTTTGCTAATACACTCATACTAAAAAAACAAAAGTGTGTGCATTAACAAGATCTAAACCAATATATATATATATATATATATATATATATATATATATATATATATATATATATATATATATATAATTTCTTTGAAAACATGAGAATAATTAATAACAATCATTATATTATAATTAAAACTAATAAATGGTTGAGATTAAAGTATTTTAAAATTAAAATTAAAATATAATATAACCATTAAATCTTTAAAAAATTCATCAAACAAATCGCGTCCTAAAGTATCTTAATTATCATTAACAATAATTGAAATATCATAGGATGTGATTTGTTTGATAATTCTGGTAAAAATTTAACGATTATATCATATTTTAATTTTAATTTTTACATATTTTAATCTCAATTCTCTATTATTTTTAATCACATTTTAATAATTATTATTAATTATTCTTACGTAAGAAATTATTCTAAGAGGAGTTGTGCTCTCTCTCTATATAAGTTGTTTATGAGCATTGTATGGCTTCTTTGATCAATTAGTAAAAATTGCATGACCTTTGTTTTTATTATATTTAATTATTTGAAGAGGAGGTCATAAGCTCCGTCTCTTATGTTTTTTTTAAAAAATTATAATGTAAGTTCATGATAAACATGAAAATCTATTTGATTAGATAATAGATAATCTTAAAAAAATTGAATTTTAAATTACATAGAGTGTAAAACTTTTAATTTAATGTATCAAGATTTTACTCTTATATAATGAAATAAGACTTTATTGTTGTTATAGCAACGTTTCATACATACAATCATTATCAAGAATTTTGAGTTTTTATATAATGTGGCAATGCAATTTTTTTATATTGCTTATGCATGTTGAGGATATCACTACAAGAGAAAAATATTCGTAAACTTTAGCATTGGAATTAAAGTTCTGATGCATCATTAAATGGTGGTATCACAAGTAAAGAACAAAATAGCCATAAAATTTAACACCAACACTACAATGCCTACACTATCTATTGTAACATAGCATTGACTTAATTCAGGTCAAATAATCGCTATAGATTGCATATAAATTTATTTGTGTCAGCTATGCCAACACAAAAATGGGGATGCTTCAAGGTTTAGATTTGTGCTTGCATGGTCTAACCTACACTAGTAGCAACAATTAAGTCAACACTAAAATTAACATAATCTAATTTGACACTAATAAATGTCGTCTAGTAAATACCACAAAAACAAATAGACTCATAATAGTGTATATTATAAGTCAACTTAGTTGACACTATTTAGTGTTTGCTCAAGCACAATTTTTTTTTACTAAATGTTCATTTAGCCTCAATTTTTGTGGTTTAGCATCATTTTTTTTTTTTTTGCTAAATGTTCATTTAGATATTTTAGGATATAAATGTTCGCATCTTGATCATTTCCTTTTTCAGGCTTACTGGGTTTACCGTATAAAAGGGAGGCTAAAGCTTGTATTAGAATACGAATATATAAACGTTTATTTTATTTAGACTTATTTAATTAGATCTTTACTTATTTAAAATATTCAATTAGGTCTTTTTATTTTTAAAATTTTCAATCAAATCCTTTATTTTTTTTAAAATGTCTCAATGTGATTCTTTTCAAAGAATTTGCAACTTAACGTTGTGGTCAGTCTCAATTGGACAAAAAAAAATCACATTCAGACATTTAAAAAAAGAGACTTGATTGAAACTTTCAGAAATAAAATGACCTAATTAAATATTCTAAATAAATAAAAGGAGCATATTTGATAATTAAATCTTTTATTTAAACTTAAACTTTTACAGAAAGTACTAGCAATATAAGAGAGACTGAGAAAAACATAGATGAAATTTGTCTAAAAGTACTATATAGTGAAATAGTATTAATATTTGAGACAATTTAAATTACATGGATAAAGAAGAAGGAAAGAAATACTCATGAATTGCAAAAATTAAATTAATACCTGGGCTTCTTTCCACAAAAGATTAACATTGCTGTTTTCTAGCTCAATGGAAACTAGACTTCCTTGATAAAGGTTTGTTGGTATGCATGCTAAAGGAAATCCATGCCAACAAAGCCATCTAAGATCTTTGGAAAGATACGTGAAATCTCCTACCAGTTGTACACCAGCAAATTGAAGCAACCTGAGTTTTTTCATCTCCTTAAAAGCTTTAGTGCTCAAACATTTTGTATTATTTCTTGGTAACTTCAAAGCCAGTCCCTCAATAGCTTTTGTTCCCTATGATAGACAAAACGAAAGGGTAAAACATGCGTAGCTAAAAAGATATATGGTAGTTAAAACTCTTGTGAGAAAACCCATCATTTGTTTTAGGAGCTAAGAAGCAATAACCAATTCACAACCAAACCAATTTTCAAAATTCTTGTGACAATCAGTCGCACAAATGAATATTAAGAACTGACTCATAAATGTGTTAGTTGTATCCATTAGCTTTGGATATTTTAAATAAAAAAATAATAGATGGAAGTCTTACAGTTTCTTTTGATAATACATCAAGCGCATCTTCATGAAACCATAACCTACTACGCTCCTCAAGCTCCATTGGTGTTTTTGAACGAATGATTTCTCTTCCCATGTCTCGCAGCAAATCATGCATTCCAAGCTTGTTCTTATAATCTACAGTTACAAGGCTTCTTTCTACCAAGACACGTATTCCATTTTCTGCACAAAGCCCACAACCATTTAATATATGTATAACATCATTCCGGTCCATTCCTATAAAGAAACAAGCTATATCAAGGAATATTCCTTTCTCTGTATCATCAGTTAAACCATCATAGCTTATTTTTAATTTCTCTTGTACTTCATCATTAGGAATTTTCTTAAGTTTCTCCAATACATTCTTCCACTCTGTTACCTCCATATCAAACAAATAGGACCCAAGGACTTCAAGAGCTAGTGGCAATCCCGCAGAATAAGCAACTACATTTCTAGAAAGTTCAATAAAATCTTCTCTTGGACTTGCTTGCTTAAATGCATGCCAACTAAAAAGCTCAATAGATTCGTCTTCATCCATTCCTTTCATTCTGAACACTTTGTCAACTCTTCTCCCTCTAATTATATGCATATCTCTAGTTGTGATGATTATTCTGTTGGTAAATATTTGTGTTTTAATTTAAAATTTATAAATATATATTAATTCTATTTTATAAAATAATATTTATTTTAGATTCTCTTAAGATTTTGTTTTAATGAGTCAAACTAGTTTGTTATATTTGTTGTGACAACTGTAGGTTGGTTTTCCAACGGTCATATTTTGTTGTTACAAAATGCCTATATATATCTCTTTCCTCTTTTCTAGAAATGACAGACGGAGAGCTCTGGTTTCTTTCTGCCAAAAATTTATCTCTTTCTTTTCTTATACAAAACTTAATTTTTGTGAGAGCAAGAGCATTGGTGTTCATAAGGTTCGGGGATCCTTTCGCTGCACACGATCGGAACCAACGGGTTGTCGTATCTTGGGAGAGGAGCGCAATCAAATTTTCTTACCCGTGCAGTGGGGGCGTTTTCTCTCTAAGGATAGCGTTTACGCGCTTCAACCCAAGCTATATCTTTCTTCCCTTAATTTTTTTTTCTTGTGCTTATTGTATGTTATAATGCATTATTCATGTGCTGTCAATTAAATTTAATTTGCTACTGCTATTTTGTTATTTAATTCAAGACTGTGCATCTTCTTCATATTTATTTTCTTTCATTTTTTATTTTATTTTCCAACAGTCTTAGAGAGAAAAATTTTATTTTTTCACTTTCTTCTTGCATAGTCTTTTTGCAGTAGCATCCTATTTTATCAAAATGTCCGCCATGGATATGATTAAGTCCCTTTCCAGTAAGCCTGAAAAATTTACGGGTGAAAATTTTTTCTGTTGGCAACAACAAATGAAATTCTGGCTTACTGAATTGGATTTATACTCTATGATTTCTAAAAGAGAAATAAAAACTTCAACTTCCTCTACTGATATAGTTCAAACTGATGCAACCATTAAGCATGATGTTTCTGATAAAGATATTTTATGTCATGGACGCATTTTAAGTGCTTTGGCTGATAACATATATAAGATTTTTTGCCATACCAAAACTTCTGTTGAGTTATGGGAAGCACTTGAATTGAAATATGGATCTGCTGAAAAAGGTTTAAGTCGTTACTCTTGTGAAAAAATGATTGAGTTTCAAATGATTGATGGAAAATCTATTTCAGATCAGATCCATGAATTTGAAAACATTGTTTATGACATGAAATTGAAAGGAATCGTTTTCCCTGACATTATGCTTGTGGCTTTCATGATATCAAAATTGCCTCCTTCGTGGACTGATTTTGCTCGAAGCTTGAAACATAAACATGAAAGTTTTACCTTTGATGATTTGCTTGTCTGTCTCCGCATTGAGGATAAACATCGTTCATCTCAAAAACACTTGCAAAAATCTGATTCTCACTCTAAGGCCTATCTTGTTGAGAGCTCTAGCAAACCTTTCTCTAAGTCCTTCAAAAGGCATGGGTTTAACAAAAATAAATTTGGTAGAAAGCCTTCATTTTCTAAAAATAAGAACAATGCTTTTAATAACAACAATAAGCCTAAGGATAAAAATTCGGGGAATGAAATTTTTTGCTTTGTTTGTGGGCGAGCTAATCATTTGGCTAAGAATTGTTTTCAACGTCATCGCCAGCCCACGTCTTTCCCTAAACCGCAGGCTAATGTTGTTACCACCAGTGCTGCCTCTGATTCCCCATCTGACAGGTACCATGTCACTAGCCCTGAATTAAATTGTGTTTTTAACTCAAATGATTGGTTTATAGACTCCGGGGCTAATGTTCATGTGTGTGCTGATAAAAAATTATTTTCTCTATATCAGGAATCAAGCACACGTACTGTGAGCATGGGGAATGGGAGTATGACACATGTGTTAGGAGAAGGTCAAGTGAAGCTAGAGCTATCTTCGGGAAACTTTATTGTTTTAGATGGTGTCTATCATATTTCTGATATTAGGAAAAATTTAATAAGTACTTCTTTGTTAGTCCAACAAGGGTACAAGGTTGTCTTTGAATCCAATAGAGTTGTTATTACGAGACATGGTAATTTTATTGGTAAAGGCTACATTTGTGATGGTTTGTTTAAGTTAAATCTTATGTCTCTTTCTATTAATAAAATATCCAATATTTCTTCTTTTGTTGCAAATGTTGAATGTTCTAATATGTGGCATGCTAGACTTGGACATGTGAATTTGAATTCTATCAAAAGAATGATGTCTCTTAATCTTATTCCTAAGGCTTCCATTGATTTTACAAAAATGTGAAACATGTATTCAAGCAAAACAACCTAGAAAGAGTTTTACTACATGTATTGAAAAAGAAACTAACTTGCTTGAATTGGTTCATAGTGATGTATGTGATAGTAATGATGTGTTAACACGTGGTGGTAAGAAATATTTTATTACTTTTATTGATGATTTCTCCAAATATTGTTATGTGTATTTAGTTAATCACAAAAGTGAATTGTTTGATAAGTTCAAAGTATATAAAACAGAAGTAGAAAATCAATTAGAAAGAAAAATTAAAATTTTACGTTCCGATAGAGGTGGAGAATACACATCTTTAGACATGAGTAATTTTTGTGAAATGCATGGTATTATTCATGAAGTGACACCTTCGTATGCTCCTCAATCTAATGGTATTGCGGAAAGAAAGAATCGTACATTGCTTGATATGGTGAATGCTATGCTTGTAAGTTCTGGTTTACCAAGTAATATGTGGGGTGAAGCTTTGTATTCTGCATGTCATATTCTTAATAGAGTGCCTTATAAAAATTTTGAAAAAACCCCTTATGAGCTATGGAGAAAAAGAGAACCAAACCTGAAATATCTTAAAGTATGGGGGTGTCTAGCAAAGGTAAACATTCCCATTAATAAGAAAAGGAAAATTAGACCAAAAAATGTTGATTGTGTTTTTGTTGGATACTCTATGCATAGTACTACTTATAGATTTTTGGTAGTTAATTCAGAAGTGTCTGAAATTTCTAATGGTACTATTATGGAATCTAGAGATGCTACTTTCTTTGAAAATATTTTTCCTTTGAAAAATAAATTGTCTAAATCTGTTTGTGATACTTCTTGTTCTAATTTGTCTACTTGTAGTAATACTAATAAGGACATTGTGTTTGAACCTAGGAGGAGTAAAAGATCTAAAAAAGTTAAGGATTTTGGTTCTGAATTTTGCTCTTTTTTGCTTGAAGATGATCCTAAAACTTATGGTGAGGCCATGAGGTCTATTGATGCACCTTTTTGGAAAGAAGCTATTATTGATGAAATGAGTTCTCTTAAAAATAATAAAACTTGGTTTCTTACTGATCTTCCCCCTGGTTGTAAAAGTATAGGTTGTAAGTGGGTTTTTCGAAAGAAATTAAGAACTGATGGATCTATAGAAAAATTTAAGGCAAGGCTTGTTGTGATTGGGTGTAAACAAATAGAAGGTGTAGATTTCTTTGATACATATTCTCCTGTTTCTAAAGTTACTACCATTAGGGTCTTAATTGCACTTGCTTGTGTTTTTAATTTAGAAATTCATCAAATGGATGTAAAAACTGCCTTTTTAAATGGTGAATTAGAAGAAGAAATTTATATGAGCCAACCTGAAGGCTTTGTAGAACAGGGGAAGGAAAAGAAAGTTTGCAAACTTGTTAAATCTTTATATGGTTTGAAATAAGCTCCAAAACAATGGCACGAAAAATTTGATCAAGTTGTTCTTTCATATGGTTTTCAAATCAATAATACTGATAAATGTGTGTATGTGAAACAATTTGATGATAATGGATGTGTCATTTTATGTTTGTATGTGGATGACATATTGATATTTGGTAGTAATATGCAATTCATAAATGATGTGAAGTCTTTCTTATCTAGAAATTTTGATATGAAGGACCTTGGTCCTGTAGATGTGATTTTGGGTATTAAGCTTATAAAGAAAAATGATGGCATGATTTTAACCCAATCACACTATGTTGAAAAGTTGTTGAAGAAGTTTAATTATTTTGATGTGAAACCTGTTTCTACTCCTTATGACTCATCCATCAAGATAAAGAAAAATTTGGATAAAGGAATTTCTTCACATAAATATTCTCAAATTATCGGTTCTTTGTTGCATTTGACAAACTTCTCTAGGCCTGACATTGCATATGCAGTTGGTAGATTAGGAAGGTATACTAATAATCCTAATCATTCTCATTGGATTGCATTAGAAAGAGTTTTTAGATACTTAAAAGGAACCATCAATTATGGCATTCATTATACATGTTTTCCTGCAGTAATTGAGGGGTTTAGTGATGCAAATTGGATTTCTGATTTTGATGAAACAAAATCAACAAGTACTTGAGTCGTCGAGGGGAATGGGATTAAAGCTCATTATTTAGTTACAACAATGGACACCCGTCTCCGTGTGATTGGTGATCCCATGAATGGAGTTCAACGGGTAACAACGAAATTGTTTGTTGACTAAAGTACACCAAAATGAAATTTGACGGAGCTGTTCCGTTTCTCATTCCTATGACGAGGTGTATTATAAATTGTGGCAATATTAAGGTTGAGGTATTTATATATGTGTATTTTTGGTAAAAACAAAAAAAAACAAAATATCTCTTAATGAATCCGATGACAATTATTGTAGGGGTGAGGGTCACAACTCACTCTTTGAGGATTCACCTAGTGAGTGTGGTGGTAGGGCCGCCACTGTGAGATATGGGCTAATCTCTAAAGGACACTCACAAAACAAGATACAAGCGCAAGGCCGTATAACGCGCTACCACTTATTAGAACCTAATTGAACGTCAATATTGTAGGGGTTGTGTACTAAAGTCCGGTTAAAGAATATGTAGTTCAAGACAATCAAGTCACTACATTTTTCTCGGATGGAAATTCATAAACACTAGGTATAAGGCTCAAACCCGGAAAGTTCCTTATACCGAAATACAATATCACATGCTCTTACTCTTATGTTTTTATACAAATTATCTTTTAGAAAATATATTTTAAAATTTTAAATTATGTGGGGGAATATTGGTAAATATTTGTGTTTTAATTTAAAATTTATAAATATATATTAATTCTATTTTATAAAATAATATTTATTTTAGATTCTCTTAAGATTTTGTTTTAATGAGTCAAACTAGTTTGTTATATTTGTTGTGACAACTGTAGGTTGGTTTTCCAACGGTCATATTTCTAACGGTCATATTTTGTTGTTACAAAATGCCTATATATATCTCTTTCCTCTTTTCTAGAAATGACAGACGGAGAGCTCTGGTTTCTTTCTGCCAAAAATTTATCTCTTTCTTTTCCTATACAAAACTTAATTTTTGTGAGAGCAAGAGCATTGGTGTTCATAAGGTTCGGGGATCCTTTCGCTGCACACGATCGGAACCAACGGGTTGTCGTATCTTGGGAGAGGAGCGCAATCAAATTTTCTTACCCGTGCAGTGGGGGCGTTTTCTCTCTAAGGATAGCGTTTACGCGCTTCAACCCAGGCTATATCTTTCTTTCCTTAATTTTTTTTTCTTGTGCTTATTGTATGTTATAATGCATTATTCATGTGCTGTCAATTAAATTTAATTTGCTACTGCTATTTTGTTATTTAATTCAAGACTGTGCATCTTCTTCATATTTATTTTCTTTCATTTTTTATTTTATTTTCCAACATATTCTACTCCCTGGACCAAACCATTCACGACTTCCACACAAAACATTCAATTGATGCAATTTATTTACATCATCAAGTATAAGAAGTACCCTTTTTTGGCGAAGTCGTTTTTTTAACGTAACTTTTCCTGATTCAACATTACGTATCTTTGTGTTTGTTTCTTTTGTGATATCAAATAGAAGTTGTTCTTGTAGATGTACTTGACCAGCATCTTCCCCCCAAACTTTCCTAATTTGTTCGAGGAAGCTTTTTCCCTCAAAATTGCGGCCAATCTTGTTGTAAATGGCTTTTGCAATGGTCGTTTTACCAATGCCTCCCATCCCCCACATCCCGAGTAGTAGAACATCATTTGATTGTTTTTGGTCTAATAGTTCAATCATTTCCTGGACTCGTGGTTCTACGCCGACTGGATATTCAGCAACACTCATCTCTGTCTTGTCTAACAAACGCTTAACGTTTTTAACAATAGTTTGGATAGCCTCACTTTCATTCCTATAATAAAAAACATAATAAAAACTAATAAAAGGTGTGCCCTCACATGCATCAAAATTTAAGAGAAATTTGAGTAAAAATTTATAATTGTACAAACGTCTGTTCTCCATTAGGTTCATCCATTGCATGGTACTTACTAACATTTCTGTAATAGTTCTTAGAGTGTGTCTTATTCTAATTTTATTTTTTGGTTTTGAAAACTTTTTTGTTGAACATTTGTCAATACCTATTACTTAGAATGGGAAAAAATAAGTTACCGGAGGAAGAAGATGAAGCAACAAAAATAAGAAATGCTTAAATATAATTTTAGTCTACATGTAATTTTGGTCTTCCTATATTAAAATAAAGACATTTGGTCTCTTATTTTAGAAAAAATCCACAATTTTTGTATATCTTTGAATTTTGCCTACATTTATTTCATTCACTTTAACTAATTAAAACATTTTTATGGTACCATAAAGGAAGACGTTAGGCCCAGGGTTTCATTGAGGATTTCTTAAAATAGATGAATATCTTTATTTTAAAATAGATAGACCAAAATTACATATTCAAACAAATAGGTGGACCAAAATTGTATTTAAACCAAGAATACGAGTCATTAACTAAAGAGAAAAATCATAAATTGTTCACTTTCAATTTTAAAAACTAAAACCAAGATTATTTTTTAAAATATCCCAAATTACTTTTATCAAACATTTTGTTTTGTTATTTAAAAACAAAAAATAAATATGTACAATAAACAAACAAGCTCTTGTTGTTGTACTACTTTAAACAATGTTTGCTTGATGATTTCCTAAAAATACAGTTAACCGTCATTATTGATATCTAATTAATTATAAATATTAGTTAATTTGAAATTTATGTTTATAGTGTTTTAATCTCCCTTTGAAGGCTTTGCTAGAGTTTCTCTAGTTGTGAGCAGTAAGGTTTTTCTCAAATCTCAAGACAACTGTTCTTGTCTTTTCTCAGGTCTGCCTACTTGAATTTCAAAAAATGAAGAATATGAAAGATGTTGATTTCGAGGAGGAGGGGGGATAGTCAAAATACCTGAAGTGGGAGAAAGGAGTAAAGATGAGGGTTTTTGGTTGGTGGGAAAGATTCATACGAAAGAATCTTCCAATGTGATGAAGGAGTTCAAAACTACAATTGCCCAAGCATTGAAGACGAACAAGGGGGTGGAGATAAGGAATTTGGAGAGAAACCTTTTAGCGTTCAGGTTTCTATCAGTAAACGATAAAGAGGCAGTGATAAAGGGTTGCCCACGGAATTTTGATAGAAGATTGATTGTGCTGAATGATCTGATGCGTAATCAGAACCCTAACAAAGTAGACCTATCATGAACTCAACTCTGGGTGCCTGTCTATGAAATCCCATTAGGGTTCTGTACTAAAGAAATAGAAGAAACTATTCGAAACACTTTGGGATCCTTTATCAAATGGGATCAGTTGGAGGAATATCGAGTGGGAAAGTCCATGAGGGTTAGGATTTTGATGGATATTACTAAGCCACTCCGAAGAGGAATGATGATGAAAATAGGAGTTAAGGAGGCAAGGGAGATTATTTTCAAATATGAAAGGCTTGGTAATGTTTGCTACATGTGCGGATGTCTGGATCCTCTTCTGAAGGAATGTGAGGATGATGAAGACGTTGATATCGATAACCTTTCGTACGAACCATGGCTGAGGGCGTCTCCTGTACATCAAAACGAGGCCGCAGGAGTCTGATATGAAGAAATATTTGGGAAGGTAAAACGTGTTATTGTGTTTGAAAATGAGGTAAAGAAGGGGGGCTATAGTGGAGAAGGATGCAAAAGCGATGGAGGAAAGTGGGTCTGCACGTAAGAAGAAGGAGGCATAAATGTGGCAGATGTAACTAGAATTTTGAGCCAGTGTCATCTATCATTAGGAGAGGAGGACCAACATTGTCTAGGGGCACCAAACCCGAGGCATGCAAGGAGGATGTAGAAGAGACATATCGTGAAAAGCATGAAGTGGAAAAGGATGAAGAAGGTCATAGCAAAGAGAGAAGCAGTGGACATGCCACAACTGCTGTTATCTGAACCACCACAAAAAAAAAAAAAAAAACAAAGTGGAAAAAGATGGCTCGTGAAGGGGAGACTGTTGTTACCTCTGGATCGCATCCAACAGAGAAGAGACACATTGATGATAGGTTGATGAAGAGGGGGGCAAGGAGGGACCAAGGGTCTATTACAAACAATCAAAAAAGGAAATGGTGGGCGCTGCTGACCAGCCCCGCCAAGAATCTTGAGGACCTTAAGCTGGAACTGCCATTGGCTTGGGAACCTATGTGCAGTGAGAGCTCTTCGTAAGCTCTTATCCATTGAAGTTCCCACCATAGCTTTCTTGATGGAAACAAGGAAAAAAACTGCAGAATACATTTTTTAAAGGGTATGACAAGGATGGAAAATTTCCATGGTGTTGATTGTGAGGAATTGCGGATCTAGAGGTTTGGCCATCATGTGGTAGGAGGGTACTGAAGTAGAGTTAAAATGCTGGTCCCCTAATCATATCACAGTTAGGGTCAATGGCCAGGACAATTCAGAAGCTTATACAACCACGTTTTTGTATGGATTCCCAGAACAAAACAAGAAGCATCAAATGTGGGATATTATGAAGATTTAGAAACCTCATGATGATAGCCCTTCGATGTGAGTGGGGGATATGAACCAAATCGTTCATGTTGATGAGAAGAAGGGGGAAATGCTCCAAATATTCAAAGTATTCAACAATTTCAAGATATGGTGGATTATTGTGGTTTGGTGGAGCTGCAAGTGGAGGGCCAATGCTTTATGTGGACAAACCAGAGATAGGGGGATGATTTAATAGAAGAAAAGCTTGATAGGATTTTGGTTAACCGTTCTAGGCATGATAACTAGAGGGATAGTTGGGCATCGTCGGTAGTACGCTTCATCTCAAACCTTAATCCTATTATTCTGCATGCATCAAAATTGAAATTTGATATAGGTTTGAAGCATTTTGGCTTGATGATGTGGAGGAAGGTGAGGAGGTAATAAATGGGATCTAGAGAAGAAGGGGCGATGTTACACAAAATATTACCCAGCTAGGGGCGAATTTAGATGAGTGTGGGTCACAAAGGTTTGGAAATTTGTCTCAAAAAATCAAAAGGCTTCGAAAGAAACTGTATAAGATTCAACGCAGCCCCTGGGTCAGTTTCTTAACAAACACAAAAGTTGAGATTGAAGGTGAGTTGGAGGAGCTTTTAAGGCTTGAGGAGGTCCTTTGGAAGCAGAGGTTGAAGGTGGAGTGGTTGATGTATGTGGATAGGAACACAACTTTCTTTCATAGAAAAACATCCCACCGAAAGCAAGTCAATACCATAAAGAAGATTCAGGATGGTGATGGAAATGTGTATAGGAATGTAGAGGACATTAGTGAGGTATTAACAAAGTATTTCTCTGATCTTTTTACCTCATCTCCGCCTCATGACATGACAGAAATTGCAAGCCTTGTGGAGGGGAGAAATTATGGAGAGATGTGATCCTTTTTGGATGTGGAGTTTTCAAGAGAGCAGATTTATGAAGCCTTAGAGTAGATGCACCCCACCAAAGCTCCTGGGGAAGATGGCAATCCAGCTTTATTCTATCAGAAGTTTTGGCATATATTATTAGAGAGGACGTCACAAACATGGCCCCGAATATTTTGAATGGTGACCGACCAAGCCCTTCTGTGATAAATAAGACTCTTATTGTCTAGATTCAAAAGGTAAAAAATCCCTCTCATGCCAGTGAGTTTAGACCTATTAGCCTTTGTAATGTTGTGTTTAAGATTCTTACAAAAACTATTGCTAACAGACTAAAGTGTATTCTTCCCCATATTATTGATGAATCTTAGAATGATTAATGATAACACAACAATAGCTTTTGATTTTTTGTAGAGCCATGGTGGAGGAGACAAGAAGGCTAGTGAATATTTTGATGTCCTATGAAATAGCCTCAGGCCGGAGAATATGGCTGTGAGGGTGTCAAGAGAATATGGTTTGCATCAAATGTGGGGGTATACCTAAGCTCTGCCATTTCAAATTTCGAGGCTTGGATGAGTGAAATTATAGCTTTAAGCAACCCAGACTTCACAGCAAGGGTCTTAGAATTGATTTGGGTACTGTGGAAGAGAAGAACCCTCTGGGTTTTCTCATAGAAGGAATTGCAGCAGACAAGTTATAACGGTCTCGTTGGCATAACATAAAAAATAGATGCATAGCAGGCAACAAAACCAGAACATCAGTTGGAATCCTCCCACAGGAAATCAGACCAAGGTAAATTTTGATGCATCTATAAGATTAGGAGTTGGTACAGGTTTGGGAGCTGTGTTCAGGGACAATGCTGGTAACAATTTGGCTTCAGCTTGCCTCTTTATTCTATATTGCTACGATCCTCTTATTGAAGAAGTGATAACATTCAGGTGGGATATTAAGACGCTGGGGCACATGTGTTTTTCAAACACTACATTTGAGACTAATAGTTAACTTCTGCAAATGGCATGGAAGAATCATAGAAGACAAGATTTGTCTTACCAGGCAGAAATTCTAAAGGATTGTGAAGCTCTTACGAACAGAAGGAGAAATCGGCCTTTAGTTTCACAAAGAGGAAAGGAAATTTAGTGGCTGATAAATTAGCTATGTTAGCTTTTAATTTTCTTGAAATGTACTGGCTCGAGGACGCTCCTCACCAGATTTTGGCTCTTTTAGAATCAGATGTTATTGCCTTTGGCAACCTTGCTTCAGTTCAATAATAGAAAATATTTATTTAACCTAATTTTTTTTTTGTTTTATAAACACTAAATTGCCATAATTATTCTTACTCTGCTAATCTGTCATGTATATTAACTCTTTTTCCATCTTTTAAATATTTCCCTTTCTATAAAATGCTTTAAACATGACATCTGAATAATAAAAGTAACGAGGAAAAAAAATTAGAAATGACGGTTGATTAATTTGGTTAATAGCCAATTTAAAATTTGTACAATTACGGTACTATCGTACATAAACATTTGAAGTATTAAAAAATGTTGAGTGTTAGATGAAGAAAAGTGAGAAGGCAGAAGTGTTTCATCACCTGGGTTTTAGGACTACAATCCTTGAGATACTAGCAGCCTCACGAAGTGCCTCTGCCCAACCTTTCACGAGGATGTTTATCTCTTCAGTAGCAATCTTCACTTTTCCCCTTCATACATGTTATGAATTTCATAGATATTATTTTTTAAGAGACAACTAAAACGATTAAAGGATAACAAATGGATAATTCATACAAATTTGCTTTATACAGTGTACTATCTAAATCGTCTATAGCAGGTTATAACAAACAAATAAATCCGTTGAACCGGTAACCAACTAATATATGTGTAATATCCCCCCTTGTGCTGTGGGTTGGAAAATAGCAATCAATCCCAGCTTGAAAACTGTTGGTAGTTTATTAGATGATAGTTAATAGTTTTAGACAATTGTTTTAGAAAGAAGGCTATGTCATTGATTTCTTGGATGATCAATTACAACATATAAATTGCCTATTTATAGATTCAAGTCACCAACCTCTCAATGGTGGTGAATGTTTCTATATTTCTTTAGGTCTTTCTAGAGTTTTTATGATAGACTAGTATCATGATAGTTCTAGATTCTTCTATCTTATATATACACTTATAGTTCTAGATTGTTCTACTATATTCATACACATTATAGTTCTAGATTGTTCTACCATATTCATACATACTATAGATTTAGGATATTCTACTATTTTCATACATATTATATTTAAGAATATTCTAGAAATTTGTAGCAATTTCAACACTCCTTCTTGATGCAAATTTCTGTGACTCCGAGCGTAGCTCGTAATTCTTCAAATCTTGGTCTCGGCCACGCCTTGGTGAATATGTCTGCAATTTGATCTTCTGTTCTACAGTAGTCAAGTTTGATCTCTTTAGTTGCTTCAGCTTCTCTAATAAAGTGATACTTGATTGTTATGTGTTTTGTTCTGCTGTGATGAATTGGATTCTTCGCCATTGCAATTACTGATTTGTTGTCGTAGTTGATTTTAGTAGGCTCATCTTGTTTTTCTCCCATGTCTTCAAGTATCCTATGAAGCCATATAGCTTGACTCGTTGCTTCAGCAGCTGCCACGTACTCTGCTTCTACTGTTGATTGTGCTACTGTAGCTTGCTTCTTCGATGCCCAAGAGAACATTCCCGATCCTAGTGAGAAAGCATAGCCAGAAGTACTCTTCATGTCATCTGCCGAACCTATCCAATCACTATTGGTGTAGCCAAGTAATTCTGAATTGGTTTCGGTAGTATACCATATACCGAACTCTTTTGCTCCTTGTAGATACCTCAAAATTCTTTTTCTTGCTCCAAAGTGTATTTGACTTGGGCTTTGCATGAATCTTGATAGAAGACTTGTAGCATACATTATGTTAGGCCGTGTAGCTGTCAAATGTAGGAGGCTTCCAATTAGACTTCGGTATTTGGATGCATCAGCTTCTGGTGCTCCATCATTCTTCTGTAGTTTCTCATTTGTTATGAGTGGAGTAGCAACAGGTTTGCAATCATACATCTTGAATTTCTTAAGTAAGCCTTCTGTGTATTTCTTTTGCGAGATGAATATCCCTTCATTTCTTTGACTTACCTCTATGCTGAGGAAGTAACTCATCAAACCAAGGTTAGTCATCTCAAAGGTCTTCATCATGTCTTCTTTAAACTCCATCATCATCTTAGTATTGTTTCCCGTGTAGATAAGATTATCTACATATAGAGAGAGTAAGAGAGTGTTCTGACCTTGAGACTTCATGTAAAGTGTAGGCTCACTCTTGCTCCTCCTAAATCCTCGATCCATGAAATATTGATTGATTCTGCTATACCATGCTCGAGGTTCTTGCTTCAAACCGTAGAGTGCTTTTCTTAGTCTTAACATTTTGCTTTCTTTTCCTTCAGACACGAATCCTTGTGGCTGCTCCACATAGATCTCTTCTTCAAGTACGCCATTAAGGAAGGCGAATTTGACATCTAGTTGATGGATACTCCATCCTTTTTGTGACACAAGAGCTATTAGAGCTCTTATGGTATCAAGACGAGCTACTGGTGCAAATGTCTCAATGTAGTCAATTCCGGGTTGCTGTGAGTAACCCTTAGCTACTAGCCTTGCCTTGTGTTTCTGTATGGTGCCATCAGGGTTGAGCTTTGTCTTATAGACCCACTTAACCCCAATGATATCTTTTCCATGGAGACAATTTACTAATTCCCATGTGTTGTTTTTCTCGATCATCTGTATCTCTTCTTCCATTGCCTTGACCCATACTTCTTGCTTTGACGCTTCTTCAAAGCTTCCAGGTTCAAGTATGGCCAAGTTACAGGTTTCATATATGTCCACCCAAGATCTTACTCATCTTGGAGTAGACTCTGGTGATGATAGTTCTTGATCTTGTTGTTGTGGTGGAGGTGAAGGTGGTTCACCTAGGTCTTCTTCCTCAGCTTCTTCTTGAGGTAGTTGAGCGGGTATAAGAACATTTTTCTCCACTTTTTCTTCATCCCAATTCCAAGAAGCGTACTCATCAACTTCAACATCTCGACTGATGACGAGTTTCTTAGTTTGCAAGTTGTAGACACGGTAGCCCTTAGAGATATTTCTATACCTAAGGAAGATCCTCGTATAGTCTTGTCTTCAAGCTTGTGCCTCTTCATGTCTAGAATATGAATGTAGCATATAGATCCAAAGACCCTTAGGTGCTTTTCTGATGGCTTCTTCCCGTTCTAAGCTTCAATTGGAGTCTTGTCTTTTACAGACTTAGTTGGACATCTGTTGAGTATGTAAATAGTAGTGTAGATTGCTTCAGCCCAGAATGTGTTAGGTAGTCCCTTCTCCTTGAGCATCGATCTAGTCATTTCCATAACTGTGTGATTCTTTCTCTCGGACACTCTATTTTGTTGAGGAGAATATGCGACTGTAAGTTGTCGCTCAATGCCTTCATCCTCACAAAATCTTTCAAACTCACGAGAGGTGTACTCTTTGTCGCGATCACTTCTTAGTACTTTTATCCGTTTTCCACTTTGATTTTCAGCAAGGGCCTTGAACTTTTTGAATACTCCAAAGACTTCTGATTTTTCTTTTAGAAAATATACCCATGTCATTCTAGAGAAGTCATCAATGAAGAGTATGAAGTACCTGTTGTTCTCATGTGATGGCGTCCTCATTGGTCCACAGACGTCCGTATGTATCAGCTCCAATAGATCTTTTGCTCTCCATGCTCTGCTTGTTGAGAAAGGAAATCGGTGTTGCTAACCAAGGAGACATCCTTCACACACTTCATTGTTCTCATTTATGCTTGGAAGATCTCTCATCATGTTCTTCTCATGTAACAACTTCAAGGCATGTGTGTTGAAGTGGCCAAATCTTCGATGCCATAGCCATGAATCATCAACTTGTACCTTCATGGCAATGTTTGTTGCATATTTTAAATTTAGAGGGAAGCTTCTATTGCTCTTATTCATCTTTACTTGGGCTATCTCAGACCTTTTATTTTTGTTGTCTAAGATTTTGCATACACCTCCTTCAAAGTGAAGTGTGTAGCCTCTCTCCATCATTTGGCCAATGCTTAGAAGATTTTCTTTTAGGCTGGGAACTAGTAAGACATCATAGATGAGTCGTGTACCTTTATTTGTCTCCACCATGACAGTGCCTTTGCCTTTTGATTCAACCACATTTCCATTTCCCAGTCGAACTTTGACTTTGACAGACTCATCAATGCTTTTGAAAATAGTCTCATCCTTGGCCATGTGATTGCTACATCCACTATCCAAGTACCAGCTTCCTCCCTTTTCTTTTATTGAGTCTTGAGTGGCATAGAACATACATTGTTCTTGATCATGCTCCTCTGCGATATTAGCTTGATGCCTATTTTTGTTGCGACAATTTTTCTCTGCGTGCCCGAACTTTTTGCAATGGTTGCATTGTAGCATATTACGGAACCAACAATTTTTCTCTGTGTGGCCTTGCCTTTTGCATATATTGCATGAAGGATTTTTATCTGTTTTGTTCTTAAGGAAATTCCTAGAACCTTCTCTTCTTCTGGAAGTTTCTCCATAATTTTTCTTTCCTTCATTTTCTTTGTTTTGGGGCTGAAATTTAAACTTTGATTGGAAGACATTTTCAAGTGTATCTTCTTTATACCTATACAATCTTTGCTCATATGCTTCAAGAAAGCCCACAAGTTCTGTCTCTGATAGAGTGGACAGATCTTTGGTTTCCTCAATCGTTGTCACGATTGGGTCAAACTTTTGGGGCATAGTAATTAGAATTTTCTCAACAATTTTCTTGTCAAGAATATCTTCCCCAAAAGCTCTCATTTGATTAACTATTTCTGTAACTTTAGAATAGTAATCTTTAACTGTCTCAGACTCCTTCATCTTCAATAGTTCAAAATCTCTTCTTAGAGATTGAAGTTTAACGGCGCGTACCTTAACACTTCCTTGAAACTCCTCCTGCCATGTGTTCCACGCTTCTTTGACAGTCTTAGCTCCTATAATTCTTGGAAAAATTGGATCAGTCACCGCTTGTTGCAAGGTGAACAACGCCTTTGAATTTTTCTGTTTATTTTTCTTCAACTCTTTTTCTTGAGATGCATTAAGAGCTGGAGTATCCGGGGGAACAGTGAAGCCTTCTTCTACTATGGCCCATAAATCTTGAGATGAAAAATATGTTTCCATTTTAACACGCCAAAAATCATAATTTTCACCATTGAAGATAGGGACAGAAATAGTTGACGATTGAGTAGTGTTATCCTTAACTTAGAAAAAATATTATTGGAGTGGGCTAATAGTACAAAGGAAATTTTTGAAGTAGTTGGGAGGATTTTGGAATGGCAGGTAGGTAATATAACTACGCCCAATGTATGACCGAACGTAGCTCTGATACCACTGTTGGTAGTTTATTAAATGATAGTTGATAGTTGATAGTTTTAGAGAAATGTTTTAGAAAGAAGGCTATGTCATTGATTTCTTGGATGATCAATTACAACATACCAATTGCCTATTTATAGGCTCAAGTCACCAACCTCTCAATGGTGGTGAATGCTTCTACATTTCTTTAGGTCTTTCTAGAGTTTTCATGATAGTTCTAGATTCTTCTATCTTATACATACACTTATAGTTCTAGATTGTTCTACCATATTCATACATACTATAGTTCTAGGATATTTTACTATTTTCATACATATTATATTTAAGAATATTCTAGAAATTTGTAGCAATTTCAACAAAAACAAATTTCAGAAAATGCTTGGGATGTAAACTTTTGGTGAAGAGGTCTTCAGTTTGGTCAGTGGTGTATAAGGGTAGCAGTGGCATTAATCCAACCATACATTTTTCACGGATAACATGAAAACAATCTCGAGATGCTTGGTCCTCTCTTGACAAATGGGTTTGGTTGCGATGTGCAAAGCACTTTGATTATTGCATCAGATCACCAACTATTTGGAAAAAGTGATGGAGGGATCTTGAAGAAGAAAAAGCAACAATTGCATCTCACAAGTAGCTAAGCTAAGGCTCAATATTCTACCTCAGATGAGGACTTTGCCACTGTTGGCTGCTTCTTGGATTTCCAACAAACCAATGACCCAGTCTCCCAAAAAGAAACAATAGCCAATCATAGAATGATTAGTATCGAGACATCCACCCCAATCTGTGTCACTAAAAACAGGGAGTTGTATTATAGATGACACGGGAAATTAAGAAAAGTCCTTTCACTGGGATTCCTTTTCAAATACCCAAAGTACGCGTTGGGCTTATTGATAATGACTCACTGTTGGGAGGGCTGAAAATTGACTAAGTTGTTGGTCAACATGGGATATATCTGGGCGTGTGAAAGTCAGGTATAGGAGCGACATCTTGGCGAAGTCTCAAAGGTAGGTTCAGAAGGGGTGCTTGCAGGTTTGGAACTGAGAACACCAGCACCAAGAAAGAACTTAAGAATGCCCAAATTGATTATCTAAAATCTGCTTGAATGAAGTTATCATATCCATAGAATTTCCAACAATGACTATGTCATCTACATACACGAGTAGTAAGGGAATCAACTGTGTGATGGATAAAAAAGGAGTGATCAACTATAGAATGTTGAAACCCAAGTAGGAGAAGCAAGAAATTCAACTTCTCATACCATTTGCGGCTAGCTAGTTTAAGTCCATAGAGTTACTTAACAAGCTTGCAAACCTTATTCTTTCCTGACAGTTGAGGCACTTGCACATACACATCTTCCTTCAAATTCCCATGGAGAAATGCATTATTGACATCCAATTGGTGAATAAACCAATTGTTGATAGATGCCAAAGCCAAAAGTTTGAACTGGATTATGGTTAACTTTGCCATTAGAGAGAAAGTATTAAAGTAATCACACCCTTAATTTGGTTGTAATTAACCTTTGGCCACCAACTGAGCCTTGAACCTAGCTCTCAATAGATCCATCCGTTTTCCTCTTAATTTTGTACACTCATTGGTGGCCAATGGGCATAACATTGGCAGGGACGAATCCAAGAATGCATTAAAGGGGGCAGGGGTTCGATTTTTTTTTTACATAACTATTTAACATCTAATAAATAATTATTTGATAAATAAAAGGTTTAAATATGTTTTTGGTCCCTGATAAATACCCGTTTTTTGTGTTTGGTCCTTAATAAATTTTTCCTTCGAATCAATTCCTTAATATTTGAAAATTTTTGTCTAAAGTCCCTACCATTAGTCTGAAATCATTATCTGCCTACGTGGTCGCTAACCGACCACGCAAGCATGCCATGCATGGTGTCATGTGTGATTTTTGTCTGACTAGGATTACACGTGAAAAAAAATAAAAAATGACATCATTTTGCATGTTAAAAAATTTTCTTTTTTTTCTTTCTTTTCCCAATCTGCTACCCCTTTCTCTGTTGAGCCTAAACCCCAATATGCTCCTACTCATTGCCACCCTTTTGGTCCTCTTCACCTTCACAAGTGATTCTGCCGTCACAATAGCCACCAGCCACAAAAACTTTCACTATGACACAACCACCACCGCAATAGTATGCAAATGCCCTAAACCCCAACAACTTCCAATATCAACCAGAGCGACAATCTACAAATATTTCATTCGAAATGCTTGCTTCTAATTCACAACTTTCATTTGCCTAAATCTCAACCATCTATCAAAAATTTTCAAAATCAATAAATCCCGTATGTCTCAAATGGATGTTCAATTCCAATGACCATTCACTAAATTGCAACAAGCAATGAAAAAATTGGGTAAATAATTTGTCAATGGGAATAAAATTCAGAAACTCAACCCAACAAGGTGGAGGGTGGAGGTAGCGCTACAGTTCACAGATCTAGTTTATCGTGGTCGCACGCATGCCCTGAGGTTATAGGGTGGATCACACACGTATTCAGGTGAGGGATAGAGAGAGACACAGGGTGTTGGGAGCAGAGTTTGTGCACAGCACAGAGGTATTGGTTGGGTTCTGCAAGTCTAGATAGAGAGTACATGGCACATATTTGGTCTCGGATCCTGATTCAGTATCAGAATCTTTCTCGCAAGTTCGTCCTAGCATCAAAGATCATAATCCAGGAAAGTAGAAACTGTTGTTGCATCTTTCCCATGTTTCGTAAATCGGATCACACCGATCAGGTTTTCCGATGCTTCCATCAACAAATTTCTTTGTAATCAACGCTTACTGAATCACTTGAGCCCACTTGTGGTGATTCGTACCAGTCAATGGAGAAGAAACTATTGATGCTGCGGGATTTTCATTTGGATTGGCATAGAAAAGGCTCATAGGATCTTGTACAAGATTCAGAGTAGAAGGGGGATTATTCACATTCAAATTGTTGCAAAGAGGCATTTTCAAAGACTATGCACCACAGAGTTCCAAAAAGGAGCTCTGACAGGGATAGTGTGATACCATGAAACGGTCCAAGAATAAGAAATGGCTAATTCTTTTATTGATCAACACAACAAAGTGGATAGAATTGCTTTGTATAATAGGTTTATAGGTTATAACAAACAAATAAACCCATGAACCAGTAACAAACTAATATATGTGTAATAATGATGTCTGGTAAAAATACTGAGAAAGCGCAAAGTGTTTCAATTAAGTTGGATTTAGGACTACAAACCTCAAGATGGCAGCAGCCTCATGAAGTGCTTCCGTCCAATGAATTACAAGGACCTCAAAATCTTTTATGATCACCTCTTCAACACTTGATACATGTACCTCAAAATCTTTTCTGATCCCCTCTTCAACACTTGATACATGCTATGAATTTCATAAACGTGATTTCTAGAGACAAAGTTCAGTAAGAAATGAAAGCAGAAAGTTTGTAAATTACAAGGAATTTAAGACTACACCCCCTGATATGCCATAAAGCTCCCAATGTGCCTCCCTCCAATGCTTCACGAGGAGGTTTATCTCCTGGGCAAGCTTTGTTTCCCCTCTTCATACATGATATGAATTTCATAAATGTTATTTTTAGAAACAACGTTCAGTAAAAATCTAAAGGCTTATATATGTTTTTGATCTCTAATAAATACCAAATTTTTGTCTTTGCTCCCTACTAAATTTTTACTTAACATTGAGCCCCTAATAAAACGACACTTTTATTTTTTGTTCTTGATATTTTGTTTTAATCCTTAATAAATTAGCAAATTGTGTTTGCTCCCTAATAAATTAGCGAATTTTGTTTTCATCCCGACTAATAACAAATAGAAAAAATTTCTCAAAAACCAAATACAAAATTCACTAATTTACCAGGGACTTAAAACTAAGTGCCAAGAACCAAAAATAAAATAGTTATTTTATTAACCATCTTAATTTCTCTACTTGATACATGTTATGAATTTCATAAAAGTTAGTATTTTGGAGACCATTCAGTAAAAATCTTAAAGCAGGAAGTGTCTCAACTACCTGGAATATAAGTTTGCACCATCTGAGAAACTAACATCCTCACACAGTGTTTCCCTCCAATGCTTCACAAGTAGATCTATTAACTTTTCATCAATCAACATTCCACTCCTTCATACATGTTATGAATTTCATAAACGTTATTTTTAGGTATGATTTAATTACTTATTTTATCCTTATAGATGCAAAAACTTTACATTTTAGTCTCTATACTTAAAATCATCCCATTTTAGTCCTTACACATGTAATTTTTAATCCTTTGGCAATGACTAAAATGGATTAAAAATGGTATGTACCAACACTAGAATGTGATGTTTTTAAGTATAAAAGCTAAAAGGTAATGTTTTTATAACTATACATACTAAATGAGAATTAAATCTTGAGACAATGTTCAGTAAAAAATATTTGAGTCTAAATACCGCGGGAAGCGAGCGGCAACACGAAGTCCGTCCTTCCAATGCCCCACAAAGTAGTCTATTAGATTAGCAATGTCCATTTTTCTACGTCATACATGTCACGAATTTCATAAATGTTATTTTCAGAGACAATGTTCAATAAAAATCTGAAAGCATAAAGTGTCTCAATTACCCCAATTCTGAGACTGAACCCCCCAAGATGCCAGCAGCCTCACGAAGTGCCTCCCTCCAATGCTCCACGAGGAGATCTATCTTATCACGAAGTGCCTCACGACCACTTCATACATGTACATGTTATGAATTTCATGAACTAAAATTCCAGAGACAATGTTCAGTAAAAATACGAGAAAGCTGGAAGTGTTTTTATTACTTGCAATTTCGGACAACAGAAAGCCCAGAGATGCCAGCGGCCTCAGCAAGCGTCTTCCACCATGGTAGCAGCTTTTCCTCTTTCACTTTTAAAAGTCTGTTCTCCTCAAGGTTTCGAAATGCTTTTCCAAAGTCGCCTGTTTGATGGCGTACTTTAGAGGGATATACACCATAGAACACTGGCACTACCACTTGCCCTGTTGTTCTCTGACACTCCATTATGTTCTCCAACATTTTCAAACACCATCGCGACTCTGCATAGTTTGTAGAGAAAACAACAACAGAAATTCGAGACTCTTCAATTGCTAACCGCAGCGAGGGTGAAATTTGATTTCCCCTTGGAAGTGTCTCATCATTCTTGAAAACAAAGACTCCCTCGTTGTGAAGAGCGGTATAGAGATGTGAAGTGAAAGAAGCACGCGTGTCTTCCCCTCTGAAACTCAAAAACACATCATAGTTTCTGTTGTCCTCCTGATACCGTTCACGCAGAAAGTCCATCTCCATCTCATCATCATGGAGATCGAAGTCGTAACGGGGGAAAGAAGACATGGAAGAGATGAAAGAAAATTATTGTCTAAGAAGAATGGAGCTTCAGACAAATGTTATGCGGGCATAAATAGCCATTCTAACTGGGGATGTCAACGGGACATGGTAGGGGATTTTTTTACCATATTCCCATCCTCGCCGTGCCCTGAATAAATAATCGGATGGTCGAGATTTGAGAGGGGCAACCAAGGTATTAATTTTATACATAAAAAATGGTTATAAAATATTGTGAATAGACCATATTAACCCTTTGGGTGTCGAATGCCAACCGCCAAATTCAACCGTAAACTTAGATTCATAGGTGTCTAAAAAATGAACGCAGGGACCTCATCCCACCATCATCCAGGGATTCAACCGAAACTGGAAAGTGCTCAAAGAAAAAATAAAATCTGCTCATACAAAAATTCCACATTAACCAAACTTCAATTCCTCAACTGAACAAAAATTCCACCTCAACCGTGTCGAGACTCTGGATTTGCAGATCTGTCGTTTTGTTTGAGTGACAACTGTCATTACAAGTTGAAGTTTAAAATGTAGGAAAATTGTAGTCAATGTTTTAATACTATTAACTATATTACAGACTTTTATATTTTTCTAAAGAAATCCGTGTACTTAATAGCATTTAAATTTATGCAAGAGAAAAAAAATAAGGACTACTTTCTAATGACCCCCGTTTTCCATTTAGACTTCGCATTTTTAACTTTTTGAGCTTTTGTCCTTAATTAATATGGATATCAAGGTTACTTTCTAAGCATTATTTTTTCCTTTTTGGAATTATCATTGTTATAATATTGATTAAGAATTATGTATTAGATGGAATTGGTTTAAGTATCCACTAGTTAGTATAGTAAAACATAACTGTGCACAGTTATAAATATATACAAAGATTGGTACTCTTTGTACTTTTAACAGAGATTATATATAAACGTAGCTCAGGAAATTGTACGTGTTCTTATACTTTGCCATGAAACCATTTTAGAAGTTGTTCAACCCTACAAAATTACGTTCTACCCAAGAGCATTCCACACGTCTAGTCAATTAATTATTTTAATTGATCAGTTGTCGTGAATTGTCGAGTTTGGAGAGTTGTAACTTCTAAAGTCTTGCCCCATTAATGGGATAGAAAATAACTCTCAGGAGTTAATTAATAAGTCTCATTTTCTTTTGACTAACAATTAATGAATATAATATCGGAAGCCTAGCAGATTTCAAGACTTTTGAATTATTTGCCCTTCTTATAAGTTAGTAAAAACTATGTGAATGAAGTTTCGTATCGTCGTGGTCAACTCAGTCTTCAGCCAACTCATATCTGCGAAACAATAATTAAACACAAAGAAAAATCTTTAAACAACCAAATTATTTTGCACAACCTTCTAACAATTTTTTAATTTCAAAGAAAAAGAAAAGGAAAAGGTAGGGGGAGAGTAGAGTAGGTCTTGCACGGTGTTTCCTTTTCTAGATTTAAAGACCAAAACTCACCTCAATGAATGCATATACAAATTCACCAAATAATCTAACCTTCAAGTTTTTGTTGCTGAGAAAAAAGGAAAAAAGACACAAAACCCCAAAAGAATGATACAAAACGAGAAGAAAAGATCACAAAGAACCTTGTCACGGAGCTGCATCTGACTCATCTTCAACTCAGTGGCACCCTCAGGGGGTGTGTATCTTTGAGTTGTACATGTTGCATAAGACAAGCCTCTATTCAAGCTCCTTTAATGACACCATTCCTTCATCGCTATCCAAATGCATGCTCATGTGTTTAGATTCTAGTGGAGATCGCGAACCTCATCGGCCTTCAGATTCTTGGCACCGTGCAAAACCACATCTTTGGCAACATCCTTGACGAACTCCCCCTCAGCCTCAGAACCCTCAACATCTCGTCGAACACTTTCTTTGACGAGATTTTGAGCTCCATTGCAAACCTCTCTCAGCTTTAGTTGATAAACCTTTCCTACAACCAGTTCTCTAGCGAGATTCCCACGAGCCTCGTGTTAAACAAGTGGTCTCAATAACTTAAGAGGGGGGTGAATTAAGTTTCAAAATTTTTTCCTAACAAATTTTAATTCTCTCTTTAAAAGATATATGCAGACTTAATATGCAGAAAAAGAAGCAATGACCAATTTATTCGATGCTCTTTAAATGTGCAAGATAAAATTCAACTGCAATAATGTAAATGAGATCAAGGAAGAGAGAATTACAAACTTAGTTTATACTGGTTCGGCCACTTCCTGTGCCTACGTCTAGTCCTCAAGCAATTCACTTGAGATTTTCACTATTCGTGTAAATTCTTTTACAACTTCTGAACCACCTAGGGATACATTTCCCTTGTGTTCAGAAAAACTTACAAATCAAGAGACTCACTGCCTCTTGATTACAACAACAATTTTCTTTTCAAGTACAAAAGTTTTTTTTCTCTCTTTAAGAGAAGAATAATACAACTTGAAGAACTTAGAAGAATCCTTAATTGATTTGCAAGTGTTTGGCCAAAGGTATGCTTTTGAGAGAATAAGACAATAAAGTTCTGAAAAACTAAATATTTTCAAACACAAGTCACATATTTATAAGCCTTTGGTGGCTTTTCAAACACTCATGAAAGGATATGACTTTTCAAAGTTATTTTTAAAATTTCCTCACTGGTAATCGATTACATATGTAACATTCCATTTTTTGTAAATAAATTAAAAAGGATTTTTAGTAAAAAATAAATAAATAAAGTTTTAGAAAATGATGAGGTTTTTATAATTAAATAAATAAAGGGAAATAGTTGTATTAAAATAATGGTTTGAAGAAAAAAAATATATTTGATTTATTCATTTGATAGAAAATAAAATAGAGTTCCTTTTTATAATATAATAAAATAAATAAATAGAGTAAATAATAGACTATGAGTACCCTAGCTATAAATAGGGGCATCTTATGTCAATTTTGAGACTGACGATACTCTCTACGCCTCCTCTCTCTCTCACTTTCGTTTTCCCTTCTCCTCTTAAAACCCTCTCATTTTCCAGCATACCACCAAACCTGTTTTAGAAAAATGACGATCTCAGACTCATTCACCATTGGATCATCATGAAATTTGAGCACCAGGTTCGCAACTTTTTATCGCAACTTTTTCTTTTCCTGCAAACACCCAAATCTGCCTCAGAAAAACTACGATCTCGGACTTGTTAACTGTTCGATTGTTGTGAAATTTTGATATGTGGTTCGCGATTCAATTCCTCATACTTTCACCGTTGGGATTTGCAAAATAATGTTCATGGTGAGAGAAAAATGAATCGCACGAAGTAGTACAAAATGGAGGTCTCAATCCCTTCTTCTCTCTAACGTTTGGGAACCCTATCAGAGCAATCGAAGGAAAAACTTGAAGAATCTCAGGAAACCATTAGATATGTCGCTATTGTTGTCACAATGCACACGTGAGCCCGCTTAGAAGTAAGGGATGAGTTTATCGCAATTGGGGTTAGAATGAACATGTGTAGGGATCCTTAGAGGATTAAATTGGGGTTTATTTTTGGATGTTTATTGAATTATAATTTTTTTTCCTTTATGATTATAAATACAATATTGATGTTCTGATGCTAATTGGTTGATAAAATTGAGTGTTATTGGTGTTTTCACTTTTTTATACCTATAATTTGGATTAATTGATTTTGATCTAATTGTGTGAAATTATTTTAGGGGTTATACTCCCCAAGTTGTGATAAACCTTTTGTATAAATTGTTATATTGAGATTGTGAAATGATGATTCAAATTGTGAGTATGTAATAAATTGAACCTGTGATGAATGGTGAAATAAATGTGTATTGAAATGTGTGTATTGAGTTGTAAGCTATGAACTGTGCAATCATACAATTGTAAGACCCTTTAAGGGCGACAAGTATTATGATGGGATCCACTGTGAGAACCTGACGAGTTAAAATGATTTTGAAAATAATTGAGTAGTTGTGTGTATTGCATAGTTCATAGGTAAAGTGTATATGATTCAAGAGGTGTGATAACATGTTAAATTGAGATTATACCATTGTGATTGAGACCGAGTGTATGTGATAAATTGAGTATGTATGTGATTGAGATATATATGTGCATTGAGATATTGTGTGCATTGAGTTGTGAACTATGAATTGTACAATCACACGACTATAAGACCCTTTAAGGGCGACGAGTTAATGCATGCGCAACGAGTATTGTGATGGAAACCACTGTGGGGACCCGACAAGTTTAATCACAAGCGCAACGAGATAAAACTATTTTGAGAACAATTGAGGAGTCGTGTGTTTTGTACAGTTCATAGATAGAGTTTGTGTGCTAAAATGTTTCTGGGTTGGACCTGAATCAGGAGGAAGAGGCCCTGGCGGACTCTTCGGAGTGTAGGCCTTGGGGGTAAATACACTCGGTTTGAGTGCTCTTTTAAGCCTATGTTGATCCCTTATGGTTGGAGCATTCTCGCAAAATAGCGTGACCCTGACTGGTTTCCCTATGATTTTACGTAGTGATAGTGACCTGACTTACTAGTGTGTGGTTTGTCTTGTCATGTACTCCTAGGCGCCCGACGAGGTTTTTCACTGACATGGTTCCACATTGCATATAAGATTGAGTCTTAGTGTATATGTTGCATAACGCTTGTGTATTGATTGATATTGATTGACTTGGTGATATTGTGTTTTGATCCTTGAGTACGTGAATATTGTGAAAATGAATGAGACATGTGTTGTGATGTGATGTTGGGCGACAAAATGGTGAAATGACGTGAGCTATGTTTGAGTAAGTTTCATTTTTTTTATATGATATTTATACCTACATGTTGTCTTGTTTCTCTCCATTAGTTAGGAATGTGATAACTCACTCCCTCTGTGATATTTGTGTTTGGATCCTGTGATGATATCGAACTTTGTGTTCGTGGGAGCAGAATATCTCGAACCTTTATACAGCATATGCAATCACATTCTCCCCCCTTTTAATGATGACAACTATCTGAAAACATGATTAAAAGATATTTTATTTGCAAGACGAGCACTCACCCTTACTCCCTCTTAAATTTGCAATTTACTGCCTAATATGATTAAAAGATATTCTATTTTTTTTAGAAAAGACAGTCTACCCATTTTCTTGAGTTTCTCTCCCCCTTTGACAACATCAAAAAGTCGAAAAGACCGAACAAAATAACGAAGCCACAAAATCCAAAGCAAGCATCACAAAATAACCAAAAGCTAATCATCCATAGCAACATAAAATAACCAAGTGCGAAATATCCAAAGCAAACATGAAATAACCAAGTGCTAAGTATCTAAAGCAAGCACAAAGTAACCAAGTGCTAAAATATCCAAAGCCAAATACAAGGAAGAAATAGTAAATTGTCCAGAAAATTAACGACTTATAATACTAGATAAAAGTAGGATGTAAAAGAATCTTCTATGGATCCGCATGAGGATCAAAGCAACAACGAATGAAGCTCATGTCGTCTTCAAGACGCGTGATGCGTGAGTCTATAGCATTTAAATGATCGTCGACAAAAGCCCGAAGATCCCTAAGCTCAGCGAGAACGTCATTTAGTAAAGAAGATGAGGAATCCTGTTGCAGTGTTGGGGAGGGTGTGCGTCCATCAGGAATTGGAGGTGGAAGGTCATGTTTACGCACCCATTGGCCATCCACATCATTTCGGTATCCAAATGAGGCAACAACACCAACACCAATAGCAAATGAACATTTGACCTTAACAAATGATTCATCCTCTAAAGGAACACTAAAATGCTGAAAAAAATAGAGTGACAAGATGAGGATAAGGAAAAGGTGCAATGGCCCGTAATGCCTTATGCATACGGTACTTGACAAGATGGGCCCAGTCAATTTGATGACCAGTTTGAAGATCCCATAGCAGAATTAAATCTTCCTCAGAGACCTGAGCAATATTTGTGGAATGTGAAAGCAAAACACGACAAAGAATATAATGCATAATGCGACATTCAAAGGTAAATAAACCAGCAAGAAATCTGTCGGTCATATCAGCATGTTCATTACAGACCATCTTACGTGCATCATGAGTTGAATAGATATGCTTCGAATCATCAACCAGAGTGTCCTCAAAAGGAACACCCTGACTACTCAGTTTTGTCAAAGAATAAAATAGAGATTGATCAACAACAATTGGTATTTTATGCACCTAAAAGAAAATGACACCATCCCAAATTTGAAGATTATTATAAAAAGCTCAAACTAATTCAGGATAGAATGGCAATTCGAGATACATAAAATCAATTAACTCAGAATTTTGAAAAATCTGATAACAATCAAAGGTTTCCCCATCAAAGAATTCTATGTCTAGATATTTAGGATCGAGAATGACACAATTTGAGAATAGGGAATGGTACATTTGAAGTTGTTCATCAGAAGAAAATAGAGTTAATGACCGTGAAGAAGAAAAAGAAGGATTAGGTGGTGCTGGTGGGTCACCGGATGTGTTGTGGCGGTGTTGTCCTGCAGCGGTGGTCGAGAAAGTTGAGCCCTTTCTCTTCTTTGATGGTTCTTCCATTTGAGAGTGTTCTGCAAATTTTGTTCGGTGGGGATTTTAGAGAATTGAAAAAGATGAAATTTGCACTTTGTTTGAAGTGATTTGGACAAGAAACGAGAAAGATATGGAGATTTGAAGTTTTGGGAATAGAGGGCGTCGTCAAGGAGAAAGAAGAAGAAGAGGGTCTGTGCAAGGAGAGAGAAAATGCAGCTTTTATAGTCAGGGATGAGCTATAATCGATTATAGTTCATGGTAATCGATTACAGGCTTATCTCGCAACTACTAAAACCCCTTTGGTAATCGATTACAACTAGTTATAATCAATTACAAGGGCTTGTTCTATGGTAATCGATTACATGAAGTGGTAATCGATTACCAGTCCCTAAAACATGGATTTTGAAGTGAAATAATCATTAAAATTAACTATTTTCACCAACCAAAATATACATTCAGTATAAACAATCAAAACAATCATAAAAACAATCAACAATCATCATAACTATCAAACACAATCATCAAAGACAATCAAAACTCAATCAAAAACACTTATAAAAAACAATCAAAACATAATCATAAACAATCATTAAAAAAGAATCAAAAGTTAACAATCATCATAACTTTCAAGCACAATCATCAAAAACAATCAAAAGACAATCATAAACAATCATAAGAAAAATAATAAAAAATAGACAAACAAAATGGCTATGTTTCTAAGTTATTTATGTCTAGGAGTCCTAATTCTCTTCTAATAGCAAAGAAAGTTTTTTTGGGGAGAGGTTTTGGAAAGATATCAGCTAACTGATTCTTTGTGTCAACAAATTCTAGTACACAAATTCCCTTTTTGAACATAATCTCTCAAGAAATGATGCCTAATTTCAATATGCTTAGTTCTTGAGTGCAGAATAGGATTTTTAGATAGATTGATTGTACTCGTATTATCACATTGAATGGGAATATAATCAAGGATTAATTCATAGTCAGAAAGTTGTTGTTTCATCCATAGTATTTGTGCACAACAACTTCCAACAGAAATATATTCCGCCTCAGCAGTGGATAAAGCAACACTATTATGTTTTTTACTATGCCATGATACTAGAGCAGAGCCAATAAAATGACAAGTTCCACTAGTGCTCTTTCTATCAGTTTTGCATCCGAAAAAATCAGAATCAGAGTATCCTATTAAATTATAAGAGGAATTCGTAGGATACCATAATCCTAAATTGATGGTGCCTAATAAGTATCTCATAAATCTTTTAACTGCACTAATGTGAGATTCTTTGAGATTTGCTTGAAATCTTGCACACATACAAACACTAAACATTACATGAGATCTACTTGCAGATAAATAAAGAAGAGATCCGATCATTCCTCTATATTTCTTTATGTCTATTGACTGACCGGTTTCATCTTTATTCATATAGCAAGCAGTACTCATAGGAGTAGCCATGTGTTTAGCATTTTCCATCCCAAACCTGTGAATTAGGTCTTTGCAATATTTTGACTGGCTGATAAATATTTCATTCTTTGTTTGCTTTATTTGCAGTTTAAGAAAAAAGTTTAACTCACCCATCATTGACATTTCAAATTCATTTTGCATATCTTGAGAAAATTCTTTGTAAAGAGAATCATTAGTTGACTCAAAAATGATATCATCAAAACATGTCTATACTAAGAGTATATCATTCAATTTTCTTTTAATAAAAAGGGTGGCATCAACCTTTCCTCTTGAAAAACCCTTTTCTAAAAGAAATTTACTGAGACGTTCATACCAAGCCCTAGAGGCTTGTTTTAAACCATATAAAGCCTTTTTCAATTTAAAGACATGATTGGACTTTTCTGAGTTTTCAAAGCCAGGAGGTTTATCCACATATACTTCTTCTTGGATAAAACCATTTAAAAATGCACTTTTAACATCCATTTGATAGAGTTTAAAGTCCATTATGGATGCAAAAGCTAATAACATTCTAATGGCTTCTAATCTAGCTATTAGAGCATAAGTTTCCTCATAATCTATTCCTTCTTATTGATTATATCCATTGACCATTAGCCTAGCCTTATTTCTAATTACAATTCCATGTTCATCCAATTTATTTCTGAATACCCATTTAGTTCTTATAACTGGATGATTATCGGGTTTGTAAACTAATTCCCAAACTTTATTTCTTTCAAACTGATTTAACTCTTCTTGCATAGCTATAATCCAGTGTTCATCAATTATGACTTCTTTTAAATTTATAGTTTCAATTAAAGAAACAAAAACCATATTATTACTAACATCTTTAGGAGAGTGTCTAGTTGTTACCCCTTTAGATATGTCACCGATGATGTTATCAAGAGGATGGTATCTTGAATTTCTCAATTCTCTTGGAAGATCTGTACTTGTTTTTGTTTCATCAATTTGAAAGTCTTCTTCATTTCCCTTTCCATTGTTTTTGTGCTCTTTACCATGAATATGCATACCTTCTAAAGAATATGAAATATCATCAAGAGTTTCCTTTCTTGGCCTAATTGGGTTAGTTTCATCAAAAACAACATGGATAGATTCTTCATTGATCATAGTTCTTTTTTTATAAATTCTAGATGTTTTACTATTCAAGGAATGGCCAAGGAATATACCTTCATCAGATTTTGCATCAAACTTACCTAAGTTGTATTTGTCGTTGTTTAGCACAAAACACTTACATCCAAACACATGAAGATGAGAAATGTTCGGTTTTCTTCCGTTATACAATTCATATGGAATTTTCTTCAAGATTGGTCTAATTAAAGCTCTATTCATTATATAGCATACAGTATTTACAGCTTTAACCCTGAAATATTTAGGAAGGATTGTATTGTTAAGCAAAGTTCTGGCTATCTATTCTAAAGATCTATTTTTCCTCTCAACTACTCCATTTTGTTAAGGGGTTCTAGGTGCAGAAAAATTGTATTCAATACCATTTTCATCACAAAATGATTCAAAATACTTATTTTCAAATTCTCCTCCATGATCACTCCTAATAGATGCAATTTTGAGATTTTTCTTATTTTGAATTATTTTAGCAAGTTTCTTGGAAGCATGAAAAATATCTCTTTTATGAGTGAGAAATAATGTTCATGTGAATCTTGAGTAATCATCAAATATAACAAGAGCATAGTAGTTTCCTCCAAAACTCATAGTTCTAGAGGGGCCAAAAAGATCCATATGCAAAAGTTATAAGGGTTGAGTTGTAGACACAATATTCTTTGATTTGAAGGAAACCCTTACTTGTTTTCCTTTTTGACAAGCATCACATAATCTATCTTTTTCAAATTTAAGTTTTGGTAAACCAATAACTAAATCCTTAGAAATTAGTTTATTTAAATGTTCCATGTTTATATGGGAAATTCTTCTATGTCATAACCAAGAATCATCATCTTTAATAAGAAAACACTGATCATGGTTTGATATTTTATCTAAATTTATCATGTATACATTATTTGATCTATATCCTATATGTGTTATATTTCTATCATGTTTGTTTTCAATAACACAATTATGAGAATCAAATGATACTAGATAGCCTTTATCACATAATTGACTAACACTTAGTAGACTATTTTTAAGACCATCAACAAGTAGAACATTTTCAATGGAGGTAGATGAATTCATACTAGATAGTCAAATGTTATATTTCTATCTTGTATTACTTTTATGGTAGAAGATTGATTTGTGCCAATTGGTTTTAAAGTTTTGATTTCAGTTCTAAGATTTTCTAATTCTTCATTTAATTTCAAAACTTCTTTTTCTAAGTTTGAAATAGTTTTCTTAGAAAATGAAACTAGTTTTGCAAGTTTGACTGATTCTTTATGTAAATCAATGAATGCATCTTGAAGTTCATCATAGGAAATATATAAGTTATTGTTAGAAGATGTTACCTCTTCTTCGCTTTCATATTTTTTGGCCATAAGACTTAGATTCATGACTTCATTTTCTGAGTCTTCAGATGAATTCATATCGTTATCTTCCCAAGTGATGTAAGCTTTCTTTGTTTTCTTATCATTGAAGATTTTCCTCTCAGATTTTTCCATTCTTTTCTTGAAACTAAGACAATAAACTCTCAGATGTCCTGGTTGATTACATTCATAACACTTTGGAATAGAAGATGAATTTTCTCCTCTTTTCTTTGGTTTGAAGTTTGATCTTTTTTTATTTTCTTTTTTTTTTCTTAGGAATGTATTGAATCTCTCTACAAAGAAATTGAAATCATCATCTTCTTCTTTTCATTCAAGTCTTCTTTATCACTTTCTTCTTGAAATGAAGATGAAGCTTTAAGTGCGATTCCTTTCTTTTTCTTGTCATTTTCTTCATGTTGATTTAGTCTCATGAGTTCCATTTTGTGTTCCTGAAGCTTTCCAAAAAGAGTTGCAAGAGACATGTTAGTAAGATATCTTGATTCTGTAATTTTTGTTACCTTTGGTTGTCATTCCCTGCATAAATATCTCAGAACTTTGTTAATAAGATCTTCATCAGGAAATATCTTTCCTAATGATGCAAGATGATTTACTATATGTGTGAATATCTTTTGCATATCCTGTATAGTTTCATTTTGATTCATTCTAAACAATTCATATTCATGGGTTAGGGTATTTATTCTAGATCTTTTCACATCAGTTGTTCCTTCATGGGTTACTTGTAAGGTGTCCCACATTTCTTTTGCATTCTTGCACTTTGATACTCTAAAATATTCGTCCATGCCTAATGCATATGTAATTATATTTTTGGCCTTTAAGTTATATTGTACCATTTTCCTTTCTTCTTCATCCCAGTGTTCCCTGGGTTTTTCTTTAGTTGCATTCCTGCTACCATGGTAGGGATGTAAGGACTGATTTCAATAGCTTCCTAGATGTTTAAATCTATAGCCTCTATGAAGATTTGCATATGAGTTTTCCAGTAATGATAACCTACACCATTGAATATAGGAGGCCTATTAATAGAGTTCCCTTCGAGAAATAAAAAGTTTGATGAGGCCATAACTATTCTTGAAGTTTGTAAACCTTATACAAGAATTAAGCTCTAATACCACTTGTTAAACAAGTGGCCTCAATAACTTAAGAGGGGGGTGAATTCAGTTTCAAAATTTTCCCCTAACAAATTTTATTTCTCTCTTTAAAAGATATATGCAGACTTAATATGCAGAAAAAGAAGCAATGACCAATTTATTCAATGCTCTTTAAATGTGCAAAATAAAATTAAACTACAATTAATAATGTAAATGAGATCAGGGAAGAAAGAATTACAAACTCAATTTATACAAGTCAGCCACTTCCTGTGCCTACGTCTAGTCCTCAAGCAATTCACTTGAGATTTCCACTATCCATGTAAATTCCTTTACAACTTCTGAACCACCTAAGGATACCTTTCCCTTGTTTTCAGAAAAGCTTACAAATCAAGAGACCCATTGTCTCTTGATTACAACAACAGTTTGCTTTTCAAGTACATAAGTTTTTTTTCTCTTTAATAGAAGAATAATACAACTTGAAGAACTTAGAAGAATTCTTAATTGATTTGCAAGTGTTTGACCAAAGGTTTGCTTTTTGAGAGAATAAGACAATGAAGTTCTGAAAAACTCTAAAGATTTTCGAACACAAGTCACATATTTAAAGACCTTTGGTGGCTTTTCAAACAATCATGAAAGGATATGACTTTTCAGAGTTATTTTTAAAATTTTCTTACTGGTAATTGATTACATATCTTTGAGAATCGATTACACAGTTAATTTTGAGGAGTCATGTCTTTTCAGTTTGAATTTCAAAAAATTTCGTTATTGGTAATCGATTACAGCCTTTAAATTTCAAATTCAAACTTTCTAAAACAGCTTTGCAAAATCAATTTTTTCTTTTGGTAATCGATTACAACTTCTAGTAATCGATTACCAGAGAGAAATATACTATTTTCAAAGATGTAAAAACACTTAAAACTTTTTATAAGAGATTTTGAAAATCTAAGCATTTAAGGCCAAACCTTTTCAATCTTTTAAGAGATTCTTTTAACAAATAATGGACTATCATGAATCTTTTCTCTTGATCTCTTAATCTTGACTTGAACTTGTAGTAAACTTTGAATTGCTTCAATCTTTGGCATCATCAAAACTTTTATACAGCATATGCAATCACACCTCGGGTTTAAGCGGCATGACCTAGGTGTGTGAACATGAGAGGAGGGGAAGGGGTGTGACCTAGGTATCTGCACCGGAGAGGAAAGGAACAGATGCAAGCATAAATGAAAAAAGAAGGTCCATGACGGTTCGTTTGTAAAACTGAATTTGAGTGTTTAATTTCAAGGACAGTTTTGACAAAAACTGTCTTCAAAAAGATGTTTTAAAGACAATTTTGCAAGAACCGACTTTGAAAAATTATGATTATTTAAAAAATTACCTCTTCTATTTTAAAGACAACGATTTTCTAGAACTGTCCTTGATGCAGTGTCGTAGAATCACTTTTTTGTAGTAGTGAATCCTCCCAGATAGATTATTATTACTTTTACTAAGGCTATCTAGTCTAGAAGATGTCAAATTCACGATTTCATCCAATTAACTAAACTCATTTTCTAAAAGTTGAATCACTTGGAGTGATGGGAGTGTAAAAAGGGATGAAGGAATCCTCCCATTAAAAATTATAACTCAAATCAATTTGGACTAGTTTTGTTAGGTTTGACAGTGAATTGGGAATTGTTCTACTAAATCCACATTTAGAAAGATTCAATTCAGATAATTTACTCATGTTACCGATAGAGAATGGAATTGCTCTGAAGAAGTTTGTTACTTACACTTAAGTTGTAAAGAGATCCGCTGGATGGAAATTTAGTCAAGAAACCATGGAGATTGTTGTTCCAAGATATGTAAATAATCGACAATGTTTCAATGTTGAAGATCTTATGTGGAAATATTTCAGTCAACCCGCAATTATTAAGACTTAGGATGTTGAGATTTTTGAAATGGGAAAATGTTTTGGGCACTGGGATGATAATTTGTTCCAATCAAGAATAATGATTGATAGATTCTCAATTCTTTTCAAGGATCCAAGGGTTGTGAGAGATTGGACCATGACATGCCTAATTCTTACAAGTTATGCGTGGCATCAGCACACTACACCATTCATCTTTTGGAACTAATATACTTACACTATCCAGATATAGTTGCCTAATACGTGTGAGATTCTGGCCAGAAAAGGGTCTAGTTTAACATGGGTTTTCACCAGGAGACCCAAAAACTTGAGATTAAAAACTTACAGCTTCTTAGGATGGAAGTGATGAGACAAGCTCCATTTTCATTGTATAGATAATTACTATTGTGACAACTGCAAATACAAGTACAAGTTTAAATGGTAGGAAAACTAAAATAAAAATGGTAGTTTTTCGAAAGATATAGTTAAAAACACTCAATTTATAAGAATAAAGTCTTACTTCAATGTTGGCTTTCACCACTCAGTGTCAACACAAATGTAGAAGTTTCACTTTTATGCTTTCTTAGTTATTTGGTGTAATTATATTTTACTACTATTAACTTTTTATTTTTGTTAGCTGTTTTATCCTTGTAACCAAATTTGTGTGCTTAATATCATTTAAATTTTATGTAGAGAAAAAAATGCATGTTCTGATGACAAATACTTTTGGCAACGAATTAAATATCGTTTTCCATTTTGAGTTTGGCTTTTTTTGCTCTGAGCTTTTATCTTTAATTTGGTTGTCATTGTTCTTTTATAAGGGTGTTTTTTCTTTTTTCTTTTTTGAGTTACCATTGTTAGAATTGTTTCGGAATCATGTATTAGATGGAATTGTTTTAATTGAAGGACATAAAAGTCAATAAAGCATAACAGTGCATAATTATAATACCAAGGTGATTTAGTCTTTGCACTTTTAACAAAGGTCGTAAAGGTAGCTCAGGAAAGATTCATATGTTTTTTTCCCCATGAAACCATTTGCTATAAAATTCCATTTTATTGAGCAATTGCTATGAATAGACGGCTAAAGAAGACAGCTTGGGAGTGGTGACTAATGAAAAAGTTACTTCATTACTACAAAAATTATCTACGGTTTAAGATAATTTTATAAAAAAAATCAATGTCATTTAAAATATGGTGATATTTTTTGTAAATAATTAAGACATGGATAATGAAGACCATTTTGCAACGACGACACCACCATGGACACCAACGATGCCGTGATGGCCAAAACCCGAATTTCTCGAAGAGGATTAAAGGTTGGGTGTCAAAGGTTATGGTAATGGTTTTGATCTCCACCATGGAGGGGGAGACCAAGAGGAGGATGACGACAACGGTTAAGACACGGATAATGAAGACCATTTTGCTCATCATATCTTCCACGGTTTGGTCTTTCTTTTTCGTTGCCTTTTTTCGTTGTTTTATTATACTCTATTTGGTTTTCCCATTTTTTTTTCTTTATCGCATAACTCCCCCATTTTTTCAGTTACTACATTGACTCTCAGTTTTGAACCCTGAACTCAATTTCCATCAACCTCCATTTTCCGCCACTTCAACCTTCTCCGCCCACTTTAGGTACCTATATGTGTGATTTAGGGTTTTATTCAAAGTTCATTTGTAACACCCTGAAATATTGCTAATTATAAATTCATGTTTAATTGTATTTATCGTGTTATTTGACTATATGCTTGACTTGAATGAGTTGAGCTATGGCTTGAATTAGTCATGTGTGATTTGTTTGATGTGGATGTTGAGTTATGTGGAGTTTTATTGAGCTAAGTTGAAATTATAAGATTTCAAATTTTACCTAAACCTATTTCAGTAAAATCATGATTCTGGATTCGTTAACCGTTGGATCATCTTCAAATTTTGGCAGGAGGTTAATAAGACAATTCTGCACAATTTTGCCGTTGGGATTTTTAAAATAAAAACTTTTGATTTCTTGCTTAGCGTGAGAAGAGCACTAAGCGCAATACCAACTCGAGAGGGAATTGCGCTGAGCGAGAATTGTCGCACTTAGCACAAATTGTCACGCTAAGCGCAAAAAATGGACTCCCGCTTAACGAGATAAGCTCGCTAAATGAGATCTGCATATTATAAATATGTTCTTCGACGTGAAAAACATGACTTTTTCACTCTCCTCCTCTCCAAATGCCCACCCAAACCCTAACACCTTCTTCTCCACCACCCACGACCACCAGTGGCTACCATAAGCCATTGAACCCCCACACCAAGAGGAACGTTTTAATTGAAGCGGAATCCTCAGAATCCACCTCAAGGGTTCAATGGAGAAAATTCCCTCAATCCTTCCTTTCGTAGCTTCTTTGAGTTAATCTTGACTTCTAAGCCTTTCTCTTAGTTTTCGTTTCTCTTAGTCTCTCTTGTGTTTTGGATACTATAATAGGGTATTTTTACACTTTCTTGGAAAAACCCTTGAAAATGAGACGTTGTAAAAATTATCTTTTTATAAAATTGATGTTGTTTTTTTGTGACCTTCACTAAACCCCAGTCACATTAGCATGATTGGAATTTTAAAATGACATCTCCTTTTCGTAGAATCCGGAAAAACCCCTTAGCCCTTTATGTTTGACAAGGGTAATTAACCCCGAATGTTGTTGTTAAACTTATTTCTAAAATCTATAATAATTTTCCTTCAATTTGGTATATAGAACCTCACGTTTGGACAGACGAACGTAAATGATAGAGATCTCTGAGCGGCGCAAAGAGGATTGACGTAGAGCTCACGATAGATGATGAGAGTTTATTATAATTTACGACTTTTAATACCATAGTTGGGGTCAGGGAACCTAACTATGGGGATGTATGTCTATCCTTGTTGCATGTTGGTTTTCAAGAAAACAATATTTTTTACTAATGGGATGCAATATGTATATTATAGATAAATGACATTATTGTTTTTATTAGACTTATGTTGTCTGAAGACCTGAGGAGTGTGAATCTCAGGCATGAACTATATATGTATACATATGCGAAATGTGACTTACTGATGATACTGTTATTGATGACATTAATTGATATGAGGTGACGTTGATGTTTATGATAATGTTGATATAGAGAATGATGTTGTTATTGAAGATGATATTGATAATAATTGATACGGGACTATGTTGGTGTTTATAATAATATTTATATGAGATGATATCATTATTGATGATTATGTTGATATGAGATGATGTTGTTATTGATGATTATGTTAGTACGAGATGTTGTTGTTGTTGTTGATAATGTCATTGAGATGAGATGATGTTGATGTTGAGAATGATATTGAGATGAAATGATGTTGATGTTGAGAATGACATTGAGATGAGATTTTGATATTGATAATGACATTGAGATGAGATGTTGATGATGTTGAAGATGTCATTGTGATGTATGTTGTGTATGTACATGGGGGTGTAGTGACCTTGTTGGATATCTCTAACGAGGAAAATAGAGTGGTTAAAGAGTTTTAAGCATCTCTGGAGGGGGATTGTTTATAATCTTTAATTATCCACGATCAGTGCATTGATAGTGCCCGTGTTTCATACTTCATATTGCATGAAAATAGTATAAACTTTGTCAGTAAGTACTTGTAGTTTCTCATGAGGAGGAATACATGTACTTGGGGGCATGTTACTTGATTTGGAACTCCCTTGAGACTCAGGGTTGATCACCGTTGGGGGGGGGGGTGTATGTGCACGACAGGGTGACCTCGACACTTACTGCCTAGTTTTCCTAAGTGAGAGTGTCGTATGGATTATTTTGGGAAAGAGTTGTGTTTTGTTAATTAATCAACTCCTCTGTAGCCGGTTCCATATTTTTTTTTTGAATTGAGGATGTAAATCACAAATTTAATTATATGCATGAACTAAAAATTTACTTTCATTTAAGTAATGATGCGTTGTTCGGTGAATGTATGTTGTAAAAAATTTACTTTCATTTTTTTCATAAGCAGATTAACTGAGTTTTCAATTAAAAATTGAAATTTTTGCGGTTTAGAGTGGTGATATCATAGCGACGAGATGGATCGTTACATCATTTTCTATATTTTTTACTTGAACGACATTAATCTTCTTCATTTCGTGCATTTGAAAATATTCAAATTACTTATGCGAAGCTATTAGAATTCTTAGATTCGTATTTTAGATTCTTAAATTATTTAGTTGTTAATTTTATTTGCATAATTAACAAAGGGAGAGAAACATCGTTTATGCCCTGGCTGGCATGTACTACAGGATTTTAGTGCTTATTGGGACTGCTATTAGGATGAAAGAAAATGCAGGGTTTGTGAGCTTTCCTACCCAAAGTCGAGCTTATCAAAAGAGTAAATAACTTTATTGAGATGAAAGAAAATGTGAGTTCCAACCCTATAATTTTCCTCCAACAAAAAAGGTATACACAATACAATCTTATTTTAGGACAACTAATTTACTTATATGCTTCCATTGGATTTTGGTACTCTATTATTGTATTATATACTATTGAGTGGATTAGCATATCACAATATTTATTGATTAGTTGATGTGGATGGCGTTATTAGGCTCAATTAAAATCTTTTGTAGATTCAATTTCCTTGAGTGTGATTGGAAAAAGCCTCTATGAGCTATCTTGTTAATTCATTGTTGGCTTTCAACTGAAGCAATTATCTTTTCAAGGTTTAGGCATATATGTGCCTTAAGAAAGTAGCCAAATATTCTAATAACTAATTAAATAGTAGGAATATTCAATATTTAGAAAATTTAGTTCTGACATGTATTCAAAATATATTCCCTAATTACTTCATTAAGATCACAATGTTTTTCCACAAACTTATTTTATTTTGTATTTTCTTAAATGTATAGATTCATGTAGTGCATCTATTTGACTGTTTGGTAAGTCATAACGTTATTCAACAGATTCATGTAGGTGCAATTCTTATCTCCAAGGGAATAATTCCATCTTAGAGTATCACTTAGATGCTTGAATGGTTCCAATTTCCCTTTTTTAATGTTGAAAATTGAGAAGAAAATAAATTTTAATGCAAGTTCATCCTATTTATGGCTTACAGAAAACAAAGAAACCCAACTAGATAATTCATGTACAATAACATGAGTACATTTTTAGGTAAAACATACTTGGTAGGTTGTCACTTTGTTTCCTATTCACTTCTATATTTTCCTCATTTCCTCTTTTATATTTTCGTCATTTCCTGTAGTAACAATATTCAACACGGTTGAACTCTAGATGTCATTCATTGCCTTAATAAATAAGTCACCATATCAATTTTCTGATTACAAAGAAGAAATATACCTTAAATTCTTGTGACCAAAAAGAAAAAGGAGGAAAAAGGACTAAACAAATATGTTTTTCCTGTTTATCTGTAGGAACTGGGGATCACTCATTTGAAAGGAAACCATGTCCTGGTGGACCATTGTTAAAGGAAAATATTGCAACAATACTGTAAAATTGATATTCTACGACGCATTTTCAACGTCAGTGGTGCAAAAAACGTCGTCGTTTACAAGGCGATGGCACTTTAGTAAATGCAACTTGTATTTCAACGACGTTTTTATTAAAAACAACGTCGAATTCACTTTACAAAGATGGGTTAATAGGCACGTCGTTGTATTCAATTACTCAAAGACGGTCGTTATAAACACCCTCTTTGAAATTGAAGCAATTTAATTAATTTCATCTTTTTCCCTCATGAAGTCGTATACCCTAACCCTCGTCTGAGTTGCACCCTTTCTCCCTTTTCGTCTTAGTCGATTGTCTCCATAGGCTTTCCAGCACCTCCGTGGTGTTATTTTCATTTTGCAATACCCTTTCTCCCTCTTCGTCTTAGTCGATCGTCGTGAAGGCTTTCCAGCACCTCCAAGGTTCTCGCGCGTGGTTGACTACCGTCTTCGCTCCTCGTCTTCGATCAAGTTTCGTTCCTATTTTATGTTTTTTTTCTTTCTTTCGTTTTGTAGTCTCATGTTTTAACTGAAATTGTTGATTTATTCCATATTTTGTGAATTTAGTCATGGTGAACCCTAATCGTAGTATCCTGTGAGCGTTCCTATTTGGTTTGTCTCCTCTTCTTCGATTTTTCAACATCACAGTAAGCCAATGGTTTGATTTTGCATTTTAATCTCTTTTTTTATTAATTGTTGATTCATTCCACATTTAGTGAATTTAGTCTTGGTTGTTGAGTCTTGGTGTTTGTTCAGTATGGCCATGGTGCGGTTGTGTGTGAATTCTGTCTTTGTATTGTTTTCTTTGATTCCCCTTTTTGGTTTTGGTTTCTTTACCATGAATGAATAAAATGAAATTTTGTGATTGCACATAGCCAGCCACATAGTTTTTTCTTGTGGATAGAAAGTGAGAGGGCACAACAGAGTTTTTTCTTTTTTGTCTTCTGTTATCTCTATTGCTGTTGTGTTAGTTTTGGTTTTCAATTTTGGTTGTTGATGGGTTTTCATGGTGAATGAAAGGAGACAGCTTGGGAGTGTAGTGTTTGTGTTGTGTGTGAACTGTGATCTGTGTAGAGGGCAACAAATAACGAATGAGCTAGGCTTGGATGAGAGCCAAATCCACTATGCCATGATGCATAGAGATATTGTTCCCAGGGCCTTCTCTTGCAATTAGCCAAAACATGCATGTACCTCTAGTCCTTAAGCGCTTACACACCTCATTTCAGTCACATCCATGTCTGCTAAAAAATGTAAGTAAGCATCATCTTTCTGGCAAGGCCTCATGGGACAAAAGTCATAAACCCATAATGAACATACCTAATTTAAATTATGAAATTTAACTAGACTCGGCATAGTAAATTATACCATGTTTCAACCCAACCCTTTTAGCTTAAAGAGCTATGCCAAGGACTGCAACAAACAATTTGGTGTCTCACCTCGCTGTCATTGGGTCACTACTTACTATGGAGGCCATGTAAGTAGTTCTTTCTCTCTACTCAGTTGCAACAATCATATGGATATTATTCATTCTGCAACATACCATTTGTATATTAATTACAACTTTTAGAAGTTGTTGTACTCAACATTGGGTAAAATATTCATTCATTTTTTTCAGTAAGATATTCATTCTCCAAATAACATTCATAATCATAACTATGAGTAAGATATTCATTCATTTTCTTTGGATTCATTCATAACTAAAGAAGAAAATTTATATAGAAAAAAATAAATATGGCTGCTACGATGAACGGTGACAAAGATTGTGGGCCCAGGATGTTGTGTTGAATATGGCTTATATAAGCAAAAAACATTCACTTTTTATTTTATTGTTTGTCATTGCAAAGTGCAAATTAAAGTGGTTCACGAACCTTACCTGAAGCTCTCCTTCAGTGTTCTTGAAAACATGGGAAAATAGAGCACACAATTCTCTGCCCTCAACTGCATCGACCTCTCTAACCCTAACATTAACCAATTCGTCAATTTACTCAAACAAGTTTTTGCTTCCTCAATTCACATTGTGTTTCATCTAGTTGCCTTGTTCTTCCTTGCTTTGGTGGGAGTGGATTAAGGTCTTGTTTTGCTTCTTTTCTTGTCAATGTAATTGCTTCCTTCCTATGTAGAAAATATTAGATCCTTTTTAACAGCCATGATTATTCATTTAGAATTAAATTCTGTGTTATAGAGGAAAAGGGATTCACATTTTTGTGTTTCTTTTGTTTCTGTCTGTTTTGTTTGGGAATCCAGAGAAGTAGGGAAAGCAGTTGCAAAGATAATAGCCCTTGCACTTGATTTGGATGCTAATTTTTTTTATCAGCCAGAAATGCTTGGAGAGCCCATTGCAACTCTGCGTTTGCTGCACTATGAAGGTATTGAATCTATAGCCTTTATACTTGGTATAGATATAGAATTTTCTCAATAACCTGTGTTGGAGCAACTGTGTTTTTAAGTAAGAAATCCTTCCCACTTTTAAATATTTCTGATTTTGAGCAAAGGCAGGCATGCTTCTGATCTTGGAGGAGTTTAAAAGACAAAAGATTGATTTGTATGGTGGGCAAGCTACAACTACTATTCACTAGGGAAATATGTTGAGAAGTAATAAATTAGCTAGATTAGTGGCATGATATAATGTAGTTTACCTATAAATCTGTAACATAATATTTCCTCATCATTGTCAAAAACCACACATGTAAATGTTGCCATGACATTTTCCTTGATGCTAGATTTAGCTTTTAATTAATAAATGGGAATTGCATGTGCATATGGTTTATCACTTGTATTTTTATAAGAACTAAAAATTTTAGAAAACTTATGTGGTATCCTACATCTCCTTTAGCTACTACAATGTAATTTGTAAGCTTTAATAGAAGCATAGAATTGCATGTGTTCAATTGAAGCTGTTCTAGGGGGGATTGAACAACAAACATAGCTGGTATGTTCTTTCAAGCATTGAACTTGTTACTTATTTTCTGTAGTATTCCTCATCGTTACAATTCATTATGGAAGGAATTAGATCATGCAAAGAACCTTGTGAAAAATAGGCAGGACCTAAACTTGGAAAAAGTTAGTTTTGCTGCTTTGTTTGGACTGGAGTGTTTTGCATGGTTTTGGGGAGGTGAGATTGTAGGCAGAGGATGTACATTCACTAGCTATTATGTTTAAGTGGAACTGATCTATTTTAGACCATGCAACTATTAGCTTTATGATTGAAATTAATAGTTAGGAACATAAGGCTTTTGATCCATTCTTACACATTATGTTTTGATTTTGATATTTTGATGTATGAAAATGACAAGTCCAGTCAATATGGCAAGCATAATAATTCATGAAAATTGGTGGAGATTCATGTTGCTTCAATGCTTATTTAAATTATAAGCAACTTCCTTTGCTTGTTGGGTATGTGTGTACTTATTGGATTTTGGGTAATTTTGTCCCAATTATAGTAAATACTAAATTTCATTGAAAACATATAAAATTAATTATTATTTCAAAGTAATATATATATATATATATATATATATATATATATATAAAGTTTGAGAATTAAACTAGATATATGAATTAAACTAAATATATAAATACTAACTTTTTGCTGTGTGTGTGATTTTAGAGATATATGAAGTTTGAGAATTAAACTAGATAGAAACTAGATAGAACTAACCTTATCAGCTCTAACTTGGATGCATGCATATCTAAAGAACTTGTGGTTGTCCTTTTGAAATTTCTAATGAGGAAATTCAACAATACTGGCTCATTATTATTATTATTATGAATGATAAAAACTAATTAACAATACTGGCTCTTTGTTGGGTACATGGTCATCATTGCTATGCTATCATGCCATTGATGGGCTTAACGTGTACAACATACTAGAGCCATGCTACCATTTCCCCGATGCTCCCACATCCAAAGAAAATGGAACCTTACCAAAGAGTTGCAAACAATTAGGGGTTCCGGAGAGGCCTCTCCTAGTGAGAAAGAGAATGTTTGGTAGTCCAAATAAAATGGAACCTTACCAAAGAGTTGCAAACAATTAGGGGTTCTGAGAGGCCTCCTAGTGAGAAAGAGAATGTTTGGTAGAGCTTGGCCTTTTAGAACACCAATCAAACCTGGTGTTGTTACATTATGGCCTCAATTTGGCTCAAACAAGGCACGTAGCATGTGTGGTAAGTTATCAATTGTTACATTATGGCCTCAATTTGGTGCTCTAATATTAATTTGTCAATAAGTTAGGCATCTAGACACAAACTCTACCATTTCCTTTGGACACTGCCATAATATATTTTGTCTCCCTAAAGATCCTGTTGTTTGTTCTAAGTTTAGAATTTTAAAATTGAATTTGTATGTGCTTAATACATTTATCTGGTCAAATATCAATAATATTTCAAGTTTTAGCTTTAACTTGTAATCTTGTGGTTCTCTATTATTATCTACTAGCATTGTAATTCACAATGCTAAGGACAATTATTGACTACAGCCACCAGGATTGACTTATGTTATTATTTTCCAAAATTTAATCTTTACAATTTTTGGTCCATTCTTTGATTATGCATCTTTGTATGTCACAACTTTAACGTGCAAAGATTGGCAAAATCGTGCATCTTGCTCATCCATGTGCTGTTTCCTTTTACAGATTGCATACTTCTTGGAGCCCAGTCATGATTGTCTAGTGGAGTGCTTGCCTACCTGCAAATCAGATAGTAATCCGCCCAAGTGAGTTAAACTTGTCATCTACAATTTGACAGTATATTGTATGTTATAAAGTTCATATAACATTAAAATTCCATCCTTCCATGTTGTCTTAGGAATTATAGTAACTTTATATAAAAAATTATAATAACTTGTATTTTATATGAAATTATCTTAGGAATTTTTATTTTTTAATCTCTTGTAATTAATATTAAAATTTATTTATAAAATTAATATTTAAATGATAGATTAAATATAAATAATACATAAACCTCTTATTTTGATTTAATCTATCATTTAAATATTTATTTAAAAAATAAATTTTACTATTAATATTAATTACAATCATGCTAATATTAATTATTTTTAATTATTTATTTTTATGATGAGATATCAAGCAGAAAAAATATCAATAATTAAAAATAATATTTAATTCAAGGGCAGTGCTTAGGTAAGTATCATCTTTGAGAGTAAGCATTCTAAGACGGTGCTGACGGAAGCACTGTCTTAGAACGCTAACTTTCAAAGACGGTATTGACGTAAGCACTATCTTCAAAAATTCCTCGCTTTCTAAGATGGTGTTTTTTGGCCTGTCGTTGAAAGTTTCAAGTTTCCACGACGTGAGATTCTATGATGGTCGACAATCGTCGTTGTATCCTGTTTTTGACCGTCTTAGAAAAGTTTTTTTATAGTAGTGCAACCACGATACTTGAGAGGTCAAGGTCAAACTCTATTTATTCTTATTCTAAAACCAAAAACAATTCCTTCTATGGACAAAGACATTGAAGTGTGGTGCAAAAAATTTGTGTGTTAATGACTTACCTCTATTAGGAAGAACAACCATTGAAAAGTATTTATCCATATAATGTAAATATTTACTTAGATAATTTAAATATTAATAAAATAATTTTAATTCTTCATATTTCATTTATTTATTTTGTGACAGTTTATTATTAATGGTGTACTTACTTTTTTCTAATAAATTAAAATTTAATTTGTATATATTTATAACCTTTTAATTATATTTAAATAAAAATGAAATAATTTTAGGTCATTGAGATCATGTCTATAGACAAACCATTGAGTTCTAAATCCTTCTATAGTTCCTTATCATGTTGATTTTTAATTCTTGGTCATTGAGATTTTAGGGATAAATTCTTTGGACTTATTGTATTGCTGCTGTTGGTTGTTGTTTCAATTTTTAGTTTTATGCATCTAATTTATAGTTGCCTTAATATTTTTTTGGCTATATCTCTGTCATGAAGTTTGTAACATGAAAAAAATTTAAAAAAATCTTTACGTTCATTGGTATTTGTCAATTTCTAAGGCCTTAAAATTATAAACTGTCTCAGGCTAATAATTGGAAGTATGCATTTGTGTGCATGAAAAAAAATTTAAAACTTTTTTAATTTTTTTATTTTAAGACAATTTTCTAAAAAAAATCATTTTAGTTTTAAGATGGTTTTAAAAAAAAAAACTGTCTTAGAATCCTCAATTTTTTTAAAAAAATATTATAAGATTGTTCTATAAAAAATTGTGTCCTAAAAAGTTTACTTTCTAAGACGTTTTTTACTTAATTTTTTTATTATTTTAAAAAATATTCTAAGATGATTTTTATATAAACCAACGTAAAAACCAAGTTTTAAAGATGATTTTAAAACCATCTTAGAAAATTAACACTTTTTATGATGACAATTTTAAAGATGATTGAAAATCATCATAAAAAATATAAAATTGGATATTAAAGTAAGCTAAAGGAGAATGCATTATTTTACTTTTTCTAATTAATGGAATGCTTTCCTTTTGTTTTCTAATGATCTTGCAATGGGAATCGGAATGAAAAGAACTCATTTCGTAGTAATGATTATCGTGGAAATTAAAGTAAGCTAAAGAAGAATGCATTATTTTACTTTTTCTAATTAATGGAATGATTTCCTTTTGTTTTCTAATGGTCTTGCAATGGGAATAGGAATGAAAAGAACTCATTTCATTTTCTTTTGACCCAAGAATATAAAAGCCTTCTTATAATTAGCAAGTGGGGGTGGAAGAACTAAAAAGTTTTTAGGAACTTAGGAAGAAGTGTCCTTTGATTTTGGCAATGCATGAGAAATGCCATGTACATCAGTTTTGTTTAGGTTATCATGTTATATTATAATTAAGTGTGTAATATTTATTCATTTTATAAATAATTAGTTTTTATTAGAAATGTAACTATTTTTTTATATCTTCTCTTTTAATTATATTTTATTTGTTTATAATAATAGAGTTTGAAATCTTGCTTAAACAATTCATCTTACTCAAACAAATGGTTTATAAGAAAGAAAATAAAGATAATGAAAGTGGGAAAGAAAAAAAGAAGAAAAAAAGAGATATAATATGAATGGAAAAAACGTAGAAAGAGAATTGAAAATGGACGTGGTATGAAAGAGAATCATATTTTTTTTTATAAGTAATTTCTTCATCATATATTTTGTGATTTCCTTTATTAATTTCCGTTTGGAATACCACATTTATTACCTCAACTGTCTTTGATTTTGGTACTTATAAAACTTTTTCTTTAATTTCATTCTTCAAAAATATAAAATCATTGATGGTATCATATCAACATGTGATTTTAGATTTTTTAAAAAAAAATTTAAAAGACTAAAATATATTTTTTTTATTTTTATAAATATTAATGGTTGAAATATTCAGAATTTATCTCTATAAATTTTTTGGTGATTTTCATCCTACCAAAATTTAAATGTATTTCTTTTTATCCTCAGTTAGCTTCAAATATGTGTGAACCTGCGTGTGTTGTGATCTAAGCTAGTTCATTGGCTAATTAGATGGTGACATGGGTTGAAACTCTAACCTCTCTCTCTCACTTGAAACCATAGATATATAGACGCCGTCGAGAAAGCCAAAATCCCATTCTTCCCGGCGTTGGCAACGCCTCTATCTGTTAGCAAAGGTGAAGGCATCAACGGGGATTGTGGGGCTGAAGGTGGTTCAGAACGGGGTAGGTGCTGATTGGGCTATAAGCTGAAGTGGATCCAGAAGGGTCCCCATGCCAAGACGAAGGGTACTGCCTATGGAAGCATCTCATTTCTGCCAATGCGAAGCTGCAAAAGGCATATGAAGATTGAAAAAAGTATGAATTGAATTAAATAAAGAGATAAAAGGGAAAAGTGAGTGGAGATTGGAAATTTTTTTGTTCACAATTATTCTTAATACCTTTCAGCTTGACCTTTGTTAGGGAGCAAAAATATTTGTTAGGCATTTACAAAACATTTAAGAGAGAAAGATAAACAAAAAATGATTTTTGGACACCAAAATGCTATTTGACACTTAAGAGAGAAAGATAAACAAGAATATATATATATATATATATATATATATATATATATATATATATATATATATATATATAAAGTGATATGTTTGATAATCTAGATTGAGGAAGTTCAAAATAAGTTTTTATGGTAATATTGGTGAGGTCTCACGTTAATTTGATCATTTTTAATTGTTAGTATATGGACATATTTATTATATAATATTTTTTTACTTTTTCTTTTTCTAATTCACAAATACATACCTGAGATAAAAATACAAAATTTAGTCTTTGAAAGAATAAAAATATAATAAATATATCCGAATGTTAATAATAAATTATGAAAAAAAAATTCTTATAAAACTAGTATGTATGAGTATTTAATTGTTTTTTTAAAGAATCATAAAATATGAATGTCTATTAGAATATGTAATGATATAATAAAAGTTTGTTGATTTTTAAATTATTTTTTTAAATCATACAAAATTATTTTTTATTGACTGATCATTTAAAAAATCATAACCTAAAAAAGATCCTTCCAAAAGAGGTGAGTGTCTTTTACAAACTAAAAGTATCATTGCAATTTTTCCTAAAAACTATTCATGATCTAATTTAACCATAATGCTTTACAATAAGCATTTTTTACTTGAGTCTTTCATCAAGTATGAGAGTGTAAAAAAATTATTTATAATTTATAAAATGAGTATTCTTTTTTATTTTAGACTAAATTTAATTTACGAATTTGTTAAAATAAAATTATCGCAATCATTAGAAAATTTTTCAAATTATAATAATTAGTCATAATTTATTATTAACGTTCAGATATATTTGTTACAATTTTTACACTTTCATGACTAAATTTTATATTTTATTCTTTCAGGGATGCATTTATGAGTGGAAAAGAAAAAGTAAAAAAAATGTTATATGACAAATATGTCCCCGTATTGACATTAGATATGACTACGTTGACAAAATTATTTCAGTGACAAATTTGTCTTCTGTATCACATAAGCTATTTTATTAATGGTGATGGACGGATAGGAAGTTAACACAAAATATATTAGTTGCACTTTTTAAACTTCTGTGGGAGACTAAATTTTTTATTTTTATTTTTTAAGACATATTTATTGGTGAATTACATATTTAGGGACAAAAATGACTATTTAAAAAAAAAACATATTCATAGAAATTCGGATTACAATTATCATATTCTAATACTTTTTAAAATCATTTCTTTCATTTCACTTATAATTTTGTTAACGACAATTTTACAAAGTTGATCAAACCATGACTTTTATAAACTAATTGAAATTAAATCCAGCAATAATTCAATTCAAGTGGTTGGGGCTTTCACTCCTTAATGCAATCATATGCACAGCCAAAAAAGTTGAAATTAAATCCTAACAATGTTTTTCTATCTATAAATGCAACGTAAATAATCACAATTGTAAAAATAAATATAATACTAATATTGATAAGTCAATGTAGTTCAGTTTATATATATATATATATATATATATATATATATATATATATATATAACAAAGCCATTTCCATTCTTTCATTTCTCACATCAGATTTAGCAATACTGAATGCATGAGTAGAAAATATAAAGCAAACAAACTGCATAGTTGAAACATATTGATACAGAAAGAGTTATTACTCCACATATGACCTTGAACAAATTACGACAATGTTACCGACCAGACCTGTTTCCACCAGCACTTATCTTATTTGTTAATCCTGGAATACAAAACACAAGAACAGAGAATGAGATTGAAACTATATATGGAGAAAATATAATTATAATCATTGGCAGTCATGTACTCATTGATTTTAGTTACCCAAAATAAATGTAATTGAACATCACAAAAAAAGATAGTTTAAGGACAATGCGACTAATATTGTAACTTTATATTCATAAAAGCTCTCTCAAATATGCATTAAACATTTGATAAAGTGGATGAGAAAAAAAAGATTTTTTGGAGAAATTAACAAATTACCAATATCAATGATACAATAATGGAATTTTTTTATGTTGTTGATATGTCTCATTGTACTACATTTGCTAACTTTATATACTACAGATAGATAAATATTTATTTTACAAGAACATTTAACAAGTATATCATAAACTACTCATTTAATCATATCAATTAATAGCTATTATTTATGAAGAGAAAAAATCACTTTATCATAGTAGTGACTAAAATGTAGCATATATAATATATTTTCAAGCTTCCGATACATATTCCTTGCAAATTTATCTTTTAGGCATCAAGGCATAGAACCAAATCAACTATCAAATTCGGAAAAGGAAACATTTAGAAAGAATAATTAGAATATTGTGTCTAGATTTCACTTACTTGCAAACATGATATTAATTACTAATGCCTCCACCTTAAAGCTTCGTATGTTTGTCCTCTCCAAGTTACATATTCAAGATACACCTGAGGGAAGATCTGACAAAGAATTTTGTGCACAAGTTGCCAATACCATAGCCTCCATTGCTTCCAAATTAAGAGTGGACCAAAAATAACTCCGTGGCCGAAAATCAATCCCAATTCAACACTAATAAAATTCCAATCAATAGTACACGCTAACCTTCCACATTCTTGTTGTGGCAGCACCTCTTGCTCTTTATGATCTGGATTTTTAGTCAATGGAGGACCGTATAGTCCATCATTGCCTTCAAAAGAAGAAGCTGGAAATGATTGAAGTTGGGTACTTGTTGGGATCTTCCCCATCAAATGGTTGAAGGAGAGATTTAAATATGAAAGGAATGACAAACTTGCAAGCTGCACTGGAATTTCTCCACTCAGAGAGTTTTGTGAAAGGTCCAAGGACTCTAGTTGGCTCATGTTACCTATGGATGATGGGATTTTACCAGACAAAGCATTGTTTGACAAATTAAGGACATGGAGTTCTTTCCAATCCATTAACTCCTCTGGTATAGGTCCATCAAAATGGTTAGACGAGAAATCAATGGATGTGAAAATTGTCAAAATTTTAGCCAACTCCATATTTTGACCTTTACTGATAACTGTGATACTATCTCGATAATATAAACCAAAGTCCAAAATTTGTTTCTCTATGAACTTTAACCCAGCTTCTTCTTTGTTACCCTTTATATTTCTTTTCCAGGTTGTAAAATATTCTCTTGGCAGTTCGCCACTAAAATTGTTAAAAGCAATGTCTACAATTTGAAGCATCTCCCAAGTCATATTGACTTTCAAACATTTTGGGGAACCTTGAAATTTGTTGTTCCTCAAAACCAAGACACGAAGCGTGGGTATTTCTTTTAAGAAGCATGGAAAGCCACCTGTGATTTGATTTGATCCAAGGTCCAATACCTCTAACTTTGAGCAATAAGCAAGAGACTTTGGAATTGGCCCATCTAATTGATTTCCACGAAGATTTAAAGTCCACAGACCACAAGAAACTTTGACTGTATTAGGAATAGGGCTTGAGAGATTGTTGTTCTTCAGATTTAACACCCCAAGGTTCTCACTCACTGTCATTAAACATGAGGGAATTGTTCCAGAAATGTTATTATTGGAAAGATCAAGCACTTTAAGATAAAAAGCATTGCAGAGGGAATCAGGGATGCTGCCACTCAAAGTATTGTTTGAGAGAGAGAGAAAAAATGTGCAAGACATGTAATTACCAAAGTCTCGTGGGATAATAGAGCTAAAATTGTTGCTTGAAAGATCGAAATACAACATATTTCTAGAAAAAAACGGTATTGGCCCCTGAAGTTTATTCTGATGAAGGTCAAGGTACAACAAATGGGAAGAAAGATTCTGGAAAGGTCCTTCCAAATGAGTCAACAAATTATGAGAAATATTAAGGCTTTCAAGAATCTGTAGTTTCCAAATCCAGTTGGGCACTGTCCCTTGGATATGGTTATCTGAGAGATCTAGACTGGTTAATCTGGACTGATTTCTCAAGAAACCAGGGAAAGTTTTCAAGTTGCAGGATGCCAATATTAGATTGCTAATGCTGGGAAAGGAAGATGAGCCAACATTTGTAACATTCACTTTGACTGATAAGTTGTTGTATGAAAGGTCTAGTGTAGTTAAATTTCTGAGAACCAAAATGTTATCTAGATGCATTGATCCATTGAACTTGTTTGAAGAAAGTTGGAGGATAGAGAGTGCTTCAAGCTGTAATATAAATGTTGGAAATGACCCTGAAAGACGATTGCTACTTAAATCGAGGGTGGCTAATTTAGAAGAAGACACATTTGTGAATTCATCTAGTTGACCAAACTGATTGTGGGAAAGCAGAATCCTTTGCAGCCGTGTGAGTGTAAAAAGAGATGAAGGAATGCTCCCATTGATTGAGTTATAACCCAAGCCAATGCTGACAAGATTATCCAGTCCTTCAAAGTGAGATGATTGAATTGCACCACTCAAACCATTATGAGTAAGGTCTAAGTGCGTGAGATTTTTTGCCCTACCAAGTGAAGGCATTTGACCTGTGAAGTTGTTAAATGACAAGTCCAGGTAACTGAGTTCTGTGAGGTTTGACAGTGAATTGGGAAGTGTTCCATTAAATTGACAATAGGAAAAATCCAATTCAAATAAGTTCCTCATGTTACCAATAGAGTTTGGAAATGCTCCAGAGAAGCTTGTGTTACTTACTCTTAAAATCTGAAGAGATCCATTCCGTGGGAAGTCTGGAAAGACACCTTGGAGATTATAGTTGAACGATATGTCAATGACTGACAATGATCCAATGCTGAATATCCCCTGTGGAAATGTTCCATGCAACCCACAATAAACAAGACTTAAGATGGTCAGATTTTTCAAATGGGAAAATGTGTCAGGCACGGGGGATGATAAATTGTTTTGATCAAGAACAATGACTGATAAATTCTTAAGAGTTGCCAGGGAAGGATCCAAAGGTCCTGAGAGATTGCAATGTGACATGCTAAGTTCTTGCAGGTCACGCAGCAACAAGAAGGCACTGCACCATTCATGTCCTGGAACTTTTATACTTACTCCATCCAGATACAGTTGCCTAATACTGGTGAGATTTTGGACAAGCTTTTGTAGATTTGGGTTCTCTAGTTTCAGCTCTTGCCCAGTTAAGTAGGAAAGACAAGAAATATCAAGAGTAACCAACCTTGTCAGCTGAGAAATCTCTATTGGAATCTGCCCCACAAAGCCCGCATATGACAAATTCAGATAAGTCAACTTGTCCAACTTGTTAAATCCAGATGGGATGATAGAATTGAAATTATTAGAAGCCAAATTCAATTCCTGGAGATGTTGAAGACTGAAAATAACACTTGAATCATCAAATCCACCGGAGATTGATTCTCCACTGAGGTCAAGAGCAGTAACATGACCCTCGGTGTCGCAGGTTACTCCCATCCACCTGCAACAATCATCACTTGCATTCCACGACTTCAGCCTGCTGCTACTTCTATATGCCCAGGGTATGAATGTGATGTTGTTCTTGAGTTGGAGCAGCAAAGACCTCTGATCATCAAGACAAAGGCCTGAAACCACAAAGACGTGGTTAAAGAGGCACAACCAATAGAATGGCATCACCATAAGTGCTGAGAAAACCACAATTCTCATTGTAGATGATAATTATGAGTGACACCTTCGCTCACAGAAGTTTTAATTGTAGACAAAATGAAGGTCGTGTTTAAAAATTCACATTTTATGTTGGAAAGTCTTTGTTCAATGTTGGCTTTCTCTAGGGACCCAGATATCTGCACTCAGCAAGAACATCGAAGTTTCGCCTTTGAATTTCTATCTATGCAAATTGCACCATCAATAGGACTCTGAAATAATTATATATAAAACTAGAGGATCTAATGCAGAGGAGGAAGAGTTTAGAATTTCATCTAATTGACCATAAACAAGATTGTTGGAAGATAAGAGGAAGTGTGAAAGGAGATGAATGGATGACCCCACAAAATGAAATATTATGTAAGTAAATTTAGAAGACCCTCAAAATGAGCAAGTGAAATTGACTTGGTGAAGTTGACTCAGCAGTGAAGATTGTTGTTGTAAGATGTGTCAATCATGGGGCAATGGATCCTCTGCAGTGACATTACTATTGCATGAGACGTTAACTCTTCAGTAAATTCTATTAATAGGAGTATAATATACTATTTCTATTGTAAAGAGAAGCTTTCGTTAAATGCTAGTCTTCCCTGTGATTTGATGGTTTGGAAGATGATTTCAAACCTTCAGTGGTCCTGGGATTTTTTAACCAGTCAGAAAAAAAATTAGAGAAACTGTTTTACTTTTGAAACCATTTTAGAAGTTATCCGAAAACTACAAAATAATTCTTTTGCAAGTTCCAAGAGCCTTCCCTCTGTCAAAAATTAGGCAGTTTATTATGTCAAATTGAAAATTGTTACGAGTAGACAGCTAGAGTAGACTGGAAGCTGCTGAGTAGGGCCCAATGGAAAAACTACATTTTCTTTTTTGAATATGGTGAAAATCTCACAGCATTTAATATAAGGACCATTTTATTTTGAGCAAGCAATATAGAATTGAAAATTCTTTCTTGACAGATGTAAGGATTATTGTAAGTCTCATCACTATCATAAATAAGACTTTTGGATATAGAAAATATGCATTTAAATAAAATCAATTATAAATTATGCGTGGTGAATGCTCATGAATTTTAACAAAATCCTTTAAAATTCAAAAACAAAATAGTCCATTGAAAGATTTACAATTGTTACCTAAACAAAAAAATAAACCCAATTAATAAATAAGGAGCCTTTTGTATCATTAAAATGTTTCGGTATTTAAAAAAAAATAGCAAATGAAATGAATTTTAGTGATCCTTTTTTTTAATTTAACCCATTAATTCGATTCAATACATTGTTGAAGTAAGGAAAAAACATTAACATAGCATTTATTTTATTGTTTTTTTTCTTGTAGAATTTAAAAGTTAAGCTTTCTTCTTATTGGAGGCTGATTGATTAAAATAAAAGTTTTAAAAAATTAATCGGAGATTTGCCAAATCATGACATTTACAAATTGCTCAATGATGAGGTCCATTTTGGTGAAGATTGTGAAAATAACTATCAAGGTTGGCCGTGAGCAGTGTCTAGTGGAAAAATTACATTGGACCACTATTTTACTGTAGTCGTTGATTACAAGAAACATAAGTTCGATAATGAAAAATTAATAGAAAAATGCAAGAACAACACATACAATAATGATTTCGATTCAAAACTTTGGCACCATTGCACCTTTTTACAATTGGATGAAGAAAAAGCATTGACCACTCAAAGTGGAGCCATTAACCAACCACCGATAGAAATATAAAGCCCCAGTGACAACAAATATAATTTTACGTGGTAAAATCCCAATCTCTCAAGCACAAAGTTGAAAAACATCATTCTCAAGAAAGTTGAAAAGCGTCATTAGAATCAATTTTAAGTGCCAGATATGGTGAATCACCCTGAACCACCTAAAATGACTATTAATAGTAGGTCGTTAAATAAATAAATAAATTAGACTGTCATTTAACAGCTTCATAGGTCCAATGCCATCCTTTGGTATGGCGAAAAATCTTACCCACTTAGACCTTTTTCATAATAATTTAAGTGATATAATCCCATCATCTCACTTTGAAGGACTGCACAATCTTGTCTATATTGATTTGAGTTATAATTCTTTCACTGGGAGCATTCCTCCATCCCTTTTTACATCCCATCACTGCAAGCAATTTGGCTTTCACACAATGAGTTTAGTTAATTGGGTGAATTCATAAATGTGACATCGTCTAGATTAGAGATCCCCTATATCAGTAACAACAATCTGTCTGGGAGCATTCCTTCATTCATTTTTATTGGAAGGTTAAATGCGTTTATTTTATTTTCTGTTCTTTGAAGATTAAAAATTCTTTCAATAATAAAAAAATATATTTAAATAAAATAAACACATTTTATATAAGAACAAAAATAAAAAAATAGATTATATTATATAAAAAAATATTTAAACCTATTTGCGATAAAAGAAAAGTCACTAATTCCATTTCTAAAAATATATAAAAAAATTTAATTAGTATGAACGAAAAATTACACAAAAAAGAATAAACAACTAGAATAGTTTAAAATAAAAATAAAATACCTTGTTCAAGATTATTAAATTCATCCTCGAACTCTTCATCCTCCATTGTCAATGACGAACATCGACACCAATTTTGTGTACAAACTAAAACTTCAACGGTTTTTGGGGTAAGAGAACTCTTGTAACAACTAAGCACTCTACCTCCAGCGCTAAAAGTTTTTGTGTAGTTAGTAGTGTGTAAGTGAAACGCAACACAAAAATAAGTGAAACGCAAATAGTGAAACTGAAACGCAATCCGCACCTAATGGGTAATGTCACACGTACTAAAATAAAAACAAAAAATATATAATATGTAAATATGTGGTTTGGTTCGGTTTGGTTTAGATTTTCAGCTAGAAACCGAAACCGAACCAAACTGCTCGGTTTCTATAAAAAAAAAAACAAACTAATCCAAAAATTCGTGGTTTGGTTTGGATTTCGTTTTTTTTTTTTTTTTTGCAGTTTGCGGTTTTCCATTTGGGTTGGTTCGGTTTTGAACACCCCTATTGAATAATATTATTTAGAATATAATTCACGTTAACAAAAAGAGTTCAATTTTTTTAAGGGTTCACACTGAACACAAGAACACATCAATTTCACAACAATTTTTCATTGAGACATTAACTGGTTTATCAAACATATATAATTCACAATTATAACTATAAGGATAAAATAAAAATTTACCGAAACTCCCCAAAACCCATTCCAATTGATACTCTAAGGATCCCTACATATGTTCTCACTAATCCCCAATTGTGAATAATTCATCCCTCACCTCGATGTAGTCACTCAAGCGTTCTTCGTTATCAATTGTGGCATTTTTGGTGCTCTCTAGAACTCCTCCTCCGGTTGCTCTGTTAGGGTTCTCAAACGTTAGAGAGAAGGAGAAGGGATTGAAGCCTCCATTCTGTGGTCTTACATGTGATGCATCTTTCTCCATTCACAGACATTCTCTTGTCAATCCCAACAGTGAAGGTGTGAGAAATTAAATCACGAATCACATATCAAAATTTCACGACAATCCACATATAAAAATTAAGAGTAAAAGGAGGCATCGTCAATGTGAAAACTGACTTAACACGTCTCTATTTATAGCTAGAGGTACTTACAACTTATTATTTACTCTATTTATTTATTTTATAAAAAAAACTCTATTTTATTCCCTATCAAATGAATAAATAAAATACCTTTTTTTTCCCTCTCAAACCATTATTTTATTTAATAAAATTATTTCTCCTTATTTATTTAATTACAAAAGTCTCATCATTTTTTTAAACTCTATTTATTTTAAATAAAAAACCTTTTTAATTTAATTCACAAAAAATGGGATGTTACAACTACATTGCATGTAGGATTGAATCTTAGTGTATCTGTTGCATAACGCTTGTGTATTGATCGATATTGATTGATTTAGTGATATTGTGTTTTCATCATTGAGTACGTGAATGATGTGAAAATGAATGAGACGTGTTGTGATGTGATGTTACACAACAAAATGGTGAAATGACGTGAGCTATGTTAAGTAAGTTATATCTCATTTATATGATATGTATATTTGTGTTGTCTCATTTCTCTCTATTAGTTAGAAATGTGATTACTCATTTCCTGTGTACTATTTGTGTTTGGATCCTATGATGATCTCAAAATTTGGGTTCGTGGGAACAGATGATTAGGTGAATGACTATGGAGAATGTAACATCCCGATTTTCGTAAACTAGATTAAAAAAGATTGTTATTTATAAATAAATAGAATTTTTAAAAAGATGATGAGATTTTATAAATAAATAAATAAGGAGATATAATTATTAATTAAAATAATGATTTGAGAGAAAATAAAAGGGTGTTATTTTTATTTGTTTGATAGAGAATAAAATAAAGTTTGTTTTTATAAAATAATAAATAATAAATAAATAAATATAGTAAATAATAGGTCGTAAATGCCCCTAGCTATAAATAGCAACATGCTAGGTCAGTTTTCGGACTGACTCCCCAGCCTCTTCTGCCTCACAATTTCGTTTTTTTTTTCTTTTCTCCCAAAACCCTCTCTTTTTCCCGCAGGCCACCAAACCTGTCTCAGAAAAATGACGATCTCGGACTCATTCACCGTTGGATCGTCGTGAAATTTGAGGACCGCGTTCGCAACCCATTTCCGAGAATTTTCACCGTTGGGGATTTCGATATTATGTCTGAGCTACAAGAAATACCCCTCGCATTGTAGCATTTTCCTTTCCCGCTGAAACCCAAAGCTGTCTCGATAAAACTACGATCTCAGTTTCGTTAACCGTTGGATTTTCATGAAATTTGGATATAATGTTCGAAATTAAATTTCGCACGTTTTCAACGTTGGGATTTGGGAAATAATATTTTTTGGGGGGAGAAAAATAAATCTCATGATGACAGTACAAGTGGAGGCTTCAATCCCTTTTCTGTCTCTTTGACGTTTGGGAACTCTATCGAAACAGCTGAGGAAAAAAATTGGAGGAATCTCAGGGAACCACTAGAGATGCTGCTATCGCTGGCTGAAGACACGTGAGCCCGCTTAGAGGTAAGGGATGAGTTATTCACAATTGGGAATTAGCGAGAACATGTGTAGGGATCCTTAGAGATATCAATTGGAATGAGTTTTGGGGTGTTTTTGCAATTTTCATTTTATCCTTATAATTATTACAGTGAATTATATATGTTTGATAGACCAATTGTTGTGAAATTGATATGTTATTGTGTTGAGCGTGAACCCTATCAATCAAATACTTTTTCTAATTAATATGAATTGATGAAATAAAGGAGAAATTTAGAGAGAGATATTGATTTTGTATTTTCTCTTTTTCTTGTTGTTTAGGTTTTTATATATAATTTAAAAAATTAATATCATAATTGAAATTGACCAAAGTGTTCATATAATTATTTAGAATTTGTGCATTGAAAGCTTACTTTGTAATTTGTGATTCAATATGATGTATGCTAGTTTATATATATAGAATGATAGTTATTTATATTAATAATTTATATAAATAATATTGTAGAGTGTTATAGTATGATTCAAAAAATTATTAAGTATTAGAGTTTGAGAATATTATGGTTAAATTTGATGAACATGTGTATGTTGTACCTTATGAATATCATTAAGAATGTTATGAGATTGTTGATGTGATGTTATGAGATGTTAAAGTGTGGACATGATATTCGATTGTAAATAAGTGGATGTGTTTAACACTTGATGTTACATTAATTATATCGTGAGCTATGAATTATACAATAACCCGACCAGTGTTTATGTGCAGTGTTAAAGAAAAATTGTAGGTTCCAAGTTAGGAACCAGTGTTAAATTGTAGCGCAATTATGTTAAACATGTTGAAACATGAGTGTGAGGTCGTGGTATTGTATAATTCATGAGCAATGCTTATAAATGAAATATGTGATGAATTGTGGAATAATATGTTGCCTTGAGATTATAATATTGTTATTGAGATTGAGTAAAAGTGTAAAGTAGAACATGTGTTGAATTGTGAGATACGTGAAAACATGTGATGGTGGATTATGACATTATGAGATGTGAAATTGTGAATGAGTTTTGCTTGTGAATAAGTGTGTGATTAACTCTTGATGTGACATTATTTGTGTTGTAAGCTGTGAATTGTACAATAACCCGACCAGTGTTATCTTGAGAAAAGTGTAAATGCGCAGTGTTAAAGAGAAAGTGTAGGTTTCCTATTTAGGAACCAGTGTTAAAGAGAAAGTGTAGGTTCCTATTTAGGAACCAGTGTTAAATTGTAGCGCAATATGTTGTACGTGTTTAAGACACGAGTGTGAGGTCGTGGGTATTATATAATTCACTAGCAGTGTCTGTGTACTAAAATGATTTTAGGGGTTGGACCTGAATCAGGAGGGAGAGACCCTGATGGACTCTTTGGAGTGTAGGCCTTGGGGGTCACCGGGTTTGAGTGCTCCTTTAAGTCTATGCTGATCCCATATGGTTGGAGCATTCTCGCAAAACATCATGACCCTGACTGGTCTCCTTATGATCTTACTTAGTGAGAGTGACCTGACAAACCCATTGTGTGGTGTGTCTTGTTATGTACTCCTAAGCGCCCTAGGGTGGTTTTTCACTGACATGGTACCACATTGCATATAAGCTTAAGTCTTAGCATAACTGTCTCAGGCGCTTGCTCATTGTTCATTTTGAAATTGATGTGTTATTATGTCTTGATCGGAGTGTGTGATTCTTGTGTATTGTGATTGATGATTGAAAGGTTTGATTGATGATTGAAAAGTGAATTTTGAATGACAAAGTGATGAAATAATGTGAGATATGCTAAGTAAATTGTATTTGGCTACTATATGTTGTTTTGTTCTTCTCTAGTAGTTAAGAATGTGATAATTCACTCCCGGTTTGTTGTTTGTGTTTGGATCCTGTGATGATCTTGAACCTTGTGTTCGGGGGAGCAGATGACTAGGTGAAGTGCTTAAAGGAACCTTGTGCTGAAGGACGTCGAGACACAATACTCTGATAGGATGTGACAGTGGGGCATAAATTTTATATTAATTGCATAATGTTAGTCTATTTTATTTTATCTCACTGATTTAACAAAATATTTTTTTAAATTTTGATGGCCTTGTTTCGAGCCGAATATATTTTTTTTATAAGTTTTAATTGATAATAGTGAAGTGAATGTGAACCTTTTACCCGTGTGAATTTGGTTACCGATATTTTTTATATATTTTATTTACTTATATGTCGGGGTAGAGGGTGTCACAGAGAACCTCGTACTAGACGACGCGGGAACACAATACTTTGATAGGATGTGACATTGGAGTATATGTTTTTATATTAATTGCATGAAGTCTTGGATGACCTTGTTTTAAGCAGAGATGATTTTATTATATTTATTTGGGAAAGTTTTATTATGATGTTAGAAAAGCGAATGTGAGTCTTTTACTTTTTTTGAAATGCTTTTATTTAAATGTGTTTTAAATTTTTTTAATTAATTATGATTTCTTATTCCTTTTATTATTAGTACATAAATGTGAGGGGTAAAGGGTATCACAAATGAACTTTGAAGTTTAGCTCTATAAGCTGATTATTTAAATGTTATGAAAGATAATTGGTTAAATTAGTTATTTGATCCTTTAATTTGTTTTTTAGATTCAATTTGGTCCTTTAATTTTTTTTGTTCAATTTGGTCTTCTATTTTTTTAAAATCAATTCAATTTGGTCCTTAAATTTAAATAGTAAGAAATCACACTTTGTGACAATTCAAAATCGTCACTAAATGGTTTTAAACCACCACAAAATGAACATTTTCCAAAAAAATGAATTAATTTTAGAAATTGGATGACCAAATTGAACAAAAAAAAACTAGAAGATCAAATTAAATCACTTTTAAAAATTAGAGGAACAAATTGAATTTAAATAATAAATTAAAGGACAAAAAATTAATTTAACCAAAATAATTCAATGGAATTGAAACAGTTGCTTCAAGTGGTACATGCATAACTTTTATTAAGATTTTGAGATTGAGTCTTAGGTATAAAAAACATTCTCTTGGGAGAGTTAATTTTACCATAGATATTTTGAATTAGAACGTAGTTGTTTTAAAAATAAAAGCTTATGTTTTTAGTTTCTCAAACTAGATAGTCTAGCATAAGAGTCTAGTTCGATTAGTTCAACAGAATTGTGATTGTTGTAAAGTTGCTCATATTATCTTCAATTCTTACCGATCAAATAAAAAACTAAAGGGTATTTTTTTTTGTCTCCTAAATAAAAATTTATATTTTTTTATTCCTTAAAATCAAAAACTTCTTTTTAATTCCTTTTCCCAAATAAAATTTTGCATTTTTTTAGTTAGGGAGTGAGGTATGCTTTTTGGGAAGGTGCAAAGAAGATATGACGTAGGCAGTTATTTAGTAATCTTGCTAATAGGTTGACCTTTGTTTATGTCGTTAAGTAAATATAGAAATAAAAGGATTCAAACAGTTCAAGGTGAAATTGTTCTCAATGGATTTGTGTTAGTGGTTAATTTTTAATTTTTTTTTGTTGGGGGTTGGGGTATCCCTGCTAAATGTTCAGTTTGGAACCAAATGAACAGGAAATATAAGATTCATCTGGTGGTTGAGAAGAAGAACTTAAGGGTAAAAGGAGAATGAGGAGAGATTGCCGTTTCAAATGCTTCACAAACATTTGGCAATTAAAAAAAAAAAAAGGAACCAAATGAACAAGGGACATCTGAAATGCAGATTCCCCATTGAGACAAGTGCCAATAATACGATTTGGTTGGTCAATACAAGGAAATAACAAGCATTCTTCCAAGGTTCAAGACCAATCTAAGTCACAAAATCTCAAGCCTTAACAAACAAGCATTGCTAGAAACTTGATTCTTCAAGTACATGAACTTACATAAGTGCTTCATCCATGGGTTAAGTCGAGTAAGCCTCTTCTTAACATAAATCTCGAATATATTTAGAGTTAAACACAACGCAGCAATGAGTTCAGCACAAGTGGTTTCATTCATTAAAACCAACATGATTCTAAAGATGAAGGTGAAGAAATCTTATTAACTTAAACAGTAAGTAAAACTAAAACCATTGGGGCACAAGGTCTCAATTCAACACACATGATATTAAAATCCAAAGACTGATTACAGAGTTTAGTCACTCATGGCTGAGAGTGAAAAACTATAAGAACAAAGAAAACTAAAACATTAGAATTACTACATTTTTGCTTACTCCGAATAAAACACATCAATACAAACTTTATCTAATTCAATTCAAATGTGTGACAGGGAAGCAAAAAGGATATTAAAATATATGAATTATCATAGCAGCTTTCACTATCATTGTGAGGTCCTGAAATTGTACTTCCATCACCTTGCAGTGGCAGAATTGTTTCGGTGTTGATCAATGCCAGTGACTTGTTTCACTTATCTTCTTATCGTATTTTTTTTGTTAATTCAGCTTCTAGCATCATGTTAGGCCTATCCTCCTGTCACCAGTAACAGACTAACATGTAATTCGTGGCTAAGGTTCTACTATGTAGTGATGCAATCCGCAGGGACAGTGAATCCTTTACCACAACATGCAACTTTTATGCTATTAATATCAGTTGTTTGCCCATGGAAAAGAAATAATATCACTTTAAGAACCTGTGGTTAAATTTTGTACGAAATTATGTTAATACATAAGCACAACTAAACAACTTTTGAATCAATACTCCTTTGGTAGTGAATGTACGTACTTGCAATCAAATTGTGCGTCAGTGCAATATTTTCAGCTGGCTCAATAACTTTCACCGGCCATTTAATGAGGTAATGGTTAACTCATCATTTGAAGTCATTAGGTCTAGATTAAAGCTTAATTTTCCTTCATCCAAAGTCCTGCTTTGAAAGAAACCAAGCTCTTTTGGCTCAACCAGTTCCATCTCACTCCCTAACATTTGAATTACTGATGTCATGGTTGGTCTATCCCCAGGGTATTGTTGCAAGCACAAGAGACTAACATGGATGCATCGCAGTACTTCTGGGATAACACACGAGTCCTTTATGCTTGAGTCAATCAACTGTAAAGCATTTTTCTCTTTCCAAAGTGTCCATGCCTGAAACATAAAAGAAGAGAAAAAGGTTAATTATTTATGTTCAAAGTCTGGCATAAATAAATAGTAAGTTTTTGAGTCTCACATAACCAACAAGGCTATTAGTCTGGTTTCCATCACAAAGAGCTTTATTTTTTATCCCACATACAATCTCCAACAATAAAATGCCAAAGCTGAAAACGTCCGATTTGATTGAAAATAGTCCAGCAACAGCATATTCTGGGGCCATGTATCCACTACATGAAACAATTAGAGAAAACAATCACGACACACACAAAAAAAAAGTGTAGTAATGTAGTATAGTAAGACAACACTCACTAAGTCCCAACTACTCTTTTTGTGTTTCCTTCAGTTTGGTCTCCTCCAAAAGCTCTTGCCGTTCCAAAATCTGATATTTTTGGATTTAAATTTTCATCAAGTAAAACATTACTTGCTTTGAGATCTCTATGAATAATCCTTAATCGGGAATCTTGATGGAGATACAAAAGTCCTCTAGCAATTCCAAATATTACGTGGAAGCGCCGGGGCCAATCCAGTAATTTACCTTTCACTTGATCTGTTTTTTGTTTTTTTGAAAAGCAAATATGTTGTTTAGTATTTAGATATTCAAGATTAATAAGCCTCTAAATAAGAATTTAAGTAAAACAACATAAGTTCACCTAATATAGGCAGGCATTATTCATATGACATACCAAAAATGAAGGTGTCTAGGCTGCCATTAACCATGTATTCATATATTAGTAATTTTTCTTGTTCTTGAAAGCAACAGCCAAGGAGCTTTACAAGATTTCGGTGTTGAAGCTTTGCAATCAGTTTTACTTCTGTTGTGAACTCATTTATTCCTTGTCCGGAGCTAGTTGATAGTCTCTTGACAGCAATTTGTCGCCTATCCACTAATTCTCCCTGCATAATTGCATTCATTCGAGAATATGTTTTCTATAACAACAAATCAAACAATGGCACATCCAGGGTTACTTATCTGTTAAGTTCTTAAATATTGAATTACCTTATATACAGGTCCAAAACCACCTTGTCCAATCTTATTATTCAACGAAAAATTGTTGGTGGCAGTAATGATAGTTAGCAGATCAAACAATGGCACATCCATGTCATCAATGTGACTTTCAATGTTCTCTTTTGTCTTTGACTTATCTAGACAAGGAAGAAAGGAATAAAGCAGTCAACGATATAATGAAACATGAGGAGGGATTGGAAGAGGTTAAATCTGCAATATTCAATTAGAGAAGGAAACAAAAAAATATATTGTGTGCACTCAATTTCTTTAATATGTAGCAAGTTGAAACTCCGATCATTAAACCAATATGAGGTTCATGGCTATGCTAAAAGGCCACCTGGCCTCAAATTCCCCGTTAAGGTATGACTACACTACAGGTGCTTCCTGATAATTTTAAGCATTTCCAATTTTCAATTTTACAACTTCTCTCTCTCTCTCTCTCTCTCTCTCTCTCTCTCTCTCTCTCTCTATATATATATATATATATATATATATATATAAAGAGAAAGAGATAGAGAGCTATCGTGATTTTAGTGACAAAAAGTTATGTTCCTTCTGACTCTGTATATGACAAAAATGTAAAATAAAAGTATCCCACTAATTGTGATAGCAATTAGTTTTTGTTGTGTCCATGTCGGGGCAGAGATCTTCATGGTTTATTTTCATCAAACACAAAATCAATCTTATTATTTGTAACAAAGCAAGCAATGAGAGATCTAGATCATGCACACAACTTTCATGACTTCTCTGGGAAAATAAATCATAGTATTTTGTGAGTTTTTTTTTTTATGCCTCAACATTGTTAAACCTCAAAAACTATGAAATTCTGTCCAAGAGACACAGAACAGAACCCTGCTATAAGGCCACTAAACCTAGATTTCAAAGGATACTCTAAAAGACTAGTAACAGCATTTGTCAAGGGTATTGACGACTAGCAGAATTTCCATTTAAAATATGATATATATAGAACTAGTCACCCATATTTTTAAGGAAATGTGAGAAAAATTTTACCGGCAAATTTCCTTCTGCAGACGAAATAAATAGCAAGCGTCACTACTAAAGTTGCAGCAACGGAGGTTACAATTATTATTTTAGAGTTCCTCTTGTGCCTGATAGACTCTTCATGGTTGAATTTGATCAAGCAAAACAACAATGGTTAAATTCCATATTGAAGGACCAAGCTTATATTCTCAAAACATGATTGAAATTCTGGTGAGAAGAATAATAAAAGGATTAATTGGAAAAGTTAAAAAAGTATTTACCTAATTCTGACGCAGGCAACCTTATATATAGACTCTGCCCATTCTCTGGAACTGGATACAGTTTGATGTCAAATAAATCACCAAACCACATAACACAGCCACTGCCTGCTCCACTTATATTTGAATTGGTATATGCCATGCAGGAACAATTATTCAAGCACTTGGTTCTGCATTGTTTTAGATCAATGGTCTCATCCACAAATGTATCTTTAGTATCCGGCACTTTCAAGCCATCCACAGGTACAAACCCATCACTGAGCTTATCTCGGCAGCTAAGTGGATGTTTCTGGACACATCCTTCAGACCAGTCCATTGAGTTCCATTCCTCAGGAGACTTAGGCTTGAACCCATTTAAACATTGACACATTGGTAATGCAGAAGTGGTGCAATATGTATTGGCTCCACAAAATCCATAATGGTCACAGTTGTCTTGTGGCATCGTTGAATATAAAATCCATGATTTCCCTGACCATACATAAAGACGACGTTCTAGTGTGGCTTGGTTAAGTACCACTTTTGATATTGAACCTGTCTGCTTTAGGCTCCATCTGTAATAAACCTCTTCCTGGTTGGAGACAAACTCGTAATGGTAAATGGGGTTATTAGGCTTCATAAGTGGCATGCCACTGAAACGCAAGCCATTCCATGGTCCAAGTCTATAGTACTTTTTTGTTCCATTCATCATATAGACCTCAGGATAAGGGTGCAGGGTAATGCCTAAAGATAAGTCTCCTTGGTTTGGATCATCATCACTCTTCCAAGCTACCAGGCAAGTACTAAGATTTCTTTTGAGGTCCCATCCAAGCTTCATTCCTGGCAGCATAGTATTAGAAGGGTAATCAAAACTTTGCCACAGATATGCATCTTCCTTTGCTCCATTCTCATCTCTTATCACAAGATTGCCAGAATCCAAGAGCTCTGCCACCGGATTCCACACCCTTTCTGGAGAACTTGTGCTCCAAACAATAGTGTTGTTGTGTGTAAGGACCAAATTGCCAGAACTGTCTAGCTTCAAAATTGGAGAAGAATCCTTTATTGGGATGCTACTGTTTGCAACCCAAACCATGTTCTGAAGTGGAATATTCTTGTACCAAATCCCAAGGTAGATTTTGTTCGGATTTCCAAGATTGAAGAAACCGAGTTCGAAGATTCCACTTGGGGAAACTAGGGTCTTTCCGTAACTGAGGGGCTGGGATTGTGTGATGGATGAAGTTTCTGCTGCTGTGAAAACTATGAGAGATGAGAAAAACAGTATATAAACTATGATACTCATGAGAAAAAGAATAAACTTCATTGAGTCCTAAGCTTCACAGTTAGATCTTAAAACAGCCATGCTGAAGACTAAGAAAACTTAAACCACAGAATATATATAGGAGTAACAAAATTTACTAAGCAAACCAAAGTAATGCATAAGCAATAATGGAGTCGAATTGGGGTTATTCCTCTAACTCATTATGAAAACCATTAAGACTTACAAAGGCACAACCAATAAAATGGCATCAGCAGTGCTGAGAATAGCACAATTTTCATTGTAGAAACGTCAAAGTTTCACTGACAAATAGCGTTTTCATTGATGCTCTTTTCCATCTTGACAATAGCAATTTGAACTCTATGACATAAGCCGTTCAATAGAATTTTCAGTAGACTTTTATTTTGTGGTTTACGGGTTTAGTTGCAGTCTCTTTAGTCTATGTGGAGACCACAGTCTTAAATATTGCGGCTCTTAGTCACTGTCCTGGTAAATTACCCTTTTGAGACTTCTGAAAAAAGACAATGTTAAAGTCAAAATGTAGCATGGAAAGTTTGGCCATAGTTTCTGGTCAAGAACGGAGTTGACTTCACTGGCTATTAGAAGTTTTTAAAAATTATACTTCTACCTGAAAAAAATTATAACTTATAAGGTTTAGTTATTCTGTAATAATTTTTCATTTTAGTCTATGTATTTCAAAACATAATATTTTGGTTTCTATAGTTGTAATTTTTCAAGTTTCAACAACTAAGGCCATTGTTTGAAATAATTGTGATCTAACTCTCTTAATCCACATCCATCTCAGATGGCATTAGACAACTTTAGACAGTGAAGACAGAAAGGTAAAAATAATTGTAAGTTGTAACTACTATGTTTTAAATATGATGAATGCTAAAAACATTATCTCTAACACTAAAAAAAAAAATCTAACTCATTTAATCCTCATCCTTCTCAAATGGCATTAGACAACTTTAGACAGTGAAGATAGAAAGGTACAAAAAATTGAAAGGTGTACTATTATGTTTTAAAATATGAGGAATGCTAGGGATATTACTCTAAATCTCTTTCTAATCTAACTCATTTAATCCACATCCTTCTCAAATGGCATTAGACAACTTTAGACAACACAGATAAAAAGGTAAACAAAAACTGTAAGTTGTAAATATTATATTTTAAAAAAAGGTACATGATCATTTAAGTTCTTAAATGTGTAAGCTTGTGACAATTTAATCCTGAAGAATAAAAATCTTGATTTAGTCTCTTTAAAAAGTGCAACAATTTTGTCCTTGTAATTATTGCACTTTTTACATATTTAGTGGTTAAATAAGAATTTTCAATCTTTTAAGCACTAAATTGTCACTAATTTACACATTGGGAGCCAAAATGGTCATTTTTCATTTAAATTGTCATGTCTAAATGAAGATAAAATCATTAAATGAGACTTGGAATCTACTAAAATTAATTATTTCTAATAAATTTTAATCATAAAAAAGTATTAAAATAAGAGTGTGAAAAAGAGTGTCTAACATTATGCTTTAAACTAGACTTAAATATTATTTTAATCCTTATAATTTAATGTTTTTTGTTTTCCTCTTTACAAAAAAAAATCTTTTAATTCTTGCAAATACATAATTTGCATGAATTAAAACATAATTTGCAAGAACTAAAAAACAAATTTTTGATTCTCCCTCTTCTTCTCTTTCTCCTCATCGATGTTTCAAAATTCAAATACTCTCTGAATTTTTCTTCATCGGGAAGCTCAGGGACGACAACGGCGTCCGTGCGAACAAAGGTGCTGTAGTCAGCGGTGTCTCCGGAGCTTCTACCGGAGGTGAAGTCTCCCTACACGGAGGAGCAGCCGAGAATGTTTGACCGCGACGAAAATCTTTCGTCACTTGCTTCACTACAGATGCACCCCTCTCATGCATAGCTCTTTATAAAATTTCATTATTTTTTAAAAATCAGTATTTTTTCATGAAAATTAGTTGGTACAATCCCTTTTCTCATTTTAGAATCATTAAGAATTTCATAATGTTTTGATTAAAAACTAGTTTGGAGAGCGATTAATTATATATATTATATATAAAAGTTACCAATGGAAACTACATTATATTAATTAAAATCCACATCCAATCTTTTATTTAATTTAAATAGGAATAGTTAAATATTGTTTCTATAATAAATTCAGAATAATATATATCTTATACATGATATATTTCATCATTAATTAAGAATATAAAATAAAAATAAAAATAATTAAAATACATAAATATTTTATTTTTTGAAATATAATTTGCCAAAAATTATTCTAAATATAGAGTTCAACTAAATTCTATATGTAATTATAAAAACTTTTACCTAAAACTCTTACAAGAGGTTATTTGACCATTGAATTATTAAATTAATATATCAAGTGAAAGACTAAAAAAATGAGAAGAATTTAAAAAATATATGATGAAACTAGAATTATAAATGATTTATTTTTTATTTTTGTTGACAATGAGTCTTTAACCATTGATGAAGCTATGGAATAAAAAAGGTGAAGACAAGTCATGGAGGAAGAAATCAATGTCATCAAGAAGAATAACACTTGGAAGTTATCAAAACTTCCTAAGGATCATGAAGCAATTGGACTCAAGTTGATGTTCAAGATTAAGAAAAATGTCAAATGAGAGGTGGAAAGATACAAAGGAAGGCTTGTTGCTAAAGGCCATAAGCAATAACATGGAGTTGATTATGATGAAGTGTTTGCATTGGTTGCTCGTATGGAATCAATTTGTCTTCTTGCCTCTTTAGCAGCTCAAATGGGGTGGAGAATTTTTCGACTTGATGTCAAATTGGCCATCCTAAATGGCTATCTTGAGGAAGATGTCTATGTTGAACAACCAATGAGTTTTTTCGTCATAGGGAAAAAGAGAAGGTATTGAAATTGAAAAAGGCATTGTATGGCCAGCTAAAGCAAGCACCAAGGGCATGGAATAACCACATTGACAAATACTTTCAAGATAATGGATTTCCTCGTTGTCAAAATGAGTATGCTCTTTATGTTAAAAAAATGATAATGGTGATATTCTCATTGTTTTTCTTTATGTGGATGATATTATCTTTACCAACTTTGTTTGAAGATTTCAAGTAAGCTATGTCTTGTGAAATTGAGATGACATATATAGGTAAAGTTGTCAAATGGGTCAGCCTTAACCCATTTTAACCCTAACCCATGTGGGTTAGGGCCAAATGGGCCACATATATAAATGGCCCACAAGGCCAAAAAGCCAACAAAGCCTTGTGGGCTAGGGCTGGTCCATAGGCAAAAAAAATTGACCTTTTTTCTAATTCTCAAAATTCAAAAATTTATTTTAGTATAATACTTCTTTATTTTTGTATAAGAGGTTGGCCAAAATCGATCAAAATTAACCCTAGTCAATGTTGACAAAAAATAACCTTTGCCAAAATTAACCTTAGTCAAGGTTGGCCTAAAATAACCTTGGCCAAGGTCAGCCTAAAATAACCTTAACCAAGGTCGACTGAAAATAGCCTTGAGCGAGATCAACCAAAATTAACCCTAATCAAGGTTGACCAAAAATAGTTCTGGTAGAAGTCGACCAAAACTAACCCTAGATGAGGTTGGTTGTAATTAACCTTAGTTCGGTGAGCCAAAAAGAGCCCTGTCGAGATTGGCCAAGAAATTCCTTGGCCTTGATCAGCCGAAAACAACCTCAACCTGTGACACCCTCTATCCCACACATATAGGTACTAATAATTAAATAAATAGGAATGTAGAATTAATTAAAAGTTTTAAAACACATTTAAATAAAAGCATTTCAAAGGGTAAAAAGGCTCATTCACTTTTTTAACATCATAATAGAACTTGTCCAAATAAATAATAAAATCATCTCGGCTCAAAACAAGGTCGTTCAAGACTTCATGCATTTAATATAGAAACCTATACCCCAATGTCACATCCTATCAAAACATTGTGTTCCAGCTTCCTCTAGCATGAGGTTATCCATATTCATCCACCTAACCATCTGCTTCCACGAACACAAAGTTCGAGACCATCACATGATTCAAACACAAATAGCACCTGAGGAGTGAGTTATCACATTCCTAACTAATAGAGAGAAACATGACAACATAAATATACATATCATATAAATGAGATACAACTTACTTAAACATAGCTCACGTCATTCTATCACTTTGTCGTGTAACATCACATCACAACACAACACGTCTCATTCATTTTCACATCATTTTGTACCTAAAGATCAAAACACAATATCACTAAATCAATCAATATCTATCAATACACAAGCGTTATGCAACAAATACACTAAGACTCAATCCTATATGCAATGTGGTACCATGTCAATGAAAAACCTCATCAGGCGCCTAGGAGTACATGATAAGACAAACCACACACTAGTAAATCAAGTCACTCTTACTAGGTAAAATCATAGGGAGACTAATCAGGGTCATGCTATTTTGCGAGAATGCTCCAACCATGTAGGATTGGCACAGACTTGAAGGAGCACTCAAACCGGGTGTATTTACCCCCAAGGCATACACTCTGAAGAGTTCGTCAGGGCCTCTCCCTCCTAATTCAGGTCCAACCCATAAAACATTTTAGCACACAGACTCTATCTATGAATGGTACAAACCACATGACTCCTCAATTATTCTCAAAATAATTTTATCTCGTCGTGCTTGTGATTAAACTCGTCAGGTCCCCATAATGGTTCCCATCACAATACTCGTCACACATTAACTCATCATCCTTAAAGGGTCTTACAGTCGTATGATTGTATAGTTCATAGCTCATAACTTAATGCACACAACATCTCAATGCACATATATATTACAAGTCAATACATACTCAATTTATCACATACACTTGGTCTCAATCACAATGGTATAATCCCAAAGTAGCATGTTATCACACCTCATGAATCATATACACTTTACCTATGAACTATGCAATGCACACAACTACTCAATTGTTTTCAAAATCATTTTAACTCGTTGTGCCTCAAAGTGATTCAACTCGTCGGGTTCCCATAGTGGATCCCATCACAATACTCGTCGTGCAAAAACTCGTCGCCCTTAAAGGGTCTTACAATTGTGTGATTGCACAGTTCATAGCTCACAACTCAATACATACAACATCTTAATACACATGTATCTCACCATTCATCATAGGTTCAATTTGTCACTTACTCACAATTTCAATCACCATTTCATAATCTCAATATAACAATTTATACAAAAATATTTCTCACAACATGGGGAGTAAAATCCCTCAAACAATTTCACACAATCATATTAAAATCAATGAATCAAAATCATAGGCAAAAAACACGAAAACACCAAAAGCACTCAATTTTATCAACCAATTCACATTAGGACATCAATTGGTTTGTCAAAAACAACAATATCGTATTTTATCGCAAGCATGTGAACACGCCCATGGAGGGTAACTTGAAATTGTCAAAGCTCGATGGTGGCAATAAGGAAGATCATACTTCATTCGAAATTGTTGTAGGAAACTTGAGGTACTTAACATGTACAAGGTCGGATGTTATGTATGTGGTTAGTGTTGTTTGCTGCTTTATGGAGTATCCTACCCCTACTTATATGAAGGTAACAAAATTCTTTGTTACCTTCAAGGTACACTTGATTTTGGCTTGTTTTACTCACCTTCTAATAAGCTAAGTTTACGAAATTTTGTGATAGTGATTTTGTGAGAGATGTTGATGATAGAAAATAGAACTACCGAATTTGTGTTTTTATGTGTGATTGTGCTTTTACTAGGAACATTAATAAGCAAGTCATTGTTACACTTTCTACTTGTGAAGTTGAGTACATAGTTGCAACTTCTTGCATATGTCTAAGACGGTTGAAGGAGTTTAACATGGACCAAGAGAAAAGTATAAAGATTCATATTGATAACAAATCTGCTCAAGTTCTTGCTAATAATCTGATGTTTTATGAACAAAGCAAGCACATAGGCACAATATATCATTTCATTAGAGAATGTGTTGCACGAAAAGAAGTAGAGTTAGTTCATGTGAGAACACAAGATCAAGTTGCAGATATTTCACGAAACTCCTCAAATTTGAAAATTTTATAATATTGAGTAAGAATTGGAGTGTAAAAAATTTGTAGAGACTTTTCTAATTAAGGGGGATGCTAGAAATAATAATTAGAAATGAAGGATTGTGAGTTAGTGTTAGAAGATGAAGGGGTGTGATTTAATAAGCATTAAGGGACACTATTCCATTGTAATAGGTTATTGACATTATACCCATTTAGTATCTTAAATGAAGAGTTGTATAATGGTTATGGGTTGCACTACTATAAATAGAGTACCAAACCATGTAACTTGTATGCCACATAAGCCAAATGAAATGGAATCACCTTTATTCTCTCTTGTCTCCTCTTTTTATTTTTCCAACATTCTCCTTGTTCTTTGAGATCTATGATTTGTAGTCACATCAACTTGAAATCACTAGCATCTCCTACCAATATTCTTATACAAAATACAACATAACAAGGAAGACTTGTTGAAGAACTTTTCACCAACCACAAAAAGAAAAGAAAAAAGCAAGAAGGCTATAAACCCCAATTCCTTATGAAAGTTATTGCATTGATTGGCTATGCCACATACTTGCACCAAAGGGAAGATATATGGAAATAGACCTAGGAGTTAAAAAGTTGTAATGTTCTATTTTTTACTTCAAAGAAAGTTAAATTTGATGCACGTCGTTCATACATGATCACAGTTGTATGTATGCGTATGAAAAAAGTCTATCATTATACAACTAATAAAGATATGGTTAAAATATATTTGTAATTCTTAATAAATACTTTAATTTTGTGATTGTTGTTTAATAAAAAATTTCTTCATTTTTGTATTTGCAAAAAGAAAAAATATTTATCCGGAAGCAAACACAAAACCCAAGTATATATTAAGGATTGAAAAAATATTTTAGTCTAAAGATATTTCATTATTGTGATGTCCCTATCACTACTAAAAAAAGTCTATTTTACGACGCAGTTTCTACGATAATCGTCAAATAACCGTCTTAAAAAATAAGGCGGTGGTATTTTTGTAAATCCCAACTTGCTATACGAAGACAGTTTTCAAACATTGTCTTCAAATGTCCTATTTGACGACGGTTACTTATAAAACCATCTTAGAATCCATTGCATCATAAACCCAATGGCCTTTTTGCAATTAAGTGAAAATAATTTAAGACGGTTTCAAGATACACCGTCTTTGAAGGCAGAGAGACAAAGATGGTTATCATATAAGGACCGTCTTTAATTTGAAAGATACAAATAATTAATTTGTGTCGTAGCCTCTCGTGCGTGCTCATCACTCTGGTTTTGATAATCCTTCATTCTTGCGCTCATAACCCACGAATCCCTCACTATATAGCTCGTGTTGTGCCTTTACCCAAGCTCCCCCCATGTCGTCACTATAGCTCGCGTTGTGCCATCACCCTAGGTCACACCATAAACTCCTTGTAGCTCATCTCGTGTCGTGACCTCACCGTCGTGCTGTTGACGCTGTCGCCAACTGCAACTCTGTGTTACTCTTACCTTTGTCACTATCGTCGTTCGGTGAGGTTCCCTTGCTCTTTCGTTATGTGGTCTTGAAAAATACCTTGTGAAATAAATGCTAAGACACTGTGTATTTAGGGATTCATAGTCATTTAGGACTTATTGAATGTCCCAAGTAGCTTGTTAGGAAGTGTGGTTTGAATTCTGTGGATTCCGTTGGCTGATTGATATGCCTTTGACATTTACACTGGATTCTATGCAAATTATGAAATGGATCTTTGAGCTTTTATTTTCTTGTTTTTAGTAGTTGATTAAGCTAGAAATGACACTATTAAAAACAAACAGAAAATTTGTGATGTTTTTTTTTTTTGCATTTATTGAACTTGAAGTTGCATTGCATTCTACTCCAGCTATAAGGATCAAAATAGAAGATAGCGGACTGCCAGTGTTAACATGGTGTAAAACATGGAGCAAATGTACATATGTTCTACAATATCATTTGATGTAATTATACTTAGTTACCTCGTGTTCATTTTTCCTTCCTTTGGTTTCAGTTGATGGTCTGTTATTGTTCACCCCATCCATTATAAATGCTCTTTAATGTAATGAGATTATATGTTGATTGTAGAAAGTGATCTAAGCTTACTTATCCTTGTTAGTTTGGTGTCATAGTGAAATAGTTTTGACATGATAGTGCCATAGCCATTTGTCTATGACTAATTGGTGGCATGAAATAGTGTGTGTGTGTTTTGTAAGAACTTTGCTAGAGAATAACACTGTGTCCAGTTATATAAGTTAAATGTTATAAGTCGAGGCAATGAATGTTATTGGTCTTAGCTTCTATTAGTCATAAACATCATTAGTAGTTGACCTATATTAATTAGTATAAATGTAAGTCTGGTATTAGAACAGTCGCATAAATTAGTTAGAAGCATTGAACCAAAACTAACTTGCATTCGTTTATTTTTTGTAGATGGTACAATTCACCTTATATTTATCTTTCATGTATAGCTTTCAAAGCACTTGGGAAGTTGATATTTGACATTGGATTGATGTTAGCATATCACTACGATCATAAAAGGTAAGGCGACAATTGATATTTAATTTTGGCTTTAGACAAAGGCGTTTTGTGCTATTTTACAAAGAAATCTCCCAATATTTGTTGGGTGTTGTTAGTTATTGGTACTTTCAATACTCTTATTGCAACCTGAGAAGATTGGGAAGTGGAAGAATTGGGGAAGGGGGCTCGTGTTTATATTTGAAGTGTTTTATTTACTCAATATCACACATCAGAATTTTTTGATAATTTGCTAGATAGTTATTAGAAGTCACTTGTTATTTGATTTGATATTCTCTCTGGAAAGAAAGGTTTTGTTCCAATGGATGTTCTTCTGTTTGTTAGTTTAGGGAAATAGGGAAGAAGATTGATCCATCTGTAATGAGATTATATGTTGATTGTAGAAAGTGATCTAAGCTTACTTATCCTTGTTAGTTTGGTGTCATAGTGAAATAGTTTTGACATGATAGTGCCATAGCCATTTGTCTATGACTAATTGGTGGCATGAAATAGTGTGTGTGTGTTTTGTAAGAACTTTGCTAGAGAATAACACTGTGTCCAGTTATATAAGTTAAATGTTATAAGTCGAGGCAATGAATGTTATTGGTCTTAGCTTCTATTAGTCATAAACATCATTAGTAGTTGACCTATATTAATTAGTATAAATGTAAGTCTGGTATTAGAACAGTCGCATAAATTAGTTAGAAGCATTGAACCAAAACTAACTTGCATTCGTTTATTTTTTGTAGATGGTACAATTCACCTTATATTTATCTTTCATGTATAGCTTTCAAAGCACTTGGGAAGTTGATATTTGACATTGGATTGATGTTAGCATATCACTACGATCATAAAAGGTAAGGCGACAATTGATATTTAATTTTGGCTTTAGACAAAGGCGTTTTGTGCTATTTTACAAAGAAATCTCCCAATATTTGTTGGGTGTTGTTAGTTATTGGTACTTTCAATACTCTTATTGCAACCTGAGAAGATTGGGAAGTGGAAGAATTGGGGAAGGGGGCTCGTGTTTATATTTGAAGTGTTTTATTTACTCAATATCACACATCAGAATTTTTTGATAATTTGCTAGATAGTTATTAGAAGTCACTTGTTATTTGATTTGATATTCTCTCTGGAAAGAAAGGTTTTGTTCCAATGGATGTTCTTCTGTTTGTTAGTTTAGGGAAATAGGGAAGAAGATTGATCCATCTATGCTCTGAATTCAAGGTTTTGTTGATTGGTGGTCAATACAAATTTTGGATTAATTCCTTGCCAATTTCTGAAGTAATCGAAGTTCGTTCCTAGGAACCATGATTCCTCATTCATTCATATGCTTCTTCAACTTTGTCTTCTCTTCTACCTCTAACTCAGGTTGTCCTTTTTTTTCTCTCTCTCTCATGCTTTTATTCTTCATCTTTTTCATGCAGAAGAAAAAATCAGAATCACCCTTTTGTCTATATTATGTAATATTATCTCTAAAGCATATATGAGAACCCTTGAGACATTTATTTTTTCTAAGAGTTTGTTAAAGCACTTGAAGAAAATAGATGAGAAAATATTTTCCAAATGTTTTTGTTTTTTTAATACAATTATGAAAACTTAATAATTATAGATGAAAAATTAATTGATAGAGGTGTGAAGTTGTTTTAGGAGGAAAAAAATGAACAAAAAAGTAAGAAGGGAATCAAACAGCCCTAAGTTTCTTTCTTTTTTTGCATGAAGGGTTCCCTTTTTTTCGAGGATATAAACACAACTTTTTACTTTTTTTCATCAGTAATACCATTGTGCACAATGAAGTTTGCTCTAATTGTTGTTGCTGCCTATATTCAGGAAAATTTTCTTCTTTACTTGAAGCACTTATAATAGATAATATATTTTTCAACTTTGTATTCCATTCTTTAGGTCTTATCCAAAGAAGGTGATCAATGATTCACTATCGAATTGGCTAGGAGTGTAGCAAAATAGTAGGTGCATTATATGTAGCTACCACTCTTTGTCCAAGGGCATAGAGTGAATGTTCCAATGTGAAATTAACTTATTTTGATAAGATGAGTACAATGTTGAGTTTTAATTATTCATTATCTAGAAGACATGTTCTTATTGGAATTGATCTTATTTTTCCTTGTAATATGCTTACTAGATATACTTCAAAAATAAATATTCCTACTATAGGACGATAGGAATTTTAATAGGATGAATACAACCATGAAGTGTGATATTGGAAACTATATATTTGTGCATATGAAATGCAATACTCAAGGTAGAACAACCCTGCCCATAACTACCTAAATTTTTTAGTTTTTAGCACTTACTTTTTAGTAATCTTTAATTTTTGTGAAAACATGTTCTATTTTACTGTCCACTCCACTTGCCACAGCCATTGCTTGAGCTATAAATAGGACTAACAGTATTTCTTTCTATGTAAAGCTTGGATTGACGCCCATTTGGAGTGTGATTCATCAATGAAAGCTCCTATTCATCTCTTCATTTACCCTTTTTTTCTAAGTGGAAAGCAAAAGAGAACCCCTTTTAAACACCCCATCTCAATACCATGATACACAATAATTCAAAAATATCACTTTTACTCAATGCTTAATTCAGTCTGACAACATCAACTCTGTAAGCAATAAATTTGACTATTGTTGCAGTTAAGTTCAAACTGAAGAAAACTGGGAATTTGGTCTATATTACCCATGCTACCTTCTATAACATTGGGCTTGTTTCCAGTCTTTGACTATTTAGCTTTTTTATATTCATTGTTCAACAGTTTATGAATATTTTTTTTAAAATAAAGATAGAGACACAAATCTCTTTTTCAAATAGTATCAATAATAGATTTATACTTTAAGAATAAACATGTATTTATTGGTTGAGGGAGAGTTCAGTGATGGACTCCCTTGTAAGCCTAGTTTAATGGATCATAGTACTAATAATCAACAATTTGAGAACTTCTTTGCTGAGTTGGGAGAAAAAGAAGGTGACACACTTCACCTTTTGTTCACATAGGGTTTTGGTGGTGTTGGTGATGAAAAGGAATCCAAGGTCTTAGATCCATTTCATCTCTTTGACTGGTCAGCAGACATCAACAACAACACCAACAGCAACACAAGTAGTTCATTTGAAAATCCTAATAATAAGATAAGGTTATAACAAGACCTAGAAAAAAGAGGCATGTAGCGAATGAGCAGTGCTTTCTAATTATGAACTTTTAGCAAATGAGCATACATAATAACATAATAGTGGATAGTTTAATTTACCTTAAAATAATGAAATAAAATCAAACATATTAGTGTATATATATGTATGTATTAATTATTAGTTCTTTAATTATATGATAAACGTTATTAGTGAAATTTTATTGGTCCATAGTTAGGCATAAATTTATTTTTAGTACATAAAAATTTATTTGGCTAATAAAGAAAATCAAGGATCCTTTCCTATAAGTACTTGATGAGAAGTTTATCTAAACTACACCCTTATGTAAAATGAGGTTTTACATTCATGTTTTGATTATTTCCCTCATTGTCCTTACAGATAAAATCTTCTCTTGAGAACAAGTATTGTTTTACTAACAATATTGTAATCAAGTCAGCATTCTGCTATACTATAGCACTGCATCACCGCACTCCTTCTGGTAGTTACTAAGCTTCTTTTGAGGTATGTATTTATTTGTGACACTGTTGTGGTTATTACTACTGCCGCAACCTACCCTTTGGCGGGAGGGCGACGCGAGGGCTCACGGGTGCGTCTTCCAAGAAAGGAATATGCACAAAGTCGCCACCAACGTTTATTCGAGGAAAACGTCGAAAAAACTAGAAAAGACGTGGTCTACGAACTTTGAGTGTGAAAGGTTCGGGAGTTGTATTTACGCACGGGCAAGGTATTAGCACCCCATGCGTCCATCACAAGGGACGACAACCTTCAATCAAGTGTTCAAATATGACTTCAAATTGTTTTATGTTCCCTTTTACGTCTTTATGTCTTTTTATGCCTTTTGTATTTTTTTATCTTTTTTGTAGTCGACAAGGGTGTTTCCCTTGCTCCTACGTATTCCTCAATTGCGATAAGGAAATCAGACCTACGTAGTTCTTTGAGAACTAAGCGTTGGTTAAGTTGTTTTTATCTTATTTTTGCAAGATATATTTTGATTGAACAAAAGGTCATTTAAGGTGTTGGACCATTAAACGGTCTTTTGATTTTGAAAGGAGAAAAACGTTAAGGCGTTGGACCATTAACGATCTCTTGTTTTTGAAAGGAGAGAAACGTTAAGACGTTGGACCATTAACGATCTCTTGTTTTTGAAAGGAGAGAAACATTAAGGCATTTGGACCATTAACGATCTCTTGGGGTGGTCGACAAAAGCGGGGCTTTTGCTCCTACGTATCCTCAATTGCGATGAGGAAATCAGACCTACATAGTTCTTGCAAAAGCGGTAAAGTTATGTGTTGATTTTATGCTTTTGAACGGTCCATGTTAACCGATAAAAGCAAAGAGGACCGTTTTAAGGCGTTGGACCTTAAAACGGTTTTTAAGTGATTTTTGCGGACAAAGCTTGATTTGTGAGTTGATTTTAGCCTTAGTTTCACTTTGGTTATTAGTCAATTGATCCAAGGAAACTTTCAAAGAAAAACGTCTGATTGATTTTTTTATTATTTTATTCAAAGATATTTTGATTATTTTATTATTATTTTTCAAGATATTTTGATTATTTTATTATTATTTTGCTTTTTTTGGTTTAACCGAGGATACAACGTCAACGATCGGTTAGATTTTGTTTTAACAATAACTAAATGAGATTACAACGCAAATGATCGGTTGAAATTCATTTTATCATTTATTAGGTGAGAAAACACCTTAAATGATGGGTTAAAGCTCGTTAAAAATGGAAGAAAAGAAAACCGAAAATGAACGAAATAAAGATGAAATCTTAAAAAACAAGAAATGAATTGAAAGTCTCGGATTCGAAAACTTACCCGTTGAAGAACGAAGAACGAATGAAGAACGGTGAAGAACGACGGAAAATCTTCACGGATTCGCTCACGAAAACATCTCGGAAGCGTTACGGAAGCACCTTGGCTTGGATTTTCTTCACGGAAACAATTTTTTTCACCCAAAACAGCTGAAATACATAGCAAGGGGGCTGAGGGATCCTTAGAACAGCCCCCTTCAGCCTATTTATAGGAAAAAGGGGGAGGAGGTTGCCGCCCAGCTCGCCCAGGCGAGCTGGGTTACTTCTTCCAGAAGCAATCCAGCTTTGAGAAACACTCCGGAATGCCCAATTCAAAATTTCAAAATTGCTATTTGCACACCCCCCATTTTGATAAGTTCACCCCCCTTCTTTCGTAATTTACGGAAAAGTTACGGAAGCCTATAGGATTTGATTTTCTTCTGTTTTCTCTTCCTTCTCACCCACATTAAGTGAAATATGCTTATTTAGGATTATGGGAATATCCAGAAGGGCCCAGATTTAAAAATTACTATTTGCACCCCACATTTTACTAAATACACCCCCCTTTGCCCCTTTTTTGTTGATTCTTTTTCCGTAACGTTACGGAACCTCACGAATTACGTAACGATACTTGTTTTCTTTCTGTAATGTCGCAAAACCTTACGGATTACGCAATCATCCCTTCTTTGGCTTCCGGAATGTTACGGAACTTTATGGATTGCACATTAACACGTCCTTTCAACTCCCGACATGTCGCGGAACTTCACGGATTGCCTAACGATGGGTGTCAAGTGCCTCGAAGTGGTCAAGCGAGGGTCACATCCCAACAAACAGATGGTCCCCCGGACGAAATTAGGGTATGACAACTACCTAATTGATATATGAGCATTGTTTTATATCCTTCTATAACGTGCATTGTGAGTGAACCTTAGTTTCCCGTTTGAGATTCAATACATTGATTAATACGGATAGTTTGCATTAGTCAATGTATTGAATCTTGAATTGTTCGTTTGGACAGTTTGGGGAGACTTATTTTTATAGTTGATTCATATGTATAGGTAAATTCTCTTTTCTAAGATTTGAAGAAATTTCAGTATAGTGCATTTCACTTTGTTCTTCGGGTGCATACTTGACTGTGGTGGATGTGGAATATGTCACCGCTTTCATTTTATGTACTTGGAGATCAATGCGAAATGCTGCCAAAATTTCGTCAAATCTAACAAGAGAATTTACCTATACATATGAATCGACTATAAAAATAAGTCTTTCTGAATGGGATAGGGTCACATCTTTAATGAAAGAATTGAGGTTGTCATGCATGACGGATAACTTAATGAAATGTGACAGTAAAGGATAAAGATGGATCAAAGTTGAATGAAAGCATCACACATAAGTGACAAGTATGCGAATGGGGTTGAACAATTCATACAATTTACTGAACATAATGCACAAAGTGTGGGCATAAAATTTTTCTGTCCATGTCTTAAATGTTTGAACGGGAGACACCACTCGATAAATGAAATAAGATCACATCTTATATGTGACAGGATCATTTCGAATTACACAAAATGGATATGGCATGGGGAATTGTCTTTCATACCAATAGTTGCTCGCACTGAGCCGGTTGACGAAGACATCGAAGATCGTATAGAAGACATGATTCAAAGCCGATTGATGAAAATAGTTTTCAACAACCACATGCAGCTTTGTATGAGAAAATAGAAAATGATTCAAAGACGCCTTTGTATTTGGGGTGCACAACTTTCACAAGGTTGTCAGCAGTGTTAGCTTTGGTAAACTTGAAGGAACGATTTGGCTCGAGTGACAAAAGCTTCCTGAAGATAACACTATGCCGAAAAATCACTATGAGGCGAAGAATATTTTATGTCCAGTGGGAATGGAGTACTAGAAGATACATGCATGTCTAAATGATTGCATATTGTACATAAATCAATTTGCAGAAATGCTAAGTGTCCTAGATGTGGTGTATCACAGTACAAAGTCAACAACGACGAATGCAGTTATGATGCAACCACAAACAATAGTCGTCCAACAAATATGTGTTGGTATCTTCCAATAATACCAAGGTATATGCATTGTTTGGTAAAGGACATGATGCAGAAAACCTTACATGGCATGCAGACGACAGAAAAAGTGATGGATTGCTCCAACATCTGATTGATAGTCCACAATGGAAGGCAATCGATCGTTTGTATCTTAATTTTGGGGACGAGCCAAGAAATCTATGGCTTGGTCTTGCTTCGGATGGAATGAATCCTTTTGGTAACTTAAGCACTAACCACAGTTCGTGGCCTATTTTGCTGATGATTTACAACCTCCCTCCTTGGTTGTACATCAAGCAAAAGTACATGATGCTTTGTATGATGATAGTGGGTTCAAGGCAGCCAAGTAATGATATTGACGTCTATCTGACTCTGTTGATTGAAGACTTCAGAAGATTGTGGGAAGATGGGGTTGATGTATGGGATGCAAATCTCCAGCAGACCTTTAGGTTGCATGCAATGATTTTTTATACCATTAATGACTATCCAGAATATGGCAATTTAAGTGGTTATGCGATATCTTGCCTGACAAAGTTAGGGTTGCCATAACTCATTTGTGCTTTATTTTTAATGCTATATGAAGCAAAGTCATTGACCCTAAAAAATTGGATGAATTGGAGAATGAGGCTGCCATTGTCCTTTGTCAAATGGAGATGTATTTTCCTCCATCATTTTTTGACATAATGATTCACTTAATTGTTCATCTCGTGAGGGAGATCCGATTGTGTGGTCCTATTTTTTTTTATGGTGGATGTATCCAGTTAAGTGATACATGAAGGTGTTAAAGGGTTATACCAAGAGTCAATGCCGACCAGAAGCGTCCATTGTCAAAAGGTACATTGCTGAATAATGTATTGAGTTTTGCTCCTAGTACATTGAAACTGTTAAATCTGTCGGGCTTCTTGAAACTCATCATGACCGGATATGAGGGGGGAGGGGGGGTAAGGGTACACGAGGATACAATGCTATGACAATGACTTGGCAGGAGGTCAACCAAGCGCATCTATATATATTAAACAACACAGCAGAGGTGATTCAGTACATAGATATACAAAAAAAAATTCACAACAACAAACCCCAAAATGAACATGATGAGGGTGTTGCAAGAGCACAATAGAAGTTTCATTAATTGGTTTAGAGACACAATATTTATTGATGACTATGCTTCCAAAACATTACAATTTTTGGTTGTTGGACCAAATCTCAATGTGCCTACTTGGAAAGGATATGATATCAATAATAATTCCTTCTACACAAAGTCACAAGATATAAAAGTACCATGCAGAACAGTGGGATGAGTGTTGATGTTGATTCTGATCACTTTTTGCAGTGCATTAGACAACAACCCAATTCAAGCGTCTATGTCGTACTTTAGAGTCATTGAACAAATCTAGGAGCTTGATTACAATGAATTTAGAGTGCATGCTTTTAAGTGTAAGTGGGTTAATGACAATATTGGTGTCCGTCAAGATCAATTGGGATTTACTTTAGTAGACCTAAATAAGGTGGGTTACATGGACGAACCTTTCATTATGGTAGAACAGGCCCAACAGGTGTTTTACGTCCAAGATCCATGTGATTCAAGATTTTCAGTGATTCTACAAGGAAGACACAGTGGTATCAATCACCCATATGATGATTCAACACTTGACATTTGTGAGACACCAGGTTTTTCCAATAGAATGCCTTCTATAAATGAAGCACAAGACTTTGATGATGTGTACATGCAAATCTTAATAATCATGATGAAGTATTATGGGAGAACATTCTGACATAACTGCAATGTATCAAAGTAATGTATAACATATTGCGTTATTTGTTTTCTAATTTTATATTGTTGATATTTCCAGTTTGTTACGTATATGCTATTTGTAAGTCGTTATCATTAATGAATTTGTTTAATTTTCACAAGGTCATGGGAACACCACTAAGGTCCCCTCTACAATCAGATGGTCAGTCAGAGGCTACATCTAGGAAGAGTAGACAATCCACACGACTAAGAAGGTTGACTTTAAGAACCTTGGATCAACCAAGACCAACGGTTAATGTCAATGCTACAATTAGGTGAGGATCGGACCCCCATTAAAAAAAGTTTCATAGCTATCAGGGGGTCGTAGCTAGAGAAAAGATTCCAATTGTACATAGCAATTGGAAAGATGTACTGGAATCTCTAAAGGACCTCGTCTGGGATGACATTTTGGTAAGTCAACTTAACATGGATGTGTATTTATTTTTCTGGTATCACAAAGAGCAAATGTTGACATTATCTAACTGTTACACAACAATGTCTTATGCATGCAAAATTTGATATCCCAGAAGCACAAAATGCCAAGAAAAAGGTCATGTCAACAGTGGCCACTAGATGAAGGCAATTTAAATCTTCCCTCACCATGAAATTTATGTATGTTAACTCTGAGGGGCAACACAAACATGATCCTTCTGTAAAATATGGTCTAGATCCACAAACTTGGGAGGAATTTGCTGCAACCTACAAAACCGCTAGCTAGCAGGTTAGATGTGGATGTGTTTGACTTTAGTACTAACTATTTGTCATTATCATTTAATTTTAATTGTTTTTATTCGAATAATATATGTTGCATGATAGGAAATCAGGAGAAAGGCACAATAAATTAAAAAATATAATGATAGCCCTCATTTGTTGTCTCGTGGGGGATATGATTTGCTTGAAAAGAAGCTATTAGACAAGAAAATAAAGAAAAGACAACATGAGGCAATGATGACTGGGAATACACCACAGATTGACGACCCCCATCTCCCATTGAAAAACATGTTAAGTGGAAGTTGACACGCACGAAGAGATATAGGAAAATGACATCTCAGGCGGCACAAGAAATATCTAATAAAATTATCAATTTATTTTTACATATAACTTTAGTTAATTGTTTTTTAATAATAACAACGACCTCATTTGATGGTTATGAGTTTGATAAAGGACTCGCTACAAGAACAAACGACACAGGGTACGTTTGTTCCCCATGGTCGTCACAACATACTTAACACTGCCATTGGACGACCGGATCATGGTGATCATGTTCGTGCAGTGGGTTCTGGTGTGGTAATAAATGAATACTATGGAAGGGCATCACGTGGCTCCAGCAGCTCATCCACATTCATCACCCAACAATAGTTGGCTGAGATAATTGGAAGCCTTAAGGAAGAGTGGAGGAATGAGATTAAGGAAGAAGTCAAGAATGAGATTGGAGAAGAAAACAAACGGACCCTAGAGATATTGAAATAAAAGTTGAAGGAGGTCATCGAAATTGAGTTTTCCCAAAGGGGATCATAATACTCACCCTCGATTGAGACGGATATACAGTTATTAGATGCACGCGTTAGCACATAGGGGAGCAATGCTGAAACTGCTACCAAACCATTAGGGGAAGAACATGTTGCTCATGTGATGCTAACTATGGAGTTGTATGTGCAACGTCAACATTCTACACACTTTGTGGCCTTGGGACAAATATATGAGGGGGGATCTACCATACACAATGTGGCTTATGCAGATGAATTCGTAAGGGTTATTGTTGAAAAAGTTATTGACGGTGACGCTCAAGTCCCTATGCCGACGTCAGAAATACAATATATCAGGCAGGCCCTTAGCACATTCATTGCATGGTCGACACTTCTTGTGAAACTTGTATCAGATGAGGTAATTTTCATTTTCTCTAACATATATTAACACATTCGTACATATATATAAATTAGTTACTAACATCAGTTTAATTTTTCTTTTCGTTAACCATATAGAATTCAGCTATTACTCCAAAGAGAGTGACTGAACCTATTCAAAGGTCGAATGATGTTGTTGTAGATGATCCCTTTTGTGACTTGATTAAGAGTTTGTAAGAAATTTATGAAAAGCCTATTCAGTTGTTGTCGGATGGGACTAAATTTGGGATTTCAAAGGTAGATGTATCTTTCTTCTTAACATATTCTTATGTCAATGAAATAATATCAAGTGACAAGTGTTTGAACATAGCTATACTATAGTTGTGGATGATGTAAGTAAATTCCATATCATTGACTAATTAATAATATTCATTATGATATACATCATGTTAACTTTTCATTTGAAATGTTGAAAATAGGTTTATGGATGAGTGGAGTTTTAGCTTGGGTCATGGTTCGGCGTATGGATTCCTTGAGTCTCAGTCTATACATGATGCAAAGGATAGACGTGTTGAATGTCAACATTACATTCAAACAGGTTAAGGAATCCCAACGAGAGGTCTACCTAGGAGCTTATTTTAATCGGTAAGTAAATTTATGATATCCCTGTAAAGAATGTTTGTGTTATTCATACCTAATTATTGTCGAATTCAGGGCCCATTGGCAGTTAGTTATTTTGTGTCCTACAAACAATGTTGTCGTCTAGTTCTGTTCGTTGCACAAGAAGCCTAATGTTCATATCAAAGATGCAATTAACAAGTTAAGTTTTATATTATAAGTCATTTAATGTATTTTAAATGTGGATACATAAATAGTTTTGTCCTTGTTTATACATCCAAATCTTTCTATGTAGTGCATTGAAGACATTAAACACTACTTCTAACGGTAAAATTGATTAAGGTACACCTCAGTGGATTGAAGTGAAGATTAGTCATATAATTTATGGTTATTTCTGATTCCTAATGTTGTGTAACATTTGAATTGTAAGATTGAATTATTTTTCATATCGAATGTAGAGTCACGTTCAAAGCGGAGGCTATGAGTGTGGCTACTATGTCATGCATTAGATCTGGAACATAATAAGCGGGGAGTTGAAGAATGATTGGAGCATGGTATATTTACTTTTCTAAAAAAATTTTACTTGACTAACATATTTTACTATTGTCAAATGAACATCACTAATTTTTATATTTTATAATTTGTAGTGGTTTGGTGATGGCACACCATTAGACATCAAGACCATGACAACAATTCACAAAAAATGGGCAGCATATTTTTTAAGAGTTAAAAACATCCAATGTAGAAAGCTTTAAATGAGATTCGAACAAGCACTATGGTGTATTTGATGTCTTTCTTTAAATATTGTAAACAAGTTTGTAGTTGTATTGAGTATTATTTGAGAATAAAAATACATATTTGTTTATTTGATTTTGTTCTACACCAAAAGATTTGGACAATGCATTGTATTCGCAATGGGTATTTGCGTTGACAGGATGTGTGCTTTTTGTGCCACCAAGCTGCCCATTTTTTCAGTTGATTGTCAAGCTGAGGATTTCGATACTCCTGATGATACTCCAATTTACGTCTGAGATAAATATGAGGTATTACAACCACACTTTTGTTTGTTGAGTTCAAGGTTTTACCTTTCAAATTGTCTTTATTATCAATTTTGAAGTTATTAATGCTATAACTAATTAAAAAATGTCCTTGTTGTTTCATAATTACAAATCTCAATGAAGAACGTGGAGCCGAGGTGAAGATTAATGTCGTCACACCTGTAACTCTAGTATCAACATTAAGAGGCTTGCTCTTGGCTTCAAATCATGATCACTTGTCTTTCAACAACAAAGAGTTGTGGAAGGTAGAGGAACAAATGAGCAAAGTCTTGAAGGAATTCTATCACAAGCTTGAACTTGTGAAACGTCATAGGGAAATTGGCTCCCTCTTTCACTTTTTAACTTAAAATTTGACAAAGTGTGATTATCTTTACAAAACTAACAAAGATATTCTCAATTCATTTGCAGGTTTTTGAACTTGATGGCATTCTCAAAAATCATGAAGACATATGACAAGGTCTCATTTGGTTCTGAAAGATTATATATGGCAACAGTCTTTTCACTTATGTTCTCTAGTACTTGCTTAATTATCGTTTATCACTTTAGGTCACTACAACAAATGTACGAAGGGAGTATACTTAAAGGTGGTTGATATATTTCTTATCTTCTGTTTATACGTGTTTGATATATTTCCCATTATTTACAATTTCATTACAGGTATTGCAAAGGAAGACAGAAGAAGCTACCTTGGCTAGAAATAGGTCAAAAGAACTTTTGGAATCTAGAAATAATTCACCTTATTACGGGTTAAGAGATTTATTTTTCCATGCAACTTTCCCTATTTTGTGAAGTTATTAATTAGTAACGGGCAATTCTTTCTTTATACACAGGTGCTGCAGGTGGGAATGGTCCAGAGATTCATGTATTTTTGTTTCTATGCTTCTGAATCACAAGGACTTCATTGTTTCCTTAGCAATGATTAATGCTCGATGTTGTCAAATATTATACGCTTTGTAATATATCATAATTCCATCATGCTATTTTGCGGAGGATGTCTTTGTGTTTTAATAGCTTATACTTCACATGCGTTTCTACTTTGAAGGCTTTGATGCAGGAAATTGAGCATGCACTTAAGGTCACTGTCCCAATGCATGAAGTAAATGTACAAACAGCCTTATGATCAAATCGATTGGAATAACACTTGAAGCATAGTTCCTAGGGTTTTCTTTCCCATTTGACAAAATTTAGATGAAATTTTTTTAGATATTTCTAGTTTTCTCTCTTTAAAATTGCATCTTTATGTCGGTAATCTATAGTAATCTTCAATGCACACCTTACATGAATCATCAAGATAAAATTTTAATTTTAATTTTAATCGAAGAGCAATATGGAATTTCAGGAGGATCTCTATTAGCCACATCCTGTTACTCAAGATATGTTATGGGCATCTCTTCATCACGTGGCAGAGCCCCTTCTGAATTGTTGGCCCTTTTCCATGCTGAGAGAGAAGGCACTAGAAGTCGCTATTGATCATATACGTTATAAGGATGAGAATAGTAGATACCTTTGCATTGGTAGTGCAGCGTAGGTAAACATAATTCTTATAACAGTAACAAGCTTAACCATTAAATAACATTATTATTACTAGGAGATTGATATCTAAATGCAGTTACTCACATGTGACGTGTCATGTTTGATTGCACGTTGGGTTATCCAAACTCAGAGGCATATCAGCTTCATTTAGCCAGAATCCCTAATTACTTCTGACTTGCAGAAGATGCCTTGAAAACCTAGGTTAGTATCACAATGATCACCTATTAACCTTTATATTACTTATGAAAATGCAATTATGCATGTTAATTCACTAAACAAAATTACGAAGCTTTGGCTCTCAACTGTGGGATGCTGCATTAGCTATACAAGCAATCCTTTCATGTGATTTGAGTGAAGAATATGTATGTACACTTAGGAAAGCAAACGACTTCGTCAAGGCTTGCTAGGTTAGACTTAATAATGCATACTTAAACATGAAGAATCCTAAAAGGCTATATGTGTGTTTGAATACAATTTTGAAACGCACGTATAACTTCTCTCTCCATGTTTCACAGAATCAACAAATTGTTGTTTCCATGTAAAACAACTTAATTGTTGTCATAGTTTTAGGGGGAGACGTGCGTACTCGACACGCTCCAAAACATGCACTAAGGATCAGAACCATGGTGAAGGATTTAATGCCATTTTTTTCTTTATTTAAGGTACTTGAAAATCCACCAGGTGTTTTCAAAGCAAAGCATCAACGCATATCCAAAGGAGCATGGACATTCTCAATGCAGAATCGGGGTTGGCAAGTCTCTAGCTATCTTTTATCCCAAGATATACTAGTTTGTATAGGTAAAAGTTTTTTCAAAAGGTTGACAAAAATAAGTGATTACTTCTTTAAGATAAGTTGAACACTTGAACCCAAACATGCAATCAACATTAGAATTTAGGACTTATTTAACTATTTTCACTTTTGGAGGCTTGCCATTATGGCATTCAAACGACTTCATTTTTTTACCATAGAAGTCCTAAAGACATATTAGATGATGTGCAATGTGCTATACGCCTATATCTATGACTAAACTAATTATATTAATGCCAAACAAATTTTTTATTTCACGAGGATTCTTGATTTCCTTGAGTTATAGTTCGTTGAAAAAGAACAAGATCATTTACGTGAGCTAAAAATGCTAAACATTTACGCTTTTCAAGATTGGTTGTTAGGGAATTTGCTATACCTATGGCACCTGGTTTTTCATAAAAGGGTTAATAGATAGTGGAAAAAAGTACCGTAACACTCCTGCCTTGTGTAAAGCTTGCAACTTTTTGTTGTCAAAATAGCTTCCTAATGGAGGATGGGGTGAGAGTTACTTGTCAAGCCAAAGCAAGGTATGTTATTGCTTGAATAGCCCTTGTAACACAATTATGTCATGTATCCAATTGCTATGGTTGATCAGGGAGATCTTTATGAAAGGGATGGAATTGTTTTGGATAAGAGCAAAAGGGATAAAAGCAGAGTTTCAAACCCATTAATGAAACGGGCACTGCTAACTACAACTGCTGAGGATAAAATGCAAAAGTATGGTCGGTCCAAAGTTGGATCTCGTGTGGTTCCATATCATGAAGATCAGAGTGAAGACTCAGTTCTTGTCAGTTTTGTCTCTAAAGATCTCCAAAGGAATGGCAAAGAGAGTGAAGATTCAGAAGCAGCAGTCAAGTCTACTCAATCTACTGTAGGTTTGTTCCTAATGCTTAACTTAACACTAAGTTCCCTCAACCAATTGTGTTATCTGTGCCAATTAATTGTGCAGTTGCTGGAAGGAAGGTTGGTTAATACTGTTAGTGTTCAAACTTCATCATTTTCCTGTCTTTTTATGTCAAACTTTCATTTGTGACATTCATTAGCATTGATATAAAGTGTAGTGTGTACCATTCATTAGTGGTTATAATTGGTTGTTGTGTGTTTAGATCATTATAATTAGTAGATCATAGGTTGTACAAGTTTGGTGCTATTATTTTGGCCTCAATGCTATAATAGAAGCTTTGTACACTGATGAAAATGATGAAGTCAAATTATATTGATAAAGCCTTATAATTTTGTTGTTCGTGCTATAGGATGAAATACCTTCGTTTCCAACTGATGTTGCAATGAAATGTACATAAAGGTTTTTTTGCCGACAATAATAGCTTATGTTTTATTCTGATTTGAATATTTCACATTTGCTTGGTTTCTTGTTTTAAACATATTTGGAATTTTAGAATAATATCTACATCTTTGAGGAAGATTGAAGTCTTTACTTTTGTTGCTTCAAGTGTTGCAGCTCACTTGCATTTTGGAGAGCTTGTAACTGTAAAAGTACAAAGGCTTGGTATGTCCCTTTCATTGACCCTTGATGCCATGTCATTCAATATGATTGGGGTCAATTAAAGCAATTTGCCAAGGATCGAAAAGATCTTTTGGTGGCAGTAAATGAAATGGTAAGTTCCTTGATGCGGAGCGCAGATTTCATAGTCTGCTTTGTATGACATTTTTCAGCCAACATTTTCAGAAATTTAATATTTTACTTATGTATGATCATTATACTATATGATTGTTAGGGACTACTATATTTTAGTATGCATTAAATTGCTTTATGTGTTAGTCGTTGTAGATTAATGCAACAGGTCAGGCACACGTTCGATGAAATTGATTATGTCCTAAAGGGAAAAAATACTAACTACTTTGCTTCTCTTTACTGTTGGTCAGCAAGTAAGTTCAACATGTGCACCAAGATCGTTAGTTGCTATTTTCTTTTATATTTGATGATCATAATTCAACCATGTTTGTTAATCCTGAATGTATATTTTGGATAATGGTCAATGCTTTTATCTAATGATGTTAACAGAGACAAAATGAGAGACATATGATGAATACTATGTGATATTACATAGCAGTATACACATTTAAGTGTTGTAAGTACAAGGATAATTAAACATAATTACAAGAAATATACTCCCCATGAAGTTGCTTGCTAGATATATAATTAATCTAAGGAACTCTGAATGCCTTAGTGAAAACATCTTCCAGTTCATTGTTTGAATTAAAAATGCTAATGGTGATGTCCTTGGATAACATGTTCTATCTCAATATGTTTGGTCTACTCATGGAATATCAGATTTGAGGCTATATGTATGCAAATGCTGCCTGATTAAGCTTAGTACCATTCTATGACGGTCAATAACTGAAAACCGTCTTGGAATAGTGCAATTCAAAGTTGGTTTTTAAATAAAAAAACGTCTTTGAATGTACCATTCTACAACGATCCTGAAGAAGAAAACGTTGTAGAATGATACAATTCAAAGACGTTTTTTTATGTAGAAACCGTCTTTGAATTCCAACATTCTACGACAGTCCTAAAGAAGAAAACATCGTAGAAATGAATCATACAAAGACAGTTTTTAGGCCTTAGCCGTCTTTGAATTTCACCATTCTAAGACGGTTTTTAGTTAATGACCGTTGTAGAATGGTGTCATTCAAAGATGGTCATTAACTAAAAATCGTCTTTGAATGATGGAATTCAAAGATGATTTTGCTATAAGGATCGTCTTAAATATGGTGCCTTTTCAAAGTCAGTGTATTATGGGACCGTCGTGGAAAGTGTTGTTGTGGAATGTCAACACTTTCCACAATGTCACCTTCAAAGACGGTTGTCAACCATCGTAGAAAGCTTCAAAGGATCGTCATAGAATGAGTTTTTTTATTAGTGTATGGATTGAGATCAAGTAGCTCTTGATAAAAGAAGTTAAGGAGAAAAGAACATTTAGAGCTTGAAGTTTAAAGACTCCATTCCCAACGTGAAAAAGCTTTGGAAGAGTTTTAAAGAAGATGAAGAAGGAAGCTACATTTAAGACAGTCAACCCAAAGAAAATCACTTAGCCACTATAGTGGTCAGGTAAAAGGAAAATATTATAAAAATAAAATCAAAGAAAAACAAGAGTTGTGCTTTTTAGGAATGTGAAAAGAGGTTGAGGTAGAAAGTTATTTATCAATCTTGCTAATAGCTTGACCTCTGTTTAGGTCGTTAAGTAAACATAGCCAAAAATTAGAATTGCAATAAAATGGTAAAAACAATACAAGGTGAAAAACACCAGGATTGTTCTCAAAAGATATGTACCTGTGCTAGTGGTTAATTCTAAGAAAAGAGTGTTTGAAAAAAAAAATAAGACTTAAATATATTTTTGATTCATTATAAATATTCAATTTTTGTATTTGTTTTTAATAAATTTTTCTTTTGTGTTGAGTCCCTAATAAGATTATTTTTATTTTGGGTTCTTAATATTTTGTTTTAACCCCTAATAAATTAGTGAATTAATTAGTAATTTTTTTAGTCCTTACTAATTACAAATAAAAAAAATAATTATCAACGAACAAACACTAAATTTGTTGATTTATAAATGACTAAAAAAATGTCAGATAAAAAACGAATTTATTATTTTATTAGGAACTCAACACAATAAAAATTTATTAGAAAGAAAATGTAAAAAATTGAGTATTTATTAGAATAAAAAGCATATTTAAACCTAACAAAAATAGATTAAAATACAACAAAAGTAAAATGGGGGGCGACGGGAGTTGGTAGGCAAAATAGTTTGAATGTGTAAAGGACTTGAATAGTAAAATTAACATTCAGTTGTAGTTACTGTCCCAGACTGCAAAATATCATTTAATTCATATTACAACTAAAAGCTCAATTGGCCGGATCCAAATGAACAAGCAACATTTGAAATTCAGATTCTCCATTGAGACACCATGCACCCATATTACGATTTAGCCAAGAGAAGTAAATAACACCAGTGATTCTTCCAAGGTTCAAACAAACAAACAAACACTTCTGCCAGAAACCTAATTCTTCGAGTACAAGAACTTAGAGTAAGCATCTTCTTAACTTAAATCTCAAATATATTCAGAGTTAAACACAAAATGCAGTAATGAGTTCAGCACAAGCTGTTTCATTCAATTAACAAACATGATTCTAGAGATGAAGGTGAAGAAATCATATTAACTTAAACACCAAGTAGAATTGAAACCATTGGGACACTAGATCTCATGTCAACACACAACTGCTATTAAAATCCAAAGATTGACTACAGAGCTTAGTCACTCATGGACAAGACCCGAGAATGAAAAACACTAAGAACAATAAAGAAAGCTAAAAACTAGTTGAGAAAAATCAGAGAACCAAACTCTGTAGCCAAATTCTCTTATTTTTTATAAATCAGCCCAAGCCTAAATCACAACTTTGAATGCGAGGTCTGAATAAAAAATGTAGCACATATTGAGAGATTTGAAATTCAGCATCTTGCATCGGATTACATTGATCATCTGTCTGACAAGGCTTTGAAACAATCGTCCTACTACTTTCAACTTTCATCTCATGTCTTTAAAGTTTAAAGCATTCGTCGTATATGACTATGGAAAGTGAAGCTAAATTAAGACCTACAAACAAAACAAATTAGGACAATAATTAAAACATAAGAATTACTGCATTTTTGCTGAGTCTGAATAAAACTCATCGATAAAAAATTCATCTGATTCAATTCAAATGATTTTGACAGGGAAGCTGAAAAAGCTAAGTTTAACATAAAAAAGATATGAAAATATATGAATTATGATTGCTATTCAGGGTTTCCACTCTCTTTGTGAGGTCCTGGAAATGAATTGTATTTTTTTCATCACCTTGCAGGAGTGTAAGTGTTTTGGTGTTGATCAATACCAGCGACTTGTTTCTCTTTATCTTATTGCACTTTTTGTTATTTCAACATCTAACATAATGTTAGATTCAGGGTTTCCACTCTCTTTGTGAGGTCCTGGAAATGAGTTGTATTTTTTTCATCGCCTTGCAGGAGTATAAGTGTTTTGGTGTTGATCAATACCAGTGACTTGTTTCTCTTTATCTGAATAGTATTTTTTTCATCACCTTGCAGGAGTATAAGTGTTTTGGTGTTGATCAATACCAGTGACTTGTTTCTCTTTATCTTATTGCACTTTTTGTTATTTCAACATCTAACATCATGTTAGATTCAGGGTTTCCATTCTCTTTGTGAGGTCCTGGAAATGAGTTGTATTTTTTTCATCGCCTTGCAGGAGTATAAGTGTTTTGGTGTTGATCAATACCATGACTTGTTTCTCTTTATCGAATGTATTTTTTTCATCACCTTGCAGGAGTAAAGTTTTTGGTGTTGATCAATACCAGTGACTTGTTTCTCTTTATCTTATTGCACTTTTTGTTATTTTTTTTTTTTTTTTTTTTTTTTTTTTTTTTTTTTTTTTTTTTTTTTTTTTTTTTTTTTTTTTTTTTTTTTTTTTTTTTTTTTTTTTTTTTATTTTTTTATTTCAACATCTAACAGCATGTTAGGCCTATCTTCCAGTTTAAAGACTAAGTTGGAATTTGTGGCCAAGGTTCTCATAAGTAGTGACGGAGACCACAGGGACGGTGAAACCTTTACTACAACATGTATCTTTTATGCTATTAATATCAGTTGTTTGCCCATGGAAAAAAGTTAATATCACTTTTAAAGCCTTTTCGATTAAATTTTATACGTAATATGCAAATACATCAGCACAACTAAACAGGTTTTGAAACAATAATCCTTTGGTAGTGAATGCACGTACTTGTAATCAAATTGTGCGTCAGTGCAATATGCTCAAACTTTCACCGACCAGTTAATGAGGTAATGGTTAACTCATCATTTGAAGTCTTATGGTTTAGATTTGAGCTGAATTTTTCTTCGTCCGAAATCCTTCTGGGAAAGAAACCAGGCTCTTTTGGCTCAATCAGTTCCATCTCACTCCCTAACATTTGAATTACTGAGGTCATGGTTGGCCTATCCTCCGGGTATTGTTGCAAGCACAAGAGACTAACATGGATGCATCGCAGTGCTTCTGGGATAGCACATAGGTCCTTTATGCTTGAGTCAATCAACTGTAAAGCATTTTTCTCTTTCCAAAGTGTCCATGCCTGAAACATAAAAGAAGAAAATAATAAAGTTAATCATTCATGTTTAAACTTTGCCATAAATAAATAATAAGTTTTTGAGTGCTTACATAACCAACCAGGTTAAGGGTCTGGTTTCGATGACAAAGAGCTCTATTTTTGTTCCCACATATAATCTCCAACAATAAAATACCAAAGCTGAAAACATCCGATTTGATTGAAAATAGTCCATCAACAGCATATTCTGGGGCCATGTATCCACTGCAGGAAACATTTAAAGAAAAAATCTCACTTGACACAAAAATAAATATATAAATGTGGTGTAGTATAGTTAGACAGACACTCACTAAGTCCCAACTACCCTGTTTGTGTTTCCTTCAATTTGGTCTCCTCCAAACGCTCTAGCCATTCCAAAATCTGATATTTTTGGATTTAACTTTGCATCAAGTAAAACATTACTTGCTTTGAGATCTCTATGAATAATCCTTAATTGGGAATCTTGATGGAGATACAAAAGCCCTCTAGCAATTCCAAATATTATGTGGAAGCGCTGTGGCCAATCCAGCAATTTACTTTTTACTTTATCTGTTTTTTTTTTTTTTTTGCCAGGCACACATGTTGTTCAATATTAGATATTATAGAGTAATAAGCCACAAAATATGACAGAAGTAAACCAACACAAGTGCACCTAATCTTAGCATTCATCATATTACATACCAAAAATGAAGGTGTCTAGGCTGCCATTAACCATGTATTCATATACTAGTAATTTTTCTTGTCCTCGAAAGCAACAACCAAGGAGCCTTACAAGATTTCGGTGTTGAAGCTTTGCAATCAGTTTTACTTCTGTTGTGAACTCGGTTATTCCTTGTCCAGTGCTACTTGAAAGTCTCTTGACAGCAATTTCTCGCCCATCCACTAATTTTCCCTGCATAATTGCATTCATTTGAGAAGATGTTTTGCATAGTAACAATTCATCTCTGGACTTCTTTTTCTGCTAAGTGCTTAAATTTTTAATTACCTTATATACAGGTCCAAAACCACCTTGTCCAATCTTATTATTCAACGAGAAATTATTCGTGGCAGTAGTGATTGTTAGCAGATGAAACAATGGCACATCCAGATCTTCAAGCTGTCTTTCAATGTTCTCATTTTTCTTTGGCTTATCTGGACAACAGAAGAAAGGAATAAACATTCAACAACATTATGAAACATGAGGAGGGATTGGAACTGGTTTAAGAGGATAAATCTGCACTATCCAAATAGAGAAGGAAACAGAAAATATATATTTGCGTGAACTCAATTTCTTTAATCTCTGGCAAGTTGAAACTCTGATCATTATTAAAAGCCACCTGGCCTCATTCCCGGTTAAGCTTTAACTACACTACAAGTGCTCCATGATAATTTGAAGCATTTCCTATTTTCAATTTCAAAAGATACATAGAAAATAGCTATCTTTATTTTAGTACAAAAATACGGATAAGTAATTTACCAGCAACGCTCCTTCCGAATCAGTATATAACAAAAATGCAAAATAAAATATATAAATATATTTTTAGTCATCAAATTTGAGTTATTTTTTTCCCTTTAAATTTGAAGTTGTTGTTTTCACTCCTTAAAATCCTTAAAATGTTCTTTTTAATCTCTTTTCATCATGTGAGCCAAAAAAAAAAAATATCACAATTTGTGGCACTTGACTGTCAAAATTTAATTTTTTATTTTATATTTTATCGTTTGATTTCTGATCGATAAACATCACCAAAATCAAGCTTATGAAATTGAAAACACATTAACCACTTTAATTTTTTTATTGACATTCCGATGATTTTAAAGTGCAAAAAATCGTACTTTAAATTTAAAATAGAAAATCAATTTATGATGGTCATAAGTCACCATAAATTGTGAATCTCATATTTCCCTCCTAGCTCACACTTTGAAAAAGACTTTAAAAAAACATTATGCGAATCTTATGGACTAAAAAAGCAATTTTAAGTTTGAAAGAGTAAAAAAAGGACCCAAATTTAAGGTACTAGAAACATAAGGCAAAATAAAATTATCCCACTAATTGCATCAATTATGGTAGCAATTATTATCGTCACCCATTCCTTGTGTCCATGTTGGGGCAGAGGCACTTCATGGTTGATTTTGATAACAAAAAGAAAAACAATCTTGTTATTAGTGGCTGCCTGGCTGCAACAATTATTGACAAATTCATGCAAAGAAAGATCATCCAATTAATTTTGTAGTTTTTTGCTGCATTTAACTTTACTAGAAAATGATAACAAGTATTATGTGCTTTTTATGGCTCAATATTATTAAACTCTAACAACTAATAATTTTATCCAAGAGACACAGAACAGAACCCTGCTATAATAAGGCCACTTAACTAAAATCTCAAAGGATACTCTGAAAAACCAATAACAGCACTTGTCAAGGGAATTGACAAATAGCAGACATTCCATTTAAAATATGATATACAGAACTATTCGTCCATATTTTTAGGGAAATGTGAAAGGGAAGAATAATTTTACCAGCAATGTTCCTTTTGTAGATGAAATAAATAGCAAGCACCACTCCTAAAGTTGCAGCAACGGAGGTTATAAATATTATTTTTGACTTCTTGTGCCTGATAGACTCTTCACAGTTGAATTTGATCAAATAAAACAACAATGGTTAAATTCCATATTGAAGGACCAAGCTTATATTCTCAAAACATGATTGAAATTCTGGTGAGAAGAATAATAAAAGGATTAATTGGAAGAGTTAATAAAGTATTTACCTATTTCTGACGCAGGCAACCTTATATATAGACTCTGCCCATTCTCTGGAACTGGATACAGTTTGATGTCAAATAAATCACCGAACCACATAACACAGCCACTGCCTGCCCCACTTATATTTGAATTGGTATATGCCATGCAGGAACAATTATTCAAGCACTTGGTTCTGCATTGTTTTAGATCAATAGTCTCATTCACAAACGTATCTTTAGTATCCGGCACTTTCAAGCCATCCACAAGTACAAACCCATCATTGAGCTTATCTTGGCGGCTAAGTGGATGTTTCCTGATACATCCTTCAGACCAGTCCATTGAGTTCCATTTCTCAGGAGTCTTAGGCTTGAACCCTTTTAAACATTGACACATTGGTAACGCAGAAGTGGTGCAATATGTATTGGCTCCACAGACTCCATAATGATCACAGTTGTCTTCTGGCATCACTTCATATAAAATCCATGATTTTCCTGACCATACATAACGCTGACGTTCTAGTGTGGTTTGGTTAAGTACCACTTTAGATATTGAACTAGTCTGTTTGACACTCCATCTGTAATAAACCACTTCTTGGTTGGAGACAAACTCGTAATGGTATATGGGGTTATTAGGCTTCATAAGTGGCATGCCACTGAAACGCAAACCATTCCATGGTCCAAATCTATGGTACTTTTTTGTTCCCTTCATCATATAGATATCAGGATAGGGGTGCAGGGTAATACCCCATGATAAGTCTCCTTGGGTTGGATCATTATCACTCTTCCAAGCTATCAGGCAAGTACTAAGATTTCTCTTGATGTCCCATCCAACCTTCATTCCTGACAGCATTGTATTAGATGGGTAATCAAAGCTTTGCCACAGATATGTCTCTTCCTTGGCTTCATTCTCATCTCTTATCACAAGATTGCCTGAATCCAAGAGCTCTGCCACCGGATTCTGTGCCTTTTCTGGAGAACTTGTGCTCCAAACAATCGTGTTGTTGTGTGTAAGGACCAAATTGCCAGAACTGTCTAGTTTCAAGATGGAAAAAGAATCCTTGATTGGGTTGCCACCGTTTGCAACCCAAACTATGTTTTGAAGTGGAATATTCTTGTACCAAATCCCAAGGTAGATTTTGGTCGGATTTCCAAGATTGCAGAAACCGAGTTCAAAGATTCCACTTGGGGAAACTAGGGTTTTTCCGTAACTGAGGGACTGGGATAGTGTAATGGATGAAGTTTCTGCTGCTATGAAAACTATGAGAGAAGGGGAAAACAGTATATAAACTATGATACTCATCAGAAAAAGAATAAATATCATTGAGTACTAAGCTTGACAGTTAGAGCTTTAAACAGCTGTTCTGAAGACTAAGAAAACTGAAACCATTGTGTATATATATAGAGGGAGTAACAAACTTTACGAAGTTGTTGAAAAGTACAAAAATACTTTCTTTCCAAGACCATTCCACACATCCAAAACTAATCAATATTTATTATGCCAATTGAGCAGTTGCTACCAATGACCCACTAGAGAGGAAAACTTGTGAGTGATGCCAAATGGAAAATTTATAGTGGAAAACTAAGCTTAGGAGCATGCATTATTTTTTCACAAGTCACAATTACTTGATGCAGAAGGCAGTGTGATTGGAATGGTAAAATTTAACTTGTAAATGCAAATCTCATAAGCTTTTCAGAATTTTCAGTAGACTTTCATTTTGTGGTTTAGGGGTTTGGTTCCAGTCTTTCTAGCATGTGTGGCTAGAAGGACCACAGTCTTGAATATTGAGGCTCTTGGTCACTGTCAGGTAAACTACCTTGTGAGACTTCTGAAATAGACACAATGTTAAAGAGTAGTATTGAAAGTTTGGGTGCTCATAGGGAGGACCACAGTTTCGGGTCAACAACG